>NC_133408.1:49623000-49935000 GCF_049350105.2 Macaca mulatta
TGACAGAGCCAGACCCTGTCTTCTTTTTTTGTTTTTTTTTTTTTTTTTTTGAGATGGAGTTTTACTCTCATCACCCAAGCCGGAGTGCAATGGCACAATCTCGGCTCACTACAACCTCTGACTCCCAGGTTCAAGTGATTCTCTTCTCTCAGCCTCCTGAGTAACTGGGATTACAGGTACCTGCCACCGTGCCTAGTTAATTTTTGTATTTTTAGTAGAGACAGGATTTTACCATGTTGGCCAGGCTGGTCTCAAACTCCTGACCACAGGTGATTCACTCGCCTCAACCTCCCAAAGGGCTGGGCTTACAGGTGAGAACCACAGTGCCTGGCCTGACTGTCTTCTAAAAATGAAAAATAAAAAATTATAGGCTGGGCACTGTGGCTCATGCCTGTAATCCCAGGACTTTGGTAGGCTGAGGTGGGCGGAGTGCTTGAGCCCAGAAGTTTGAGACCAGCTTGGGCAATAAGTGAGATTCCATCTCTACAAAAATTTCTTTTTTTTTTTTGGAGACGGAATCTCGCTCAGTCGCCCAGGCTGGAGTGCAATGGCGCGATCTCGGCACACTGCAAACTCCACCTCCCGGGTTCACGGCATTCTCCTGCCTCAGCCTCCTGAGTAGCTGGGACTACAGGCGCCCACCGCCACGCCCAGCTAATTTTTTGCATTTTTAGTAGAGATGGGGTTTCACCATGTTAGCCAGCATGGTCTCAATCTCCTGACCTCATGATCCGCCCGCCTCGGCCTCCCAAAGTGCTGGGATTACAGGCATGAGCCACCGCACCCGGCCTACAAAAAATTTTAAAATTAACTGAGTGCAGTGGTGCACACCTGTAGTCCCAGTTACTTGGGAGGCTGAGGTGGGAGGATTACTGGAGCCTGGTAGGTTGAGGGTGCAATGAGCTGTGATCACACCACTGCACTCCAGCCTGGATGATGGACTGAGGCTCTATCTCAAAAGAAAAAAAAATAATATATATATATATACACACACACACACACACAAACACACACACACACATATATATATATGATCAATGGAATAAGTTGAATTTGTAAAAGATCATGAGTCTATGATACTCAAAAGGGATAAATATTTTAGAATGTGAATATGATGATTCTAAAATTTCCCACTGAAACTGAAAATTGCAATCCTAGTGCTTTGGGAGGCCCAAGCAGGAGGATTGCTTGAGACCAGGAATTCAGGACCAGCCTGGGCAACACAGTGAGACTCCATCTCAAAAAACTTCAAAACATTTAAAACTCAGCAGGGTGTGGTGGTGCATGCCTGTGGTTTCAGCCACTCAGGAGGCCAAGGCGAGAGGATCACTTGAGCCCAGGAGGTTGAGGCTGCAGTGAGCTATGATCACATCACTACACTCCAGCCTGGGCAACAGAGGCCTGGGCAACAGACAAACAAATATTTGCAATAGATGTGAAATTCCAGTGCTGAATTATCGAATACAGAATTAACGGAGGAGATAGCCACAGGCTAATTCTGTGGCTCCTGATCCACTCACCTATTTTAAGTACAGGAAAGAGCTGAAAAAAGAAAAGGGGGCTGGGCGAGGTGGCTCAAGCCCATAATCCCAGCACTTTGTGGGGCTGAGGTGGGCAGATCGCTTGAGCTCAGGAGTTCAAGACTAACCTGGGCAACATGGCGAGACCCCATCTGTACAAAAAATAATAAAAAAAAAATGTAGCCAGGCATGGTGGTGCAACATGCTACTCTGGAGGCTGAGATGTGGTCCCAGCTGCTCTGGAGGCTGAGATGGGAGGATTGCTTGAGCCCAGGAGGTCAAGGGCTATAGTGAGCTATGATCATGCCACGGCACTCCAGCCTGGGAGACAGAGCAAGACCCTGTGTCCAAAAAAGAAACAAAAAAAGAAGAAGGAAAAAAAAGGAACGCAAGGGAGGGGAGGGGAGGGCAGGGCGCAGTGGCTTATGCCTGTAATCTCAGCACTTTGGGAGGCCTAGGCAGGCGGATTACTTGAGGTCAGGAATTCGAGAACAGCCTGGCCAACATGGTGAAACCCCTTCTCCACTAAAAATACAAAAAAATTAGCCAAATGTGGTGGCACATACCTATAATCCCAGCTACTCAGCAGGCTGAGGCAGGAGAATCACTTGAACCCAGCGGGCAGAGGTTGCACTGAGCCAAGATTGTGCCACCGCACTCCAGCCTGGGAAAGAGAACAAGGCTCCGTCTCAAAAAAAGAAAAGAGAAGCAGACTGGGAGCTCTAGCTATGCCGAGTTCATCCTGAGAAGGCAGGATGGCAAGTGAAGCTTCTCAGCCCCTCTGCAGAGCTAGACAGGCTACCTGCAGCAGAAGAAAAGTAGACTGCTCTCCGCCTTGTGTCTGGAAAAGCTAAAGCAGCCTGTGGCCTCAGGATAGAGGAGGCCGCACTCCTAGAGTTTACCTAGGAAAGGCAGACACAAGTATTCCCTGTGGGTTACATCACTGGCCCACAAGAGAAGTCAGCTCTAGGCCAAGGTGTGAGGATCACTTGAGCCTGGGATGTGGAGGTTGACGTGAGCGAAGATCACACCACTACACTCCAGCCTGGGCAACAGTGAGACCCTGTCTCAACAAAAAAATAAATAAATAATAAATATTAGAAAAAAAGAGAAGTGAGCTCTAGATTTTAGCCAGAATCAGAAAAATGACAAGGCATCCAGGGCCAGGCGTAGTGGCTCACGCCTGTAATCCCAGCACTTTGGGAGGCCGAGGCAGGAGGATCACCTGAGGTCAGGAGTTCAAGACCAGCTTGGCCAACATGGTAAAACCCTGTCTCTACTAAAAAATACAAAAATTAGCCAGGCGTAGTGGCGGGCGCCTGTAGTCCCAGCTACTCTGGAGGCTGAGGCAGGAGAATCGCTTGAACCTGTGCAGTGAGCTGAGATCGCACCACTGCACTCCAGCCTGGGCAACAGAGTAAGACTCTGTCTCAAAAAAAAAAAAAAAAAAAAAAAAAAGGTAGAAAAATGGCAAGGCATCCACAAAAATTTTCTCATCCCCTTACTTCTCCTGTCTCCTTTCTACCAGGGTCAAAACAGCAGCTAGTAAGGAGGAAAGGAGGTAAACAGGGATTTGGAAGCAGAATCTACTCACAACCGCCTTCCTGGAACGAAGGCTCCCTCCTGCCACCAGCCCTCGAGAGGGAGGAAAGAGAAGTCTTTTCTTTTCTTTTTTTTTTTTTTTGAGATGGAGTTTCACCATATTGGTCAGGCTGGTCTCAAACTCCTGACCTGAGATGATCCACACACCTCGGCCTCCCAAAGTGCCAGGATTACAGGCATGAGCCACTGCGCCCAGCAGGGAAGAGAAGTCTTAACCCTGCTAAAGGGAATGATTTCTCCTTGGTGCGTGGATGACCATGCATGTCTCTACATCAGCCATGTAGGCAAGACCTAACCACAGCTGGCGTGAGCCTTGGTGGAATACCCTTATGGGCTTCCCAGAACATGAAGATGTAGGAAGACTGGGTGGGGCTGCCTGCCTCTCTCCCAGGAGGGCTGTCATGAGTCAGTTTCTTATCACCTCCCAGGTTCTTTTCTTCTTTTTTTTCTTTTTGAGACAGAGTCTTGCTCTGTCTCCCAGGCTGGAGTGCAGTGGTACAATCATGGCTCACTGTAGCCTTGACCTCTTGGGCTCGAGCAATCCTCCCACCTCAGCTTCCTGAGTAGCTGGGACCACATGCCTAGCTAATTGTTTTATTATTATTTTTAAAGACAGGGTCTCGCTCTGTTGCCCAGGCTGGAGTGCAGTGGCATGACCATGGCTCAGTGCAGTCTCGACCCTTTGGCTCAGCAATTCTCCTACCTCAGCCACCCAAGTAGCTGATACCATAGGTACGCACCACCACACTGAGCTAATTTTCCTTTTCTATTATTTGGAGAGACAGGGTCTTGCCATGTTGCCCAGGCTGGTGTCAAACTCCTGGCCTCAAGAGATCCTCCCACCTCGGCCTCCCAAAATGCTGGACTGACAGGTATGAACCACTGTGCCTGTCCTGGAATTGGTTCTTAGCAACAGAGTGCAATCTGTGTGGCATTGTCATCTGACCCCTTTTGATTCAGTGTCACTCTGTGGAACAAGGGACAAAGGGAGCTGACACTTTTGGTGACCTTGTTATTGCTGTCTATGTATATAATAAAGGGCTTGAATCTAAAAAGAGCTTGTTACTTCTTTTGAGACGGAGTCTCACTCTGTCTCCCAGGCTGCAGTGCAGTGGCGCAATCTCATCTCACTTCCATCTCCACCTCCCGGGTTCAAGTGATTCTCCTGCCTCAGCCTCCCGAGTAGCTGGGATTACAGGCATCTGCCACCACACAAGGCTAATTTTTGTGTTCTTAGTAGACAGAGGATGTCACCATGTTGGACAGGCTGCTCTCAAACTTCTGACCTCAAGTGATCCACCCGCCTCGGCCTCCCAAAGTGCTGGGATTACAGGTGTGAGCCACTGTGTACAACCTACATTGCCTCCTTGAAATAAGAAAACGATAGCAAATGTTTTAGATGATGTGTCTTCTCCTATGAAGCACAGGAATTTTGTGCTTTCTTCTTGCTCTGTCACCCAGGTTGAAGTGCAGTGTTGCGACCTTGGCTCACTGCAGCCTCCACCTCCTAGGTTCAAGCATTTCTCATGCCTCAGCCTTCCCAGCAGCTGGAATTACAGGTGTACACCACCATACCAAGCTGATTTTTGTATTTTTAGTAGAGACAGGGTTCACTTTGTTGGCCAGGCTGGCCTCAAGCCATCTGCCTACCTCAGCCTCCCAAAGTGCTGGGATTATAGGCGTGAGCCACCAAGCCCAGCCCTCTGTTGCCCTCTGTTGTTTTGTTTTGTTTTTCTTTCTTTCTTTTTTTTCTGAGACAAGATCTTGCTCTGTCGCCCAGGCTGGAGTGCAGTGGTGCGATCACAGCACACTGTAGCCTCAAGCAATCCTTCCACCACAGACTCCCATATAGCTTGAACTATAGGCATGTGCCACCATGCCTGGCTAATGTGTGTGTGTGTGTGTGTGTGTGTGTGTGTGTGTGTGTGTTTTGTGGAGACAGTGTCTGGTTATGTTGCCCAGGCTGACCTCGAACTGCTTGGACTCAAATGATCTGCCCGCCTCGACCTCCCAAAGTGCTGGGATTACGGCATGAGCCATCACACCCAGCCCCTGATTTGAGAGGGGGTGTGTGTGTGTGTGTGTGTGTGAACTGAGAGTAAAAAAGCTCCTTCAGCAAGTACCCAGGACGACCAGTTTTCGTCTATTTTCCTTTCCCTTGGCAAGTCATGAGAAAGAAAACACCACAAAACAACTTCCTAACAACGAATGCCAAAATGAAACAAATAGCCTAACTGTATGTTAAGTCAGTGGCACAATTAGGCACAGTGGTTTGATATTCCTAGGGGAATATACCCTAAAGACAAAAAGACTACAAAGAAATCTTAAACAGCACTCAGTCATCATACTGTTAGCAAAGGTATTGGTGTGACTATTTTGAACTTATTCAAAGTTCAGATGGTATCGGTATGACTATTTTGAATACATACACACACACATGTTTTATATATAGTATGGAAAGTCAGTGAGTAATTGTGTTGACATTATTAGGAACCAAGATGAGGAAAAAGAGATACCGATATATATATATCGGTTTTGTGGCTTTTGTTTTTATAGGACCAGAGTCTCACTATGTCGCCCAGGCTGGTCTTGACCTCCTAAGCACAAGCGACCCTCCCGCCTTGGCCTCCCAAAGTGTTGGGATTACCGGCATGAGCCACCATGTCCGACCGAGATACAAATATCATTTATTTTTATTTTTATTTTTTATAGAGACGAGGTCTCACTATGTTGCCCAGACCAGTATTGAACCCCTGTACTCAGGTGATCCTCCTGCCTCAGCCTCCCAAAGTTCTGGGATCACAGGCATGAGCCACCATGCCTGGCAACATACAAATTTTTTTTTTTTTTGAGACGGAGTCTCGCTCTGTTCCCCAGGCTGGAGTGCAGTGGTGCGATCTCGGCTCACTGCAAGCTCCGCCTCCTGGAATCATGCCATTCTCCCGCCTCAGCCTCCTGAGTAGCTGGGACTACAGGCGCCCGCTACCGTGCCCGGCTAATTTTTTTGTATTTTTAGTAGAGACGAGGTTTCACTGTGGTCTCGATATCCTGACCTTGTGATCTGCCCGCCTCAGCCTCCCAAAGTGCTGGGATTATAGGCGTGAGCCACCGCGCCCAGCATTTTTTTTTTTTTTTTTTTTTTTTGAGCCAATGTCTCACTCTGTTTTCTAGGCTGGAGTGCAGTGGAGTGATCTCAGCTCACTGCAACTTCCACCTCCCAGGTTCAAGCGATTCTCATGCCTCAGCCTCCCAAGTAGCTGAGAACTACAGACGAGCTCCACCTGTAGTGGAGCTAATTTTTGTGTTTTTAGTAGAGACGGGGTTTCACCATGTTGGCCAGGCTGGTCTCAAACCCCTGATCTCAGGTGATCTGCCCGCCTCAGCCTCCCAAGGTGCTGGGATTACAGGCACTCAGAGCCACCGCTCTGTCGAAATATAAATATTAAATCAAAGTGAAAACCCTATGATTTTACAGTTGAACCCGGAAGGCGGAGGTTACAGTGAGCCAAGATCGTGCCGCTGACTTCAGCCTGGGCGACAGAGCGAGACTCCATCTCAAAAAATAAAATAAATAAATAAATAAATAAATAAATAAACCCCTATGATTTTAAATGGGAAAGATTGGCAGGTACACTCTAAAATATTAATTTTTCCGCTCTGTCCATTGAAAAGATTCAGAAACTACAGCAACAACCCTGTAGTAAAAGCATCCCTGGTGCCTGACAATGGTCTTTAATGTTATTTTTCACTGAGGAATTAGGGCTCCCTGGAAAAATGGCTGGTTTCAGGTTAGTGGCAAGAAATGGGGAAAATGAACCCAGAACATCTAGAAAATGAACTACCAGAAATCAAAGACAGAATTAAAGACCACCGAGATCTTTCTAAAAAGACACATGAGTTGACTTGAAGAGGCCCCTACTGACCCAATATACAACCATCCGAGTCTTATGAAAGAATATTGACAGGCCGGGTGTAGTGGCTCACGTCTGTAATCCCAGCACTTTGGCCGAGGCAGGTGGATCAACTGAGGTCAGGAGTTCGAGACCAGCCTGACCAACATGGAGAAACCCCATCTCTGCTAAAAATACAAAAATTAGCCAGACATGGTGGCGGGCGCCTATAATCCCAGCTACTCAGGAGGCAGAGACAGGAGAATTGCTTAAATCCAGGAGGCAGAGGTTGCGGTGAGCTGAGATGGCACCACTGTACTCCAGCCTGGGCGACAGAGCAAGACTGTCTCAAAAAAAAAAAAAAAAAAAAGCTCAGGTCAAGCTGGGAAAGTATTGTTCAAATCTTCTATATTCTTATTAATGTTTTTGTCTTCTTTTTAAAAACTCAAATTGCCGAAGCCTGGATACGGTGGATCATGCCTGTAATCCCAGAGCTTTGGGAGGCAAAAGCAGAGTATTGATTGAGGCTAGGAGTTTGAGACCACCCTGAACAATATAGCAAGAAGACCCCATCCCTAATAAAAATTTAAAAAGTAACCAGGCATGGTGGTGCGTGCCTGTAGTCCCAAGCTACTCAGGAGGCTGAGGTGGGAGAATCACTTGGGTCCAGGAATTTGAAACTGCAGTGAGCCATAATAGCACCACTACAGCACTTTGAGAGCTTGGGCAACAGAAAAATACCCTGTCTCTAAATTTTAAAAACTAAGTCTGGGCACGGTGGCTTATGCCTGTAATCCCAGCACTTTGGGAGGCCGAGGAAGGCGGATCACCTGAGATCAGTAGTCTGAGACCAGCCTGGCCAACATGGCAAAACCCCATCTCCACCAAAAAAAACAAAAATTAGCCAGCGTGGTGGCTCATGCCTGTAAACCCAGCTACTCAGGAGGCTGAGACAGGAGAATCCCTTGAACCCAGGAGGCGGAGGTTACAGTGAGCCGAGACTGCACCATTGCGCCCCAGCCTGGGCGACAGAGCGAGACTCCATCTAAAAAAATAAAATAAAATAAAATAAATAAATAATAAAAACATAAAAATTAACTAAATAAAGATGGATAAAATCAATTGCTGAGGGCACAGTGTTAAAGCGTCCAAATGTGATTGTGGGTTTCCTACTTTTCCTTTTAATTCTGCCAGGTTTTCCTCCTTACATGCTGAATATTGTTATTGGACCATACACATTTAGAGCTGTTATGTCTTTCTGTTGAATTGACTCTTTTATCATGAAAAAGTGTCCCTCTTTTTCTCTGGTAGTACTTTTGACCTTATAAACCACTTTGTTAATAATTTAGCCACACCAGCTTTCTCATAGTTGGTGTTTGTAGAATATATCTTTTTTCATCCTGTTATTTAAAAATGTCTGTGCTCCTATATTTATTTATTTTATTTATTATTATATTTTTGAGATGGAGTCTTGCTCTGTCGCCCAGGTTGGAGTGCAGTGGTATGATCTTGACTCTCTGCAACCTCTGCCTCCCAGGTTCAAGCAATTCTCCTGCCTCAGCCTCTCACGTAGCTGGGATTACTGCTGTGCACCACCACACTCGGCTAATATTTGTATTTTTAGTACAGACAATATTTCACCATGTTGGCCAGGCTGGTCTCGAACTCTTGACCTCAAATGATCCACCCATCTTGGCCTCCCAAAGTGCTGGGATTACAGGCGTGAGTCACCAAGCCCAGCCTGTCTTATTTATTATTATTTTTAAAGACAGGGTCTTGCTCTGTTGCCAAGACTGGAGTGCAGTGGTACAATAATAACCCATTGTAGCCTCAACTTCCTGGGCTCAAGTGATCCTCCCATCTCAGCCTCCCAAGTATCTGGGACCACAGGTTCACTCACTGCTACCTCTGCCTCCTAGGTTCAGCCTATTTTCCTGCCTCAGCCTCCCAGGTAGCTGGGATGACAGGTGCGCACCACCACATCCAGCTAATTTTTGTTTTTGTTTCTGTTTTTTGAGATGGAGTCTTGCTCTGTAGCCCAGGCTGGAGTGCAGTGGCACAATCTTGGCAAACTGCAACCTCTGCCTCCAGGTCCGATTCAAGCAATTCTGCCTCAGCCTCCCGAGTAGCTAGGATTATAGGCACATGCCACCATGCCCAGCTAATTTTTGTATTTTTTAGTAGAGATGGGGTTTCACCATGTTGGCCAGGCTGGTCTTGAACCCGTGACCTCGTGCTCGTGATCTGCCTGCCTCAGCCTCCCAATAATTTTTGATTACAGGCATGAGCCACCGTGCCCGGCCGGTCCCAGGCCCTTTTTAAACAACCAGCTCTAGTGGGCACTTACAGAATGAGAACTCACTCACCCCCAAGGGATTCATCTGTTCACAAGGGATTCACCCCCATGACCTAAACACCTCCCATTAGGCCCCACCTCCAACCTTAGGGATTATATTTCAACATGAGATTTGGAGGGTCAAAAATCCATGCCATAAGCTGGGCACTGTAGCTCACGCCTGTCATCCAGCACTTTGGGAGGCCGAGGCAGGTGGAGCACCTAAGGTCAGGGATTCCAGACCAACCTGGCCAACATGGCGAAACCCCGTCCCTACTAAAAATACAAAAAATGTGCCAGTTGTGGTGGTGGGTGCCTGTGATCCCAGCTACTCAGGAGTCTGAGGCACTAGAATCGCCTGAATCCAGGAAGCAGAGGTTGCAGTGAGCCGAGATCGCGACACTGCACTCCAGCCTGGATGACAGAGGGAGACTCTGTCTCAAAAAAAAAAAAAAAAAAGAAAGAAAGAAAGAAAAGAAAAGAAAAAAGAAAGAAAAGAAAAGAAAAAAGAAATTGGGCTCAGACAGGTTAAATAATCTGCCAAGGATCACATAGCAGTAAAGGATGGGACTGTAATTCTAACACAGTGTCTGACTCCAAAGCCTATATCCTCTTTCACTTCAACTTTTATTTTAGAATCAGGGGGTACATGTGCAGGTTTGTTACAAAGGTATATTGCATGATGCTGAGGTTTGGAGTATGAATGAATCTGCTACTCAGGTACTGAGCATTTCTTAGCCCTTCCCCCCCCTCTCTTTCCCCCTCTAGAAGTCCTCAGTGTCTATTGTTCCACCTTTATGCCCATGTGTCCCCAACATTGAGCTCCCACTATAAGTGAGAACATTCAGTATTTGGTTTTCTGTTCCTGCGTTAATTTACTTGGGATAATGGCTTCCATGTGCATCCATGTAACTGCAAAGGACATGATTTCATTGTTTTTTATGGCTTCATACTATTCCATGTTGTCCAGGGTGGTCTTGAACCTTTACGACCGATCTTCTCTTTTCCCAGTGAAGTTGGGAGGCTCCTAAGGACAAGGATGCGGGCCTGGCTCAGGGGTGGCTCACGCCTGCAATCCCAGCATTTTGAGAGGCCAAGGCGGGCAGATCACCTGAGGTCAGGGGTTCGAGACCAGCCTGGCCAACATGGTGAAACCTCATCTCTACTAAAAACACAAAAATTAGCCGGGCATGGTGGCGCATGTCTGTAATCCCAGCTACTCGGGAGGCAGAGGCAGGAGAATCACTTGAGCCTGCGACACGGAGGTTGCAGTGAGCCGAGATCGCATCACTGCACTCCAACCTCGGCAACAGAATGAGACTCTGTCTCTAAAAAATAAAAAAGGACAAGGATGCAGGCTCTGCTATTCACACTAAGACTTCCAGGGAGCTGAGAAGGATCCAGTCACATTGTCAGTTCAAGACGATCTGGGCCAGCCAGGGAGACAGAGGTGCGTTCCTACAGAAGGAAATTTAGTAAGGAGAACTGTCGTGTCTCTCATGTGGCCCCCACCCATTCTGCAGCAGCTTCAGGTGGGAAAGGTGCAATTCCAGAGAGTGTGAGTTGCTCAAGCTGCAAATGAGTAAGCAAGGGGTAGAGAGTTTTCAAATAAAAAGCGTGCAAACTCGGCCGGGCGCCATGGCTCACGCCTGTAATCCCAGCACTTTGGGAGGCCGAGGCGGGCGGATCACTTGAAATCAGGAGATTGAGACCATCCTGGTTAACACAGTGAAACCCCATCTCTACTAAAAATACAAAAAAATTAGCCGGGCGTGGTGGTGGGCGCCTGTAGTCCCAGCTACTAGGGAGGCTGAGGCAGGAGAATGGTGTGAACCTGAGAGGCGGAGCTTGCAGTGAGCCAAGATCGTGCCACTGCACTCCAGCCTGGGCGACAAAAAGCGAGACTCCACCTCCAAAAAAAAAAAAAAAGTGCAAACTCAGCTGCTACTGAGAGCCCCAAGAAAGGGAAGCAGTGTCCAGCCTGCCCCCATCTCACTGGGCCATGATCTCACTTCAACTTCTGTTTTCTGTACAGTTCTGCTTTGTCCTTGGGAAGTGACCTGCATGAAGTTGAATGGGGCCAAAGGAGAGAGCAAGGAGGCGTAAATGAGCTCTGAAATGTCCCTGGGCAACAAAGAAGGAAGAGGTGAGGGCAACTACTGGGAGGAGGCAGGGCCCAAGGCATAAAGGACTTTAGGCCAAGGAGTTGGATTACCTGATGGCATCAGAGCATGGTAATGAAGCATACAGGGCCAGGAGTGGTGGCTCATGCCTGTAATCCCAGCACTTTGGGAGGCCAAGGCAGGCAGATCACCTGAAGTCAGGAGTTCGAGACCAGCCTGACCAACATGGAGAAATTCCGTCTCTACTAAAAATATAAAATTAGCCGGGCATGGTGGTGTGCGCCTGCAATCCCAGCTACTCTGGAGGCTGAGGCAGGAGAATCGCTTGAACTGGGGAGGTGGAGGTTGCGGTGAGCAGAGATCACACCATTGTACTCTAGCTTGGGCAACGAGAGTGAAACTCCATTTCAAAAACAAACTAACAAAAAAAATAGTATCAGCTGGGCATGGTGGCTCGTGCCTGTAATCCCAGTACTTTGGGAGGCCGAGGTGGGTGGATTGCTTGAGCTCGGGAATTGCTCGAGGTTGAGGCTGCAGTGAGCTATGATCGCGCCACTGCACTCCAGCCTGGGTGACAGAGTGAGACCCTGTCTCAAAAAAGAAAAAAAAGTGTCTACTAAGACCTCCACTCCCTATAATGGCACATGAAGTATCTCCAACCAACCCACTCAGTGAGTAAGATAGGAAAGCTGGTCAAGTGTATTTTTTTTTTAAATCTTAAGCCATTGTAATGTTGAGGAGGTAGTGAAGAATGACAAGGCTACAGCCTGGAAGAAGAACAAAAAATCTAGAGAGGTGAGCCCAGCATTTCAAACTACTTTTTCCTGGAGTTGTCTGCCAATTTGGAAGAGGTGGATGAATGTCTAAAAGGCTGAGAAGCCTTTCAACAGCCTTGTTGGGCTAGGGAACAATTATTTGAATACAGGACCTGCCAAGGCAAGGGGCCCTATTAAAGCCTCTGTGCTTTGGAGTGAAACCAAAAAAAAAGCCTGCATCCTAGGAATCGGAAATAGACCAGAAAGCCAGGCGCAGTGGCTCACGCCTGTAATCCCAGCACTTTGGGAGGCCGAGGTGGGCAGATCACTTGAGGTCAGGAGTTCCAGACCAGCCTGGCCAGCATGGTGAAACCCTGTCTCTACCAAAAATACAAAAATTAGCCAGGCATCGTGGTGGGCACCTGTAGTCCTAGCTACTTGGGAGGCTGAGGTGTCACAAGAATTCCTTGAACCCAGGAGGCGGAGGTTGGAGTGAGCCAAGATCACACCACTGCACTCCAGCCTAGGTGACAGAACGACACTCTGTCTCAAAAAAGAAAAAACAATAGAAAAGAAAGAAATAGACCAGCCCTTCTGTGGACTGAAGTTCAGCTTCTAATCATCTCAGTCCCTGAAACTGAATAAAAGTAATCGTAGATTCGTAGATTGTTAGCACCCTCAGGCGCTAGCAATGTCTATCCTGGCAGAAGCCAAGTTAAATTCTCTCCAGAGGTAGTTAATATAATGCTAAATTTAAAAATAAATATCAAGGTTTAAAGGTTAAAAAAAATTATTCCTCAAGATAAAAAGTAACTCTTCACTGTAATAGAAAGTTAAATTCACCAGGAAGATACAATAATTCAAATTTGCATGTACCTAATAATATTGTCTTAAAATACATAAAGCAAAAATCAACAACTCTATAAGACTAAATAGCTAAACCAAAAATAGTGGGAAATTTTAACATGCTTTTCAACAGAAACTGATAAAATAGTTAGACAAATAATTAGTAAGGATATAGAAGATTTGAACAACTTAATCTATAGACATATGTGGTCAGAGTGACATGATGAAGCCGGCTTGTATCCTCTCATGAGAACCAACTTTTAAAAATTTCAAGACTTTTGTGAACCAGCTGATATCACGCTAGTAGCTTGACATTAACCACTATGGGAATATTTATGTACTAGTGTGATAGGCAAATGCTACCAGTCAGAATTTCATCCCCTTTCCCTCTGAAGCTAGTTAGATTTTTTACTTTTACTTTTTTTTTTTTTTAAATAGAGGTGGAAGTCTTGGTATATTGCCCAGGCTGATCTTGAACCCCTGGGCTCAAGCCATCCTCCTGCCTCAGTCTCTCTGGTAGCTGGGACACCATGTCTGGCCAGTCGTTAAATTTTGTTTGTTTGTTTTTGAGACTGAGTCTCGCTCTGTCGCCCAGGCTGGAGTGCAGTGGTGCGATCTCAGCTCACTACAACCTCCGCCTCCCGGGTTCAAGCGATTCTCCTGCCTTAGCCTCCTGAGTAGCTGGGATCACAAGCGTGTGCCACCACATCCGGCTTTTTTGGTTTTTTGTTTTTTTGTTTTTTGTTTTTAATAGAGACGGGATTTCGCCATGTTGGCCAGGCTGGTTTTGAACTCCTGACCTCAGGTGATCCACCTGCCTCGGCCTCCCAAAGTGTTGGGATGACAGGCACATGCCACCGCACCTGGCCATGCTGCATCTTCTTTGCCCTAAAATGACCCCTTGATCTGAAGAGATGACGTAGGAGATCCCTTGCCCACAAGTCAGATGCATTTTGCAAGCCCTTGAACGATGGTGCTGGCAGAGGTACTGCAGATAGAAAACACAAGCCCATTTCTGGTGTAGTACCAATTAGAGTAAGACAAATCAATGCCCCGCTCTAGGATGAAAGGCGGCCCGTGTAATCAACTTACCCCCAAGAGGCTGCCTGGTCTCCTCAAAGGATCGTGCTGTATCATGGGTCATTCTGTTCAGGCAGGCATTCAGTGGCAGCAGTAAATATATCAGCCTTGCTGAGAGGGAGCCCATGCCGTCATGCCCATGTGTAGCCTTCAGTCCTGCACGTGGACATTCTGCTCATGGACCAATTGCATAATCACTGAAGTAGCTTAGGACAGACACTGCATGACCTCCATAGACAAGCTATCTGAAATTCTTTCCTTTTTTTTTTTTTTTTTTTTGAGACAAGGGCTCACTTTGTCACCCAAACTGGAGGGCAGTGGCTTGATAATCACTTTTGGAGGCTGAGGCAGGAGGATCACGTGAGCTCAGGAGGTCAACACCAGCCTGGACAACAGAGCAAGACACCATCTCTACAGAAAATTTAAAAATTCGCCAGGCATGGGGATATGCTCCTGTAGTCCCAGCTACCCAGGAGGCTGAGGTGGGAGATTTGCTTGAGCCCAGGAGACTGAGGCTGCAGTGAGCTATGATTGCACCACTGCCCTCCAGCCTGGATGACAGAGCAAGACCCTGTCTCAAAAAATAATAATAATAATAATAATAAGTAAATCAATCAATAAATAAAAAGAAGTGTGGGTGCTTCGACCACATTGGCCTCTGGGTTTTCAAAAACCTGTCACCCCAAGCCTTGGCCGTATGGTGGGCAGGGCAGATTTACAGGCCCGAGCTGCCTCACAGGGCACAAGGAGCTAAGGGTGGAACTCCTCCCCAAAGCAACCCAGACAATGGAGGGTTCACTCCCCTGCAACCTGGCAAATCCACATTGTTAATTAGGTCAAGTTTATTGAGGTACAATGTTCATACGATTAAATCCACCCTTTTAAAGTATATGGCTCAAGTCCAGGCACGGTGGCTCACACCTGTAATCCCAGGACTCTGGTTTGAGACCAGCTTGGGCAACATAGAGAGACCCCATCTCTACAGAAAAAAAAAAAATACAAAAATTAGCCAGGCATGGTGGTGCGCACCTGTAGTCCCAGCTACTCGGGACTCGGGAAGCTGAGGTGGGAGGATTGCTTGAGGCTGAGAGGCAGAGGTTACAGTGAGCAGAGATCGAGACATTGCACTCCAGCCTGGGCAACAAAGTGAAACCCTATCTCAAAATAAATAAATAAATATCTAAATGCATAAAAATATATGGTTCAATAAGTTTGATAAATGTGGGTGGTTGTATGGCTGCACCACAATTCAGATATAGAACATTTTCATCATCCAAATATTATGCAGAGAGGCCAGGTGCAGTGGCTCACGCCTATAATCCCAGTGAGGCTGGGGACAGAAGGATCACTGGAGGCCACGAGTTTGCAACCAGCCTGGTTAATATAGCAAGACGTCATCTCTACAAAAATAATAATAAAGTAAAAAAAAAAATTAGCCAGGTGTGGTGGCGTGCACCGATAGTCCCAGCTATTCAGGAGGCTAAGGCAGGAGGATCACTGAAGCCCAGGAGTTTGAGGCTGCAGTGGGCTATGGTTGCACCACTGCACTCCAGCCTGGGCAACAGAGTGAGACGCCATCTCAAACGAAGGAAGGAACAGAGGAAAAGAGGAAGGGAGGGAAGGAGGGAGGGGGAAAGATATCCATTACCCGAGAACGTTCCCTCAGGCCCTTCCAAGTCAGTCCCTCCTCCTCCTTGGCCCATGGCAACTGCCGATCTGTTTTCCATCCCTATCATTTTGGCTTTTCCAGAACATCAAGTAAATGGAACCATTCAGGTTGTGGCCTTCTATTAATAGATCTGACTTCACTCACTAAGCATAATGCATCTGAGATCCATCCATGTTGTTGCAAGCCTCAAGAGCTCCTTCTTTCCTTTTTTTTTTTTTTTTTTTTTTTTTTGAGATGGCATCTCGCTCTGTAGCCCAGGCTGGAGTGCAGTGGCGCGATCTCAGCTCACTGCAAGTTCTGCCTCCCAGGTTCATGCCATTCTCCTGCCTCAGCCTCCTGAGTAGCTGGGACTACAGGTGCCCACCACCACTCCCGGCTAATTTTTTTGTATTTTTAGTAGAGACGGGGTTTCACCATGTTAGCCAGGATAGTCTCGATCTCCTGACCCCGTGATCCGCCCGCCTCGGCCTCCAAAAGTGCTGGGATTACAGGCGTGAGCCACCTCACCTGGCCCCCACTCCGGTTTTTTTTTTTTTTTTTTTTTTTTGAGATGGGGTCTCACTCTGTCACCCAGGCTGAGTGCAGTGGTATGATCTCTTAATCCATCTTATTAATCTGACTCACTGCAACCTCCACCTCCTGGGTTCAAGTGATCCTCCTGCCTCAGCCTCCCAAGTAGCTGGGATTATAGGTGCACACCACCACACCTGGCTAATTTTTTTTTTTTTTTTTTTTTTTTTTTTTTTTTTTGAGACGGAGTCTCGCTCTGTCACCCAGGCTGGAGTGCAGTGGCCGGATTTCAGCTCACTGCAAGCTCCACCTCCCGGGTTCACGCCATTCTCCTGCCTCAGCCTCCGGAGTAGCTGGGACTACAGGCGCCCGCCACCTCGCCCGGCTAGTTTTTTGTATTTTTTAGTAGAGACGGGGTTTCACCGGGTTAGCCAGGATGGTCTCGATCTCCTGACCTTGTGATCCGCCTGTCTCGGCCTCCCAAAGTGCTGGGATTACAGGCTTGAGCCACCGCGCCCGGCCAGCCTGGCTAATTTTTTTTTTTTTTTTTTTTTTTTTTTTTTGAGACGGAGTCTCGCTCTGTAGCCCAGGCTGGAGTGCAGTGGCCGGATCTCAGCTCACTGCAAGCTCCGCTTCCCGGGTTCACGCCATTCTCCGGCCTCAGCCTCCCGAGTAGCTGGGACTACAGGCGCCCGCCACCTCGCCCGGCTAGTTTTTTGTATTTCTTAGTAGAGACGGGGTTTCACCGTGTTAGCCAGGATGGTCTCGATCTCCTGACCTCGTGATCCGCCCATCTCGGCCTCCCAAAGTGCTGGGATTACAGGCTTGAGCCACCGCGCCCGGCCCAGCCTGGCTAATTTTTATATTTTTAGTAGAGATGAGCTTTCACCATGTTGACCAGGCTGGTCTTGAACTCCCAGCCTCAAGTGATCCTCCCTCCTCAGGCTCCCAAAGTGCTGGGATTACAGTCAAGAGCCACGGCACCCAGCAAAAGCTCCTTCTTTTTATTGCTGAGTAGTATTTCCCTGTAGGTCTAGATCACAATTTGACAGACATACGGGTTGTTTCCAGTTTTTGGCAATTTTGAATCAAGTTGCTGTCTGTATTCACATACAGGTCAGTCTGTGGACATATATATTCATTTCTCTAGTTCGAGACCAGCCTTGGTAACAGGAGTGAAACTCAGTCTCAAAAAAGAAAAGAAAAAAGAAAAAAACAAACTTTGCTCTTCTAGTACTTTAAGTCTCAACCACTACTCAAAGAATTGAGGTAGGAGTGCCCACTCCTCTAGGGTAACCAACCATCCTGGCTTGCCCAAGACTCTCCTGGTTTTAGCACTGAAAGCCCCACTTCCTGGGAAACCCTTTAGTCCTAGGATCAAACTAGGACAGGTGTGGTCACCCCATTTTTTTTTTTTTTTTTTTTTTTTTTTTGAGACAGAGTCTCTCTGTCTCCCAGGCTGGAGTGCAGAGGCGCGATTTTGACTCACTACAGCCTCTGCCTCCTGGGCTCAAGTGATTCTCCTGCTTCAGCCTCCCAAGTAGCTGGGATTACAGGCAGCACCCCCCACGCCCGGCTAAATTTTTGTGTATTTTTAATAGAGACTGAGTTTCACCAGGTTGGCCAAGTTGGTCTCGAACTCCTGATCTCACATTATCCATCTGCCTCGGCCTCCCGAAGTGCTGGGATTATAGGCGTGAGCCATATTATTGAGTGTCAGGCACTGTGCTAGGCATTGCAGGTCCAAACGTCATTTTACCCATGGGCCAGTGTCAAGGTAGGTTCGCTTGTACCAATCTTGCACATAAGGAAACAGCCTTAGAGAGGTTAGGTTGCTTGTGCAAACCCAGGGTAGGTGGCACCCAGTCTGCCAGTCTGCAAAGCACTGGTATCTTCCAGCCCGTAGACCTTGCTCCCTGGGTGCCCAGTACTGGGGCTCAGGGAAGGTGGATTAAGGCTCCCAGTGGCGGGACCTAGGTGGGGATTTGCTGCCCTCTGGTGGCAGAAGGGACGTCACTCAGGGTGTGAGACTTCTGGGCATCTGTGAGGTGGCCTTTCATTCCAGGCAGCCGGACCTCAAATCTGACCTCAGCCCTAGGAAGGTGCCGCACGAGCAGTTCCCACCAGGGTCTGCTGGGGCCCTGTCCCATCCATCTGTGAGTCACATGATCACTCAGGCTGTCACAGGCCCAGGGCTAGACTGCTGGGTTTGAGTCTGTGTGGCCCTAAGCATTGCTTTCTCCTCTGGGCCTCAGTTCCATTTCAGTAAAATCAGGATGATGGCCTGGGCAACATAGCAAGACTCCATCTCTACCAAATAAATAAATAAATAAAAGATTAGGCTGGGCAAGGTGGTTCACGCCTGTAATTCACTTTGGGAAGCCGAGGCAGGTGGATCACCTGAGATCAGGAGTTCGAGGACAGCCTGGCCAACATGGCGAAACCCTGTGTCTACTAAAAATATAAAAATTGGTCAGGCATGGTGACGGGTGTCTGTAATCCCAGCTACTCGGGAGGCTGAGGCAGGAGAATCGCTGGAACCTGGGAGGTGGAGGTTGCAGTGAGTCAAATCGCACCATTGCACTCCAGCCTGGGTGACTAGAGAGAAACTACATCCTAAAAAGAAAAAACAACAGAAAAATTAGCTCAGTGTGGTGGCACCAGTCTGTGGTCTTAGCTACTCAGGAGTCTAAGACTGAAGAATTGCTTGAGGCCAGCCTGGGCAACATAGCAATACCCCATGTCTACACAAAAATGTGAAAAATTAGCTGGGCATGGTGGTGTGTGCCTATAGTCCTAGCTTTTCTGGACACCGAGGCAGAAGGATCCCTTGAGCCCAGGAGTTCAAGGCTGCAGTGAGCTCTCCAACCTGGTGACAGAGTGAGACCTCGTCTATTGAGAAATATATATCTGCTGATAAATATGTCCACAATTTAGACCACACTTAGACACTGAAGTTATTGCCAGTTCCTTCATACGCACATGCCTTAACTCTCTTGCCTTCGTGCATTCCTTCACTTCATTCATTCGCTTAACTTCCATCCAGCAGATATCTGCCAAGCACCAGCTCTGTGCCAGACACTGAGGTTGGGGGTGCCAAGGACACCTTTACCAACCGGACAGACACTGCCCTGCACTCCTGGCTCTGTGGCTTTCCTAGGAGCCCATGTCCCTCCAGCAAATGTTTCTTTTATTTTTATTTTTATTTATGTATTTATTTTGAGACAGAGTCTTGCTCTGTTGCCCAGACTGGAGTGCAAAGGCGTGATCTTAGCTCACTGCAACCTCTGCCTCCCAGGTTCAAGCAATTCTCCAGCCTTAGCCTCCCGAGTAGCTGGGATTACAGGTGTGCACCACCACGCCTCGCTAATTTTTGTATTTCTACAAAATACAAAAGAATACAAAATACAAAAGTCTATGGCCTCGCGTGTTCGTTTAGTAAGTGTCCATTTATTGATTGAGTCTTCATTCACTCTTTCTCTTAATGTCCTTATTCATTCATTCATCCATCCCTTCCTCATCTCACTAACACATCCATTCAGTCTTCATATATGTTTTCATTCCTTTATTCTCCAGGCATCCTGGAAGTACCCACTCTACACCACGCCAGGGTTAGATGCTGGGATTCTGGCCCAGCCCACCACCCTGCCAAGCCCATGGGGACGCAGATGGTGAGGACATAGTGGTAACTACTTCACCAGTTATTGGGATTCAGAGCTGGGGGAGCACCAAGAAGGGAGCAATTCACTTCCTGGAGGTGGGGGGTAGGAGGGGCAATCTGAGAAGGCTTCTTGGAGGAAGTAGCATTTTGGCCAAGTTGAGAAGCCTGTGTGAGAGTTCTCTAAGGAGGAAAAGATGCTTTGTTTTGTAGACAAAAGTCTTTGTTCTGTGGAGTGTTTGGAGAAAAGTGAGATACTGGTTGCTAACGTGTGTGGTGCTGGGTGAGTTTGTGTGCCTGGCCCCACCCAGGTCAAGCCATCCCCAGGTTCCAATGACAGACCTGGGCCACTAAGGATCCTTGATTCCACCCTGAGCTCCTAGAAAACCACCCACTATCAGGCAGCCAGGAACGACCTTTGGAGAACAAACATGTCACCCTCCAGGTACCATCCACTTGTCCACCTGTTCATCCCCCTGGGGACTCAGTGGGAGGGCAACCCTGTCCCTAGGAGCCCATGTCCCTCCAGCAAGTGCTTCTTTTATTTTTATTTATTTATTTATTTTGAGACAGAGTCTTGCTCTGTTGCCCAGGCTGGAGTGCAAAGGTGTGATCTTAGCTCACTGCAACCTCTGCCTCCCGGGTTCAAGCAATTCTCCAGCCTCAGCCTCCCGAGTAGCTGGGATTACAGGTGGGCACCACCTTGCCTTGCTAATTTTTGTATCTCTAGTAGAGACGGGGTTTCACCACGTTGGCCAGGCTGGTCTCAAACTCCTGACCTCAGGTGATCCGCCCACCTCGGCCTCCCAAAAGTGCTGGAAGCCACCGCGCCCGGCTGGAATTCTTTAAGTAAGAGGCATGATTAAATATTACGAGAGCACAGAAGAATGGCTATTTTCTTTGTATGACTAAAGCCTCAGGGTTAGCAGGTATATTGTCAGCGAGGTAATGGTGTAGGGTTTTGTGATCAGTGGTACAAGAGAAGGAAAAAGGGAAAGGATGTGAAGGAGAAGCTCTGTCCAGTTCCTGTTCTGTTTCTCTGGGAGCTGGCCAGACATTCACAGCTGGGTCTTGGTATTCTCTTGTCAAACAAAAGTAATTTCCAGGACACCAACATCACACAAGACCATTCCATGACCACAAAAGCCTGGTGCGGTGGCTCATGCCTGTAATCCCAGCACTTTGGGAGGCTGAGGCAGGTGGATTGCCTGAGGTTAGGAGTTCAAGACCAGCCTGACCAACATGGAGAAACCCCATCTCTACTAAAAATACAAAATTAGCCGGGGTGGTGGTGAATATCTGTAATCCCAGCTACACGGGAGGCTGAGGCAGGAGAATCGCTTGAACCCGGGAGGCGGAGATTGCGGTGAGTGGAGATCGCGCCATTGCACTCCAGCCTGAGCAAATAGAGCGAAACTCTATCTCAAAAAAAAAAAAAAAAAAAGAATTTCCAGAGACTGGACTTAAGAGATCCAAATATCAAATGAAGCCTGCAGAATGTCCCACCTCAGGAAGGAATGCTGAACAATTGATTGACACCCTTGTTGCCACCAGCCAGACTACCAGGTGAGTTATTACTCAAGATAACCATCGCAACCAGATATGCGACCTGCATACCCTCACGTGCTTTGCCCAGCCCAGTCTGCATACCCTACCCCGATGTCAGTTCCCATGCTTTGTCTAATAAAAAAAAAGTCCTGGCCGGGCACGGTGGCTCACGCCTGTAATCCCAGCACTTTGGGAGGCCGAGGCGGACGGACCACGAAGTCAGGAGATTGAGACCATCCCGGCCAACATGGTGAAACCCTGTCTCTACTAAAAGACAAAAAATTAGCTGGGCGTGGTGGCGTGCACCTGTAGTCCCAGCTACTCAGGAGGCTCAGGCAGGAGAATTGCTTGAACCTGGGAGGCGGAGGTTGCCGTGAGCCGAGTTCGTGCCACTGCACTCCAGCCTGGTGACAGAGCAAGACTCCGTCACACACACACACACACACACACACACACACAATTCCCACTGGTTTTTCCACAAATCAGCTGGAGGATCCCTTCACTTCTGCTGCCATCGTCTCCCCTACACTCAAGCACAAGCTCTGAAATAAACACCT
Source organism: Macaca mulatta (assembly GCF_049350105.2). Classification (NCBI taxonomy): domain Eukaryota; kingdom Metazoa; phylum Chordata; class Mammalia; order Primates; family Cercopithecidae; genus Macaca; species Macaca mulatta. The sequence continues at coordinate 49,645,094 of NC_133408.1, forward strand.
TTTCTGGAAAATCTGCTTGGACCCCTGTTAAGTTTCATTACAAGTGGAGCCAAAGAGACTGTGGTCTGTAACCCCAAATGAATGTGAGCAACAGCTTTTCTCTTTCTCTCTCTCTCTCTCTCTCTCTCTCTTTTTGAGACGGAGTCTTGCTCTGTCGCCCAGGCTGGAGTGCAGTGGCACAATCTCGGTTCACAGCAACCTCCGTCTCCCAGTTTCAAGCTATTCTCCTGTCTCAGCCTCCGGAATAGCTGGGATCACAAGCACACACCACCGTACCTGGCTAATTTTTGTATTTTTAATAGAGATGGAGTTTCACCATGTCGGTCATGCTGGTCTTGAACTCCTGACTTCAAGTGATCCGCCTGTCTCGGCCTCTCAAAATGTTGAGATTACAGTTTTGAGCCACCATGCTGGGCCTTTTCTCTTTCTCAATGTCAACTAAACAAAAAATCAGGCTTTTAAAAAATTAAGGTTAGTTTTTTTCAATCTTACTGAGGACTGTAACCAGGGAAAGTCTTTCACAGAGTTAAACTGCTCCAAAACAGAGTTTCAGCACACATTTTATATTTATATTTATATACAGTTTATATACAAACATTTATACACAGTTGTTGGTGCTCTGCATGTGCTCAGAAGTTGTATCAGTCCAGGCGTGGTGGCTCATGCCTGTAATCCCAGCACTTTGGGAGGCTGAGGTGGGCGGATCACCTGAGATGAGGAGTTCAAGACCAGCCTGGCCAACATGGTGACTCTGTCACTACTAAAAATACAATAATTAGCCGGGCATGGTGGGGGGTGCCTGTAATCCCAGCTACTTGAGAGACTGAAGCAGGAGGATCGCTTGAACCTGGGAGGTGGAGGCTGCAGTGAGCAGAGATTGTACCACTGTGCTCTAGCCTGGGCAACAGAGTGAGAGTCTGTCTCAAAAAAAAAAAAAAAAAAAAAAAAAAAAAGTTGTATCTAATATGCTCAGAAGTTACAATAGAGCAAAATTTCATCAAGGCTTGTGTGTGAGGGTATATCTAGTTATAGATTATAGAGGCTTGGCTGGGCATGATGACTCACACCTATAATTTCAGCACTTTGGGAGGCCCAGGCAGGAGGATCACTTGAGCCCAGGAGTTCAAGACCAGCCTGGGCACCACAGCAACACCTTGTCTCTGCAAAAAATAAAAATAAAAAAATTAACTGGGCGTGGTGGCATGCGCCTATAGTCTCAGCTACTTGGGAGGCTGAGGTGGGAGGAGTGCCTGAACCCGGGAGTTCAAGGCCGCAGTGAGCTATGATCGAGTCCCTGCATTCCAGCCTGGGCAACCAAGCAAGATCCCGTCTCTAAAACAAAAACAAAAAAACAAAAACCAAAAAACAAAAAAAAAGTTATAGAAGCATAACCGTTAATACTGTCAGAGATTATGTACAGGAAGAGGCAAGGGCTAGGATCATTGAATTTGTCTTTTCCAAAAATGCAGTGATTGGCAAGAAAGGTGGGAACCTGTGTTTTCTCTCTCCCTCCCTCCAGTTTATTGTTCAGGGAGTTATTGGAGAGGGCTGCGCTCAGTCACGAGTCAGGGCCTTTGTGAAATCCTGCTTGCAAGCAGAATGAGCAGACATGGTTCCTTAGGTTTACTACTTTGTCTCACACTACAAAAGGGTCATTCATTGGCAGAGGTGTATTTACTGGGGGCCAGGTATAGAGTAATTCGAGAGGGACAAAGGAGGCAGGTCCCAGTCTTCAGGGAGCTCAGTGACATGTTTGCGCTGTTTTATGTAAACAGGAGATTGTCAGAAATGGAGGGGGGACCAGACCCAAGGAAGCGCCCGGACAAAGGCGGGAGGCGAGGAGTGCTGATGGAGTGGAGGTGCCGAGAGCAACAGCAGGGCTGCTCGGTGGCACGAAGACGCCCGCGGGGACAAGAGAGGTCGGCTAGGGCCAGGTTACTCAGGCACGGAGGGCCACCTCCCCTCCAGGGACGTGAGCATCTAGCTGCACTGATTTGTTGTTCAGGAACAGGAAATGAAACCCCACAGCTTTGATTACAATAACCCACGCCAGCCTCAGGCTCATGAATATTCAGCAGGCTGCTTCCGGCTCGCAACCCCGCCTCCGTCCCCCTCCGCGGAGACTGCGTCTGCGTCGCCGGCGCGCGGCTCTGTCGTCATACTTGCGCGCCGTCGCCGCCGCCGTTGCCGCTCGCCGGGGAAACTGGAAGGCTGCCATGGCGAGCTCCGCCGCCTCCTCCGTGCGACCGCCGAGGCCCAAGAAAGAGCCGCAGACGCTCGTCATCCCCAGGAATGCCGCGGAGGAGCAGAAGCTTAAGCTGGAGCGGCTCATGAAGAACCCGGTGAGACGAGGCCTACCCCCTTCCTCTGCAGAGCCTCTGGGTTCCCGCAGGTCCACCTTCTCTACCTCCAAATTCAGAAACTTGGTATCCGACCCTCCCAGAGCAGTCTTTGGGGAAGAGGAGGAGGAGGCTGTCCTGGAGATAAGTGAACTTCCCGTCCTTGTGTGAGAGCCCAGCTTGAATGAAAGCACGGTGGAGCGGCTTCCCGCTAAGACCCCTTCTAGTTTAACTTTCTGTGAACAAAAAGCGTTAGACTGAAAAGGCAGAATTTGTGGGTTAGCAAAAGGGTATTTTCTAAACAACGCGGATCGTTAAAGAGTGGCAGAGACGTTTGGAGCGAGTTACTCCTCTCCCGCCCACACCCCCTCCGGGCCTCGGTCCCCTCAATCATAAAAACAATTGAACGGGAAACGTCCTTTATACCTTTGACCAGAAAAACTTGACTCTTCTCCCCTCGTAGTGTTAAAGTTGGCGATTTCTAGCTGGAAACTCTGGCTTAGGTTTCTCAGTTCTGCTCTGGAAAGTGTAACCCTGGGAAGGTGTGGACTGTGTTATACCCAAGAGTACATAGGATGAATAAAGCTACGACAGAGGGAAGAACACAAAATCAGCTCTGTGTCCAAGCAGCAAAGCAATCCTGCTTCATTAGTCAATTAAAATTCTTTGGTGATAAGAAATGTAACTTGGGGCCGGGCGCGGTGGCTCAAGCCTGTAATCCCAGCACTTTGGGAGGCCGAGACGGGCGGATCACGAGGTCAGGAGATCGAGACCATCCCGGCCTACACGGTGAAACCCCGTCTCTACTAAAAAATACAAAAAAACTAGCCGAGCGAGGTGGCAGGCGCCTGTAGTCCCAGCTACTCGGGAGGCTGAGGCAGGAGAATGGCGTAAACCCAGGAGGCGGAGCTTGCAGTGAGCTGAGATCCGGTCACTGCACTCCAGCCCGGGCGACAGAGTAAGACTCCGTCTCAAGAAATGTAACTTGGGGTGGACTTTGTGTAATCTCAGCGCTTTGGGTTGCTAGGCGGGAGAATGGCCTGAGGCCAGGAAGGAGTTCAAGACCAGCCTAGGCAACATAGCCGGTCCCTGTCTCTACAAAAATAAAAAAATTGCTTGGCATGGTGGTGCACACCTGTGAGTCCTAGCTACTCTGGAGACTGAAGCGGGAGGATCACTTGAGCCCAGGAGTTCAAGGCTGCAGTGAGCTATGATTGCACCACTGCACTCCAGCCTGAGGGACAGAGCAAGAAGCTGTCTCTAAAAAGATAGAGAGGTAATTTTGTTAGCAGATTTATACTTAGAAATGCTTTCATGTTTAAATGTTGCAGGACAAAGCAGTTCCAATTCCAGAGAAAATGAGTGAATGGGCACCTCGACCTCCCCCAGAATTTGTCCGAGATGTAATGGGTAATGTCTGTGTGTTTGTGTGTGTGTGTGTGTGTGTGTGTGTAAATATAATGTTTTAAGGTAGCTATAAAAGCCCTGTAGTTAGTATTTGTTAAATCTCTGATGAGGGGAAATGTTTACATGTTCAGTGTTTTGCTTTTACAATGACGGGGATATAGTTGCTTTTATTTGTTCATTTGACATCAGTAAATTTAGCTTAAAGGTTATAGTTGCTTATGGTTTGGTACTATGGAATTTTTTCCTGCACTGTTGCTTTTTTTTTTTCTTTTTTTCTTTTGGAGACAGAGTCTCACTCTGTCACCCAGGCTGGTTTGCAGTGACACCATCTCGGCTCACTGCTACCTCCGCCTCCCGGGTTCAAGCGATTCTCCTGCCTCAGCCTCCTGAGTAGCTGGGACTACAGGCCTGTGCCACCACTCCTGGCTATTAGTAGAGACTGGGTTTCACTATGTTGGCCAGGCTGGTCTTGAACTGCCGACCTCAGGTGATCCGCCTGCCTTGGCCTCCCGGAGTGCTAGCATTACAGCTGTGAGCCACTGTGCTCAGCCATCTCCTGCGTTATTCTTAATAACGCATTGTGGGTTTTTTTGTAAATAAAAATAGTTTTATTATTTTGTTGGATCATAAATTAACATATCTACAGGCATACCATGGAGATAGTGTGGGTTTAGTTCCAGGCAACCTAGTTAAAGTGAATGTCGCAATAAAAGGAATCATATAAATTCTTTAGTTTCCTAGTGTACATACAAGTTTATACTCTACTGTACTTTAATGTGCAGTAGCATTATGTCTTTAAAAAGCAACGTAGGCCAGGCGTGGTGGCTCATGCCTGTAATCCCAGCACTTTAGGAGGCTGAAGCAGGAGAACTGCTCGAGTTTGAGACCAGCCTGGGCAACATAGGAAGACCTCATCTCTACTAAAAATGTAAAAATTAGCCAGGCATAGTGGTGCACGCCTATGGTCCCAGCTACTTGGGAGGCTGAGGCAGGAGGATCGCTTGAGCCCAGGAGGTCGAGGCTCAAATGAGCTGTGATTGTGTCACTGCACTCCAACTTGGGTGACAGATCAAGACCCTGTCTCAAAAAAAAAACTTAAGAAAAAACACTTTTACAAAAATATGATTATTCTACATATACTACTTTGTAAGCACCTTTTTTTTCATTTAATGTATCATAGATGTCTTTTCAACTCACTGGAAATCTAGCATGACAAATGTGAAATCATAGAGGAGGTGAGAAAGTCACTTAACCACAGTCTGCCCCTCCTGATACTGAATTTGAGTGGGATTTTTAGTGACTTCACATTCAACATGTTTATAACAAATAATGACATCTACAATATGCCAGGTACTGAGCCAGTTCTTTATACAGTGGGGAGAAAGGAAGGCATGGTCCCTTCCACGACTTCCACTGTTTGTTTCTTTTTTTTTTTTTTTTGAGACGGAGTCTCGCTCTGTCGCCCAGGCTGGAGTGCAGTGGCATGATCTCGGCTCACTGCAAGCTCCGCCTCCCGGGTTCACGCCATTCTTCTGCCTCAGCCTCCCGAGTAGCTGGGACTACAGGTGCCCACAACCGCGCCCGGCTAATTTTTTGTATTTTTAGTAGAGACGGGGTTTCACCATGGTCTCGATCTCCTGACCTTGTGATCCGCCCGCCTCGGCCTCCCAAAGTGCTGGGATTACAGGCGTGAGCCACCGCGCCCGGCCCACTGTTTGTTTCTTTAGTCCCCTTCGATTAAGGGTGACCTGTGTTGGTAGCTGAATTTCATCTAGAACCATGGACTGTCCTGGCTACAGGTTCAAGTGCTGGGGCCGGCAGTGGAGAGTTCCATGTGTACAGACATCTGCGCCGGAGAGAATACCAGCGACAGGACTACATGGATGCCATGGCTGAGAAGGTCAGTGAGCCAGAAGGCTGGTTGAGCCCCCATGTTTGGGCAGTGTGCATGTACTGCCTTTAGAAGAAAAACATTTGAGGAGGCCAGGCATGGTGGCTCGCGGCTGTAATCCCAGCACTTTGGAAGGCCGAGACAGGGGATCACCTGAGGTCAGGAGTTTGAGACCAACCTGACCAACATGGAGAAGCCCTGTCTCTACTAAAAATACAAAATTAGCCAGGCGCATGCGTGTAATCCCAGCTACTCGGGAGGCTGAGGCAGGAGAATCGCTTGAACCCGAGAGGCGAAGGTTGCAGTGAGCCAAGATTGTGCCATTTTCTCTCCAGCCTGGGCAACAAGAGTGAAACTCTGTCTCAAAAAAAAAAAAGAAAAGAAAAGAAAAGAAAAAAGCATTTGAGGAAGAATAGATAATGCTGGTTGTGGCTGGTGTGAGGTCTGCCTTCTACGGACAGCACAGCACGCAGAGTCCAGGTAAACCCTCAGTCAGAATCAACATAGCAAGATCCTTACACTAGACGAGGGATGGAGAGTGAGAGTCTTCCTCGTGTATGAAAGGGCACAGCTGAGACCCCTTTTCCCTCTAGGCCATTTGCCATGTGATAGAACAGCAAATGGGATCCCCACACCATTTAAGTTGTTACTTCTCTGTGTCATCCTCCCTCTTCTCCCTCTTAGCTGAATGCCTAAATGCAGTTAGCTGTGCATTTGGTGTGAACAGCAGCTTGCTTTCACGACTGTGAAAGTGCATATAGTATCTGCCTCTTTGAGCATTTGAGCTTCCTGGCTCTGGAGCTGGCATTTCTTTGTGACAGGTGTCAAATAATAGACTATTTTAAGATTATTATTATTATTATTTTTTTTTTTTTTTGAGACGGAGTCTCGCTCTGTTGCCCAGGCTGGAGTGCAGTGGCGCGATCTCGGCTCACTGCAAGCTCCGCCTCCCGGGTTCACGCCATTCTCCTGCCTCAGCCTCCCGAGTAGCTGGGACTACAGGCGCCCACAACCGCGCCCGGCTAATTTTTTGTATTTTTAGTAGAGACGGGGTTTCACCGTGGTCTCGATCTCCTGACCTTGTGATCCGCCCACCTCAGCCTCCCAAAGTGCTGGGATTACAGGCGTGAGCCACCGCGCCCGGCCTATTTTAAGATTATTATTAATCTATAATAATTATAGGTTATTTGAGAATTGCTTCAGAAACCATATTTTGGGGGAGGGGTCGTTTTTAGACAGGTTGTCACTCTGTCACACATGCTGGAGTGAAAGGGCGCAATCTCAGTTCACTGCAACCTCCGCCTCCTGGGTTCAAGTGATTCTCCTCCCTCAGCCTCCCAAGTAGCTGGGATTACAGGCGTGTGCCACCATGCCTGGCTAATTTTGTATTTTTAGTAGAAATGGGGTCTCACCATGTTGGCCATGCTGGTCTCGAAATCCTGACCTCAAGTGATCCACCCACCTTGGCCTCCCAGAGTGCTGGGATTACAGGCATGAGCCACCATGCCTGGCCCCCAAAAGCAGAATTTTTTCTAACTCAATTTTGGCCATTCCAATAAATTCTTACTTATTTTCTTCTGTATCCTGGCTGTCTCTTTGGTTTAAATTTTCCCTAATGTTTTATTTTGAAAATTTCAAACAGAAAAGTTAAAAGAATTATGCAACACATATATCCACTCCCCCTTGACTTAACAATTCCTGTTGTGCTGGATTTTCTTTATCACACACCTATCGATCTATCCATACCTCTATTGGTATGCATTGTATTATGTCTTCCCAGCAGTCCTGTTTCCAAGCCTCATTTTCCTCATCTATAAAATGGGGAAAATTATAATTCCTCCCTTCCAGAGCTCTACTCATACCTCTATTCCTCCCATGAATTTGTTGGTTTTTTGTTTGTTTGTTTGTTTTGGTGCATTTCAGAGTACGCTGCAAACATCAGGACGTTCCATTCTTGAACATTCAAGCACGCACATTATTAAATAGGGTTTCATATTTGTGTATGCTTTTCTTTTTCCTTTTAAAGTAGTATCTGGCCAGGAATGGTGGCTCATGCCTGTAATCCCAGCACTTTGGGAGGCCAAGGAGAAGGGGTCACCTGAGGTCAGGAGTTTGAGACCAGCCTGGCCAACATGGTGAAACCTTGTCTCTACTTCAAATACAAAAAATTAGCTGGACATGGTAGTACACACCTATAATCCCAGCTACTTGGGAGGCTGAGGCAAGAGAATCGTTTGAACCCGGGAGGTGGAGGTTGCAGTGAGCCGAGATCGTGCCATTGTACTCCAGACTAGGGGACAAGAGCGAGACTGGGTCTCAAAAAAAAAAGCATTTATTTGAACCTCTGTAAAGTGCCACAAATATATTTTACGAAATAATAGGCACCCTGGCCATACTGAGGAAACGGACTTTTTTGGGTGCAAATTCTAAAATTAGTAACGCAACAATTCCTCACCCTTATTAGAAGAAGTCAGATATACATTTGGAAAATCAAAAGGAACCTGCCAAATAACATTTGATTTTTTTTTTTTAAGAGACAGCGTCTCACTCTATTGTCTGGTTGGACCTCAGCCTCCTCTGTAGCTGAGACTAAAGGCACTTTTCTCCTGGGCATTTCTGGAGGAACTTTGGTCTCCAATTAAAAAACGACAGACCAGACAGGTACCACCCAGGTAGCACTTGACATGCCATCATACCCAGTTTTGTTTTTTTGTTTTTTTGGTTTTTTTTGAGACTGAGTCTCACTGTCGCCCAGGCTGGAGTGCAGTCGCGCGATCTCGGCTTACTACAAGCTCCGCCTTCCGAGTTCACGCCATTCTCCTGCTTCAGCCTCCCAAGTAACTGGGACTACAGTCACCTGCCACCACACCCAGCTAATTTTTTTGTATTTTTAGTAGAGATGGCATTTCACTGTGTCAGCTAGGATGGTCTCAATCTCCTGACCTGGTGATCTGCCTGCCTTGGCCTCCCAAAGTGCTGGGATTACAGGCGTGAGCCACCACGCCCAGCCATCACACCCAGCTTTGGTTTTTATTAATAGTAAGACAGGAAGGCCGGTGCAGTGGCTCACACCTGTGATCCCAGCACTTTGAGAGGCCAAGGCAGGCAGATCACTTGAGCTCAGAAGTTTGAGACCAGCCTGGCCGACATGGCAAAACTCCATCTCTACTAAAAATACAAAAATCTGCTGAAAATTCTGTCTCAAAAAAAAACAAAAACAAAAATTAATCAGGCACAGTGGTTACGCCTGTAATCCCAACTACTCGGGAGGCGGATGCAGGAGAATCGCTTGAACCTGGGAGACGGCAGTTGCAATGAGCCGAGATTGTGCCACTGCACTTCAGCCTGGGCGACAGAGTCAGACTCTGTCTGAAAAAGAAGAAGAAAAAGTCCTGCTTTGGGCACAGGGTGGGGTCATTGTTGTGCTGGCTGTCGACTGATGCTTGCTTGTCCTGTAGTTTTTTTTGGCCCCTGGGTGTTGGTGGTGGTTCTTGTTCCTGCCATCTTCTGTTGGTAGCAATCTCAATCCTAGTGAGAAATATTAGACAGTTTTTGTCAAAATTCTACCAGGTCACTGCAATGGGTTTGCCTGTCAAAAATAATGCTCTGTGTATAGAAGCCATCAAGCTGGGTGCGGTGGCTCATGCCTGTAATCCCAGCACTTTGGGAGGCCAAGGTGAGAGGATCACTTGAGCCCAGGAGTTTGAGCCCAGGCAACATGGCAAGACCCCATCTCTGCGAAGAATACAAAGACTAACCAGATGTGGTGGCACCTGCCTGTAGTCCCAGCTACTTGGGAGGCTGAGGTGGGAGGATGGCTTGAGCCTGGACAGTCAAGGCTGCAGTTAGCTGTGATCACACCAGTGTACTCTAGCCTGAGTGACTGAGCAAGACCCTGTCTCAGGAAGAAAGAGGGTAGGGGGGACTGAGGGAGGGAAAGGAAAAGAAACTACTATCAGAAACACTTTTATTTTTATAAACTATTTTAGAGGGGAGGACATAGAGCAGGTTGCTGTCTCAAACACTATAAATTAATCTGAAGTTTTTATATATTGATTCAAGATTCAGAGAAAATACAAAAAAATGGCCGGGCGCGGTGGCTCAAGCCTGTAATCCCAGCACTTTGGGAGGCCGAGACGGGCGGATCACGAGGTCAGGAGATAGAGACCATCCTGGCTAACATGGTGAAACCCCGTCTCTACTAAAAAAATACAAAAAACTAGGCAGGCGCCTGTAGTCCCAGCTACTCGGGAGGCTGAGCCAGGAGAATGGTGTAAACCTGGGAGGCGGAGCTTGCAGTGAGCTGAGATCTGGCCACTGCACTCCAGCCTGGGCGACAGAGCAAGACTCCGTCTCAAAAAAAGAAAAAGAAAATACAAAAAAATGTTTCGCAAACCTTGGCCTCCATGTACATGCAAAAGATTCTTGTTTTGAATGGCAAAAGGCAGTCTCTTGAGATTTTTTTAAAAAGGCAAGAGCATCCTCATTTTTTAGTGACTGACAGATCACCTCCATCAAAGCCCAGTCCTACTCACCCCTGCTTGAGACATTGCCTCTGCCAGGTGCGGCAGCCAGCTGGGGCTCTGTTTCGTTTACTTGCTGGTAAATTCGGCTTCTTCAGCAGCACAGAGTAAGACATTCACAGCTCAGCCTTTTTTTTTTTTTTTTTTCCCTGAGACAGAGTCTCGCTCTGTCACCCAGGCTAAAGTGTGATCTTGGCTTACTGCAGCCTCTGCCTCCTGGGCTCAAGCAGTTCTCATGTCTCAGCCTCCCGAGTAGCTGGGATTACAGGCGCCTGCCACCATGCCTGGCTCATTTTTTATTTTCAGTAGAGATGGAATTTCACCATGTTGCCCAGGCTGGTCTCGAACTCTGGACCTCAGGTGATCTACCCGCCTCAGCCTCCCAGTGTGCTGGGATTACAGGCGTGAGCCACCGCACCCGGCCTTCACAGCTCAGCTTCTAAGCAAACCAAATCTTTTAGAGTTAAGTCATTTGCTTTTTGGTTGTCCAGAAAGTTGGTTAATTAAAGTTGATTTCCTTCCTGAAGGAATATTTTCTGCCCTCAGAGAGAGAGCTTGTTTGATTTGGTTTCTGTGCCACTATAAGCAGATGCATACAGCCCTGGCGGTGCAGACCAGCAGAGGTGTTGAAGGCACCTCTTCGTTCTTTGCCGGCTCCTTATTTTTTGCTCCATTGACCTTTACGGCTGTTCCTGGAAGAAACGAGATGACACTTTGAATCAGTAGATGTCCTTGTAGTTTACAGGTGCATTTCTATTTTTTTGAGACAGAGCTCTCCCTCTGTCGCCTAGACTGGTGTACAGTAGCATGATTTCCGGTCACTGCAACCTCTGCCTCCCAGGTTCAAGTGATTCTCCTGCCTCAGCCTCCCGAGTATCAGCCTCCCAAAGTACTGGGATTACAGGCATGAGCCATTGTGCCCAAACCCTTATTTCATTATTCTTCCTAACAGCTCTGAGAGAGGAATTACAGTTTTCCCCATTTTATAGATGAGGAGACAGGCTTGGAGACAGAACTGCTGAGAAGTAATGCAGTCGATACAAATATATGTGTGGGTGCGTGCTTAGCAGCAGGTCATGGCAGCAGATGGCATGTGTTATGCTGCTTTAGAATCAGTCATTTGGTGGCTGGGCACAGTGGCCTGTAAACTCAGCACTTTGGGAGACTGAGGTGGGAGGATCCTTTGAGGCCAGGAGTTTAAAACCAGCGTGGACAACATAGCCAGACCTGTCTTCACAAAATAAACATAAAAATTAGCCAGATGTAATGGCATGCACCCATAGTCCCAAGTACTCAGGAAACTGAGACAGGAGGATCTGTCGAACCCAGGAGTTCAAGGTTGTAGTGAGCTATTGTGCTTACTGCACTCCAGCCTAGGCGACAGAGTAAGACCTTGTCTCAAAACCAAAACAAAAAAAACTCAGCCATCTGGTAACTGTGGTTGGGCTTAGGGCTTGAAAATTCCATGGTTCTAACCCTCCCGCCATTCCTTCTAATGAGCTCTGGGCAGTGTCCGAGGTTCCGACTGAGCAGATGATGAGCGCTGCCCTCAGGGTGTCCTCTGCACTCCCTCCTGTGTCGTCTCCTGTATCATGCTGTGCCTCAATCAACTGAAAGAGTTACTTCGCCATCGGAGTGCTATGTATTGATTACCTGCCTTGCCTCTGGTACAGGCTTTTAAAGTTAAAATGGCCCTGGGGACCCGAGTAGTGCCTCTGGCACCCCCAGTGGTGTGACTTCTAGGACTCTCCTACTTAGCCTGAGCAAAACCTCCCACAGTCTACCCAGACCTGAGCGTGTCTAAATGATGTGGGTTTTGTTGCAGCAAAAATTGGATGCAGAGTTTCAGAAGAGACTGGAAAAGAATAAAATTGCTGCAGAGGAGCAGACTGCAAAGCGCCGGAAGAAGCGGTAAGAGGCATGGCCTAACTGTGATGACACTTAAGGGCCCGGGTGGTGACGGGGTGAGCTGAGTCCTTGCAGTCGGTAGTAGTTCCTCTGCATGACCTGTAGGGGTCATGAGTGTAGAGCAGTGACATATTATCTGAGCAGAGCGCAAGTTCTTATGACCCTCCAGCTGGTTACAGCTTGTCCAGAGCTTGCAAGTCAGGACTTCAGTGATCACATTGATTTCTGTGTCTCCTTCACGTCTGCATTTTTTTTTTTTTTTTTTTTTTTTTTGGAGACAAAGTCTCACTGTGTCCCCCAGGCTGCAGTGCAGTGGCACAATCTCGGCTCACTGCAACCTCCACCTCCTGCATTCAAGCAATTCTGCTGCCTCAGCCTCCCAAGTAGCTGGGATTACAGGTGCCCGCCACCACACCTGGCTAATTTTTGTATTTTTGGTAGAGACGAGGTTTCACCATGTTGGCCAGGCTGGTCTCAAACTCCTCACCTCAGGTGATCCGCCTGCTTTGGCCTCCCTAAGTGTTGGGATTACAGGCATGAGCCACTGCGCCCGGCTGCATCTGTATTTTAACAAGATGCTGCAGCCAAACTTCCCATTTAGCAAGTTTCTTAGATTAGGGTTTATGACTCCCTTGAGTGACTACATGGTGTACAGGCTGTGTGTTTATATGTGTATCTGTGTGTTTACATAAGTGGCCGTCAACATTTACAATTAGAGCTGAACAGGATTCTAACAACAGCCCCTAAATATCTTGAAATGAAAAAGCATCTTTAGGGACCAGGCATGGTGGCTCACAGCTGTAATCTCAGCACTTTGGGAGGCCAGGGCAGGAGGATCGCTTGAACCCAGGGGGCTGAGGCTGCAGTGAGTTATGATCGCACCACTGCGCTCCAGCCTGGGTGACAAAGTGCAACCCTGTCTCTACAATCATAAAATTTTTTTTGAAAAAGCATCCCCGTTATTTCTAAGGTTGCTTTGCCTCAGGGCTCCCCGGGATTTGCTCTTGAATCCTAATGAAAGTAGCTGATAAGGACGGACTGGCAGAGTCATGCAAAAGTTTTGGTTGGTGCAAAAGTAACTGCAGTTTTGGACCGTGAATTTTAGATCATTATAACTAGGCTCAAATGTGTTTATTAATCAAAATAAGAACCATTACAATCAACACATTTTTGCCAATGAGAAATAAGTTTATTTCTGTAACATAAAAATCCATGCTCCGGGATCTGAAGAAGTCTTAGCGTTTTCTGCATCCTGCTGGTTGTGGAAGTGCTTTCCCTGCAAAAAGTTGTCAGAGTGCTTGAAGAAGTGGTAGTCAGTTGGCAAGAAGTCAAGTGAATATGGTGGATGAGGCAAAGCATTGCAGCCCAATTCGTTCAACCTTTGAAGCGCTGGTTGCGCGACGTGTGGTCGGGCGTTGTCCCGGAGAAGAATTTGGCCCCTTCTGTGGATCAGCGCTGGCTGCAGGCGTTGGAGTTTTCAGTGCCTCTCACCGATTTGCTATGCGTACCTCTCCAGTGTAATGGTTTCGCCGGGATTCAGAGAGCTGTAGTGGATCAGACCAGCAGCCAGCCATCAAGCAGTGACCACGACCTTTTTTTGGTGCGAGTTTGGCTTTGGGAAGTGCTTTGGAGCTGCTTCTTGGTCCAGCCACTGAGCTGGTCGTCGCCAGTTGTCATGTAAAGTCCACTTTTCATCACACGTCATAATCTGATCGAGAAATGGTTCATTGTTGTTGTGTAGAGTAAGAGAAGATGACACTTCAAAATTTTTTTTTATTTTTGCTCAGCTCACGAGGCACCCTCTTATTGAGCTCTCTCACCTTTCCAGTTTGCTTCAAATGCTGAATGACCATAGAATGGTCGAGGCTGAGTTCTTTAGCCACTTCTCGTGTAGTTGTAAGAGGATCAGCTTCCATGATTGCTCTCAGTTGGTCATTGTCCAATGACCAATGGCTAGCCACGATGCTCATCTTCAAGGCTCTCGTCTCCTTTGCAAAATTTCTTGCCCTGGCACTGCACTGTACATTTGTTAGCAGTTCCTGGGCCAAATGGCGTTGTTGATGTTGTGAGTTGTCTCCACTGCTTAACTACCCATTTTGAATTTGAATGAGAAAATCACTTTAATTTGCTATTTGTCTAGCATTGTTTTCGTAGTCTAAACATAAGTAATAAGTCATTAGCAAAAAAAAAAAAAGCCCATTAAAATGATGTATGACATAATCACATCTATTAAAGAATATATTGGCTGGGCGCGGTGGCTCACACCTGTAATCCCAGCGCTTTGGGAGGCCAAGGTGGGCAGATCACGGGGTCAGGAGATCGAGACCATCCTGGCTAACACAAAGAAACCCCATCTCTACTGAAAATACAAAAAATTAGATGGGTGTGGTGGTGGGCACCTGTAGTCCCAGCTACTAGGGAGGCTGAGGCAGGAGAACGGTGTGAACCCAGGAGGCAGAACTTGCAGTGAGCCAAGATCGTGCCATTGCACTCCAGCCTGGGTGCTGGGTGACAGAGTGAGACTCTGTCTCAAAAAAAAAAAAAAAGAATGTATTCCAGGCCAGGTGCGGAGGCTCACACCTGTAATCCCAGCACTTTGGGAGGCAGAGGCAGGCGGATCACGAGGTCAGGAGATCGAGACCATCTTGGCTAACACAGTGAAACCTCGTCTCTACTAAAAATACAAAAAATTAGCAGGGCATGGTGGCGGGCGCCTGTAGTCCCAGCTACTCGGGAAGCTGAGTCAGGAGAATGGCGTGAACCTGGGAGGCGGAGCTTGCAGTGAGCTGAGATTGCGCCACTGCACTCTAGACTGGGCGACAGAGCGAGACTCCATCACACACACACACACACAGAATATATTCCAATATCAAATAGCAAATTCCAGCAATGCAAAAACGGCAATTACTTTTGCACTCACCTAATATTTTTCTTATTTTGTTATTGTAATGTTTGTGTTATTCCACAGGTTTTAAAGGTACCATAAGAAGGTGTTTATTTTCTAAAATATACCATAAGGTAGTTAAGGAATCAATGTATATGGTTTTACATTTTTAGCCAGAAGTTAAAAGAGAAGAAATTACTGGCAAAGAAGATGAAACTTGAACAGAAGAAACAAGAAGGTGAGTGGTGCCCACTTTTCTTGGCTGTAGCCTCTTTCTTGGTGTTGGTCACAGTGGCTGAACTGTCGGGAAACACAGGGATGGAGAGTTTGGGCTGGTTGGCTGGCCACTGAAGAAATAACAGCTTATTCATATTAGCTAGGACCCATTGAATTGCACGTATCAGAAAACCAAACTGGCTTAAGCAAAAAGATGCTGGCTCAAGTTAGGTCGAGGACAGACCTCCCTTCGGGCACGGCTGGTCAGGGAGATCAGTGACATTATTGGTTACTGACATCTACCCCTCTGTCCTGATGTCCCGTCCTCAGGCCGCTCACACTCCTTGTAGTTTTGAGGTGCCTGCAGCAGCTCTTGGGGCTACATCCCTCCTCAATATTGTCCAGGAGGGAAAATTGAGAGGATGCCTCAACTTTCCTAGCCAAAAGTCTTTTTATGTCTCTCTGGCTCTGATTGAGTCACTTGTCAGATCAGGTAAGAATGCTTTTGACTACAAGCAACAGAATGCAGTAATGAAGTGCCTAAACCACGAGGAGTTGTTATTTTTTACAGGATGAGAAATCTGGTAGTAGGTGGCAGCGTGATGTGGCTCAGCCGTGTGGGCTGGCTTCCCCGCACATCCCTTGGCCTTTACCCCAAGGGTGTGGGGTGGCTGCCATGGCTTCTGGCACCATACCTGTGTTCAAAGCAGGAAGAAGGGGAGTAAGGTACTTATGTGGTCTGCCCCTTTTATATTGGAGAGCAAAAGTTTCTCCAGAAGTGCCCAGAAGACATCACCTTAAATACTAGGTCACTTTGCCATCCCTAGCTGCCATCAGGCTAGAGGAATAGAAAACAGAACTGTTGTAACCAACTCAAACCTATCGTGATCCAGCACTGCAAGCTGAGTACATTGCCGCCCCAGCCAGATTCGAGGTACCGTTAATAAGAAAGAGTCGGGGGCAGGATTGGCTGTTAGGTCAGCATCCCACCGTGCTGCCAATCCTGCTGCCTCTGAACTCATCACAACGCTAGGGGTGCTATCCCCCATCCCTGGGAACTCATGTACTGTGAATAAGGGAGGGGGGCCCCAGCTGGAAAGGGCCAAGGATGCTAAGAGACCAAAAAGTGACACTGTCCCCCACATGACTGAATCTGTGGCTATTCCCTGCTTGACCAGGTCTGCTTCCTGAGTGCATGATTGTGGTTTTTGGTTTTAGGGTGAAGTCAGACTTTCATTGATGTATTAAAATACAGTTGGGCTGGGCATGGTGGCCCATGCCTGTAAATCCCAGCTACTTGGAAGGCTGAGGCAGGAGAATGACTTGAACCCAGGAGGCTAAGGTTGCAGTGAGCCGAGATCGTGCCATTGCACTCCAGGCTGGGCAACAAGAGCAAAACTCCATCTCAAAAAAATAAAACAGGCCAGGCACAGTGGTTCATGCCTGTAATCCCAACACTTTGGGAGGCCAAGGCAGGTGGATCACCTGAGGTCAGGAGTTCGAGACCAGCCTTGCCAACATGGTGAAACCCCATCTCTACTAAAAATACAAAAATTAGCTGGGTGTGATGACAGGCACCTGTAATCCCAGCTACTTGGGAGGCTGAGGCAGGAGAATTGCTTGAACCTGGGAGGCATAGGTTGCAGTGAGCCGAGATTGTGCCATTGCACTCCAGCCTGGGTGACAGGAGCGAAACTCTGTCTCAAAAATAAATAAAATAAAATAAAATATGATTGGCCACTTCTAAGAACCGCTCCTTATGAGTTGTAAATGTACTATGTGACACATCGGATATGGTTTTAGGTTGTTTCTCACCCTCTCCTAGAAGAAATTATTTTAAACTGCTAAAATGTGACTGACAGGACCTCATCCCTCAAATAAACTACCTCATCACTTTCCACTCCACCGCAGCAGTAGATCATGGAAGTACTTGGCCCAAGGAGGAGGATTGGGCACAAAAGCTATTCTCACAATCTGTTGAGGGGATATTGTAGCTTGGACCTATTATATTTGGAAATTTGAGACCAGCCTGGGCAGCATAGCAAGACCCCATCTCTACAAACAATAAAAAAGTCAGCCAGACATGGTGGTGCACACCTGTAGTCCCAGCTTTTTGGGAGGCTGGGGCAGGAGGATTGCTTGAACCCAGGAGTGCAATACTAGTCTGGGCAACATAGTAAGACCCCTTCTCTACACAAAATTTTAAAAATTAGTCAGGTATGGTGGTGCATGCCTGTCATCCTAGCTACTCTGGAGGCTGAGGTGGGAGAGTCGCCTGAGCTGAGGAGGTCAAGACTGCAGTGAGCCATGATTGTGCCACTGCACTGCAGTCTGGGTGACAGAGCAAGATTCTGTCTCCAAACAACAACAACAAAAAGAATATATAAAAAAATAGGTCTCCTTTGCTGAGTGATTTGACCCTCCCTCCTCAGGGTTTGTTGGTTTTGCTGCTTATCATTGTCATTGTTGCTGTTTGTGTGTTTAGTGACTTTCCTAACAAATTCTGTAAAACCTGTATTCTTTGTTGTGTTTGGACTCTGAATTCTCTGCCTGGTTAGCTTAGTTGGTCACTGGAAGATGAGAGATTTCCTTGAATGTCTTGAACCACCAGTCTTTGGCAAAGACTGTCTCCCAGTCTTTGCCAAGGACCTCTGTGTGTGTGTTGGAATTTGCCTCCAACACGCTGGCAGGCAGTCTGCAATTTGCTGTAGCCTTTACTTCCTGCTTGCACAGAGCCTCCAGGGCAGCAGAAGTGAGCAGTCAGGGCCTTGGCTGGCTTTCTTGGGCATGTGCACTGTTCTGGTGGCCCTCTAGCGTCCCAGCTTTTCCTTTTAAGCTTTTTGGTCAGTTTCTTGTTTGTGTCAATTGTTACTGCTGTCTTGGTTGGTGGGATGTTAAACAGTTGTCACTGATGGTTTTTGACAAACACCCAGGGGAAAAAGCTGTTCATGTTGAGTGAGCTGAACTCAATGCTGAGTCAGATCAACGGAAGACAAGCCTTGCAGGTAGACGTTTCCAGGGAACTGCCAGACAGGTCAACTAGGGCCAGTGCCCTGAGAATGGAACTTCCAACAGCCCCCAAACCAGTCAGCCTCCTCCCGTTTTTACAGCTACTGTGGCAGGGGGGCTCTTGGTTTTCAAGGCTCCTTCAGATCTGGGGAGAGGGAGACAGGAAATTAAAACCCACAGAGCTCGTGCTCTTAGTGAGGTTCAGGCATTTGAACAGTTCGAGGAGCATTTCCAGAGTTCTGAAAAGGTTGATTTTTAGGATGTTTGCCAGCGTTCTATTACCTTTATGGAGAAGCAGATTTTTGGAGGCCCTTACTCTGCCATTCATCCCTTTGGATTTTTAACTTTCAAACAGCACTGCATTTGAAGTGTGTTTCCTGTACGTCAAATGTTTGGGTCATGTTTTTAAATTCATTCTGACAGTCTATCTCTTTCTTGAAATGTTTGGATTCAAGGCTACCATTTTATTTGTTTTTTGTTTTCATTTTTGTGTTTTTGAAGCAAGATCTCACTTTGTCACCCAGGCTGGAGTGCAGCAGTGCAATCATGGCTCACAGCAGCCTCGAACTCCTGGTGGGCTCAAGCAATCCTCCTACCTCAGCCTCTTGAGTAGCTGGGACTGCAGGTGTGTACCACCATGTCTGGCTAATGTGTTATTTTTTTGCAGAGATGGGGTATCATTATGTTGCCCAGGCTTGTCTTGAACTCCTGGGCTCAAGTGATCCTTCCACCTCAGCCTCCCAAGTAGCTGGGACCACAGGCCTGTGCCACCACGCTCAGGTAATTTTTGTATTTTTTATAGAAACTGGGTTTCTCTGTTTCGAACTCTTAAGCTCAAGTGATCTTCCCGCCTTGGCCTTCCAAAGTGCTGGGATTTCAGGCGTGAGCCACCATGTGAGGCTGTCGTGCTTTTTCTCTGGCTGCTTGCTTTTTTTTTTTTAAGATGGAGTCTTGCTCTATCACCGAGGCTGGAGTGCAGTGGTGTAATCTTGGCTCACTGCAACCTCTACCTCCTGGGTTCAAGCAGTTCTTCTGCCTCAGCCTCCCTGATAACTGAGATTACAGGCACGTACCACCATGCCCAGCTAATTTTTGTATTTTTGGTAGGGATGGGGTTTCACCATGTTGGCCAGTCTGATCTCGAACTCCTGACCTCAGGTGATCCCCCCACCTCAGCCTCCCAAAGTGCTGGGATTACAGATGTGAACCACCACACCTGATCTTAGTTCTATTTTTAATTTTTGGGTAATCACCATACTCTTTCATAGTGACTGAACCATTTTATATTCCCACCAGTGCAAAAGGGCTATAATGTCTCCACATCCTCACCAACACTTATTTTCTGTTTTTTGGGGTTTTTTGTTTTGTTTTTAGGTAACTATCCTAATGGGTGTGAAGTGGTATCTCACTACAGTATTGATTTGCATCTCCCTAATGATTTGTGATGTTGGGCATCTTTGTTTTTATTGTTGTTTTGTTTGTTTTTGAGACAGAGTCTCGCTGTGTTGCCCAGGCTGGAGTACAGTGGCACGATCTCGGCTCACTGCAACCCCTGCCTCCACCACGCCCGGCTAATTTTTGTAGTTTTAGTAGAGACGGTGTTTCACTGTGTTGGCCACACTAGTCTCAAACTCCACCCACCTCAGCCTCCCATAGTGCTGGGATTACAGATTTGAGCCACCACGCCCAGCCAGCACTTGAACATATTAAAAAATGGTTAATACCCCATGATTGTACATGCTTTGTACCAAACGGGAAGAATAGAGCGTTCTAAGGATAACCGTCATAAAAGTGGTTTGGGCTTGGACTCATTGGCTCATGCCTGTAATCCTAACATTTGGTAGGCCAAGGTGGGAGGATCGCTTGAGCCCAGGAGTTTGAGACCAGCCTGGTCAACAAAATGAGACCCCCATACCTACAAAATGTTTCAAAATTAGCGAGTTGTGGTGGTGCGCACCTGTAGTCCCAGCTTCTTGAAAAGCTGAGGTGGGAGGATGACTTGAGCCCAGGTGGCGGAGGCGGCAGTGAGCTATGATTGCACCGCTGCACTCCAGCCTGGGTGACAGAACAAGACCCTGTCTCAAAAAAGAAGTGGTTAGTATGCCATTTATCTCCCCTTCTTGATTCCCTTCTTTATTTTTCATTTTGTGAGAGTAAGCAAGCTTTTCCAGTTGTCCGGTGGAAGAAATGGAAACTAATGTGGTAATACCAAGTTGCGCCCCAAGGTGGCTTTGGTGCGCCGTGGGTCCTGGATGGACCCAGAGGCACAGATCGCTCAAGCTATTTTGGCTCTTCTCCTAAAAAGCAGGAGAGGGCAACTGGCTGAGTGTTGTGTTGTTGGAGAGGACATCTCACCGCTTGTTTTCTGTGCTGGTCCAGTAGCTCAGGGAAGACTCCCGGCAGTGTGGGACTTGTGTCTGAATGACAGCACAGGATGACATTAAGCCAGTGTTGATTATTCTGAAGCCTTGAACTCCCCAGATGATGTATTCCCACACCACTGTTACTTATCCTAACATAGGCCTGCCCATCAAAGAAATCCAGGGCGCCCTTAGGGAATTTGTTACTAGGCACCTCTAGAGCAGAGTTTCCTCCACGGATGCACTGCTGATTCCTCAGGCTGGAAAATGCTGTGTCGTGAGGGGCTGGGTCTTGGTCACTGCAGGATGTCTTAAGGCATTGTAGTGTCTAGCCCCCACCCAAGGCCAGGAGCACCCACCTTCCCCCAGTCATTGGCAGTTGGATGTCTCCAGACACTGCCAAATGCACCCTAGTTGGGGAGGAGGACGGAATTGTTCCTGCCTGAGAGCTCCTGATCTATGGGCAGGTATCCGGTGTCCAGAAGGCACTCAACATGTGTTTGGATCAAACTGTTTCTTTCAGAGCCAAAATCCTTTAACATAATATGTTGGAAAACTACCCACATCCTTTGTGTCTTTGGAAAAAAGAGATACTCTATGATCATTTTAGAAATTTTAAAAATATGCAGAAAAGAACAACATCAAAAATAAAAGTTGGCTGGGCACAGTGGCTCACGCCTGTAATCCCAACACTTTGGGAAGCTGAGGCTGGAGGATCGTTTGAGGCCAGGAGTTTGAGACCAGTGTGGGCAACATAGCAAGACCCTGTGTGTATTTTGTAAATAAATAAAAGTTATCTGTAACCCGTACTAAAAATGACTTTAACACTTTAATATCATTTCTTCAATTTCAGTTTTTTCATATATAAGCCTTATCTCTATAAATGCCTTGTTTATAGTTGTCCTGATTTTATCACGTAACATTGTATCACAAGTGTTTTCCCAAGTCTCTGCTTAAAAGGATTTTTTTCTAATCTGTTCATTCATCTGTTAAAAACAAAGTGTGTGCTTCAGTTGCAGTCAGTGGCATTTTACCCAGTATGCCTGTAGCCTGTGAATAAAATCTCAGATTCCTGGATCTTAAAATATTATATAAACAGTAGTAGAAGAGTACTGGAAGGAGGGCCAGGCACAGTGGCTTCTGCCTGTAATCAGCACTTTGGGAGGGCGAGGCGACAGATCACCTGAGGTCAGGAGTTCAAGACCAGCCTGGCCAACATGGTGAAACCCTGTCTCTACTAAAATACAAAAATTAGCCAGACATGATGGCGGGTGCCTGTAATCCCAGCTACTCGGGAGGCTGAGACGGGAGAATCACTTGGAACCTGGGAGACGGTGGTTGCCGTGAGCCGAGATTGCGCCACTGCACTCCAGCCTGGGCGGCTGAGTGAGATTCTGTCTCAAAAAAAAAGAGTACTGGAAGGAAATTATGTAGAAAGCTCAGATATCATCATCCTAGTTGATCACCTTTTTCTCTATTCATTTTCTTTTAGTCTCCATGTGCACATCATTTGTATGTAGATAGAATTATAGGAAGCTTTCCATTTTGCTTATTTAACATTATACACATACTGCTTCATGAGGCAATTCCTTCATAATTTTTCAGTGACTGACAATATCCAACAGTTGACATGCCCTAACACACCTAATCTTTCTCCTTTTATGAAACAGTAGATCGATTCCAGTTCTTGTCTTCGGTGAATATCCTGTGTCTCTCCCTTCCCCCTTTCTGGGGTGATAGATTAAGATAAATTTCTAAACCGGGCATGGTGACTTACACCTATAATCTCAGTACTTAGGGAGGCCGACGCAGGCAAATTGCTTGAGCCCAGGAGTTGGGAAACCAGCCTGAGCAACGTGGTGAAACCCTATCTCTACACAAAGTAAAAAAATTAGCCATGTGTGGTGGCACATGCCTGTAGTCCCAGCTACGTGGGAGGCTGAGGCAAGAGGATCACCTGACCTTGGGGAAGTTGAAGCTGCAGTGAGTTGTGATCATGCCACTGCACTCTAGCCTGGGTGACAGAGCAAGACCCTGTCTCAAAAAGGAGAAAAAAAAAAGATAAATTTGTAACCACGGGAATTACTAGATCACAGAGTATAAAAAGAACTCCTGGCTCTGGAAATATATTGCAGGTTACTTTCCGAAGGGATAGCCCCAGTTTTTGCCATTGACAGTGTGTGTTAACGGTACACTCTTACCATATCCTCAACATTTTACTCCTCCTCCACATGGGTAAGAATGGGGCACATGAGAACCACTCAAGGTCTTACTGGGGATTGAGTAAAAAGCCTTACAGAAATACAGTGTAGACCTGCAGGACCGTGGAGGCAGTCCCACTCTCTTGCCATGCCACTCCCCACGCACCCACCTGTGTACAGCCTCCAAAGCTCTTTTTTTTGTTTGTTTTTCGAGGTAGAGTCTTGCTCCATCACCCAAGCTGGAGTGCAGTGGCGCCAGCTCAGCTCACTGCAACCTCCGCCTCCCAGGTTCAAGAGATTCTCCCACTTCAGCCTCCCAAGTAGCTGGGATTACAAGTGCCCGCCACCACACTGGCTAATTTTTGTATTTTTAGTAGAGATGGGGTTTCGCCATGTTGGCCAGGCTGGTCTTGAACTCCTGATCTCAGGTGATTCGCCCGCATTGGCCTCCCAAAGCACTGGGATTACAGGCGTGAGCCACCGCGCCCAGCCCCAAAGCTATTTTATAAAATGTACGTTGGATTGTCAATCATTCTTATGCCTTTGTAACAATACCCGAGATCATGGAATGCTTGTTACGTACCCCTAGTTCTAAACGCTTTGCATGTATTAACTAACATAATCCTCACAGCAGCCCTGTGAGGCAGTCCGTGGTGTGTTATCCCCATTTTACAAATGACAGACCTTAGGCACCGTGTGGTGGTGGCGCCCACAAAGCTGCAGAGGATGTGGGCAGCAGGCCGGGATGTGATCCCAGGCACCCGCACCCGCCCATGAGGCGATCCTGCGTGAAACCCTGTCAGCAGCCCCAGTGTTCCTGGCCTTCGCCGACTGGCCCCTCCTGGTCTCTCTACTATGCTGGTCTGTCCACTCCCTTCCACATACCCCCAGCTCTCTGTTCTTCAGCCTTGCTGCATGTGCTTAGGCCGCCTGTACTCTCTTCACGCCACCTGACTTCTCATCTGCCTGGAGAAGCTCTCTTCACCTTCAGCGTCCTCTTACAATACTTTCTGTCCGTGTAAAGCCTCTCCTCACCTCCCTCCAGCCTCCAGCCCTAGAAGTGGCCTTTTCTGCCAGCCTGCCCCATGGGGTTGTGTGTGCCCTTGGCTGCGGACCCTGCCAGATCACATAAGGTGCTTCTCCATTCAGCTATAATGTCAGTTCCATCTTTTTCAAAATAAGCCTCATTTTAGAATAGCTTTAGATTTACGGAAAAATTGCAAAGATATTTACAAAGCGTTCTCATATACCCAGTCTCCCCATTGTTTAACTTCCAAAGTTAACCTGGAACATTGGTCGCAATTTTTGAACCCACATTGATACCTTTATTAGCTAAAGTCCATACCTTATTCCAGCTGCCTTAGTTTTTACCTGATGCCCTTTTCTTGCTCCAGAATCCAATCCAGGGCACTGCGTCACATTTTGTTATCACGCATTCTTCGGCTCCTGTTGGCTGTGACAGTTTCCCAGACTTTATGTGGGTCCAGTACTCTATAAAACGGCCCTCAGTTGGGATTGGTCTGATTTTCTCATGATTTGACTGGAGTCGTTTGTTTTGGGGATGAGGACCACAGAGGGAAAGCACCCTTCTCACCACACATCAGGGCTGTGTCACAACTGCCAGCGCGGCCATCAGGTTTTGTGGGGTTTTTTTTTTTTTTTTTTTTGAGACAGGGTCTCTCTCTGTTGCCCAAGCTGGAGTGCAGGGGCACCATCTCACCTCACTGCAGCCTCAAACCCCTGGGCTCAAGTGATCCTCCTTCCTTAGCCTCCTGAGCAGCTGCAACTACAGATATGTACCTCCACACCCTGCTAATTTTGGTATTTTTTCTAGAGATGGGGTCTCACTGTGTTGCCCAGGCTCGTGCCATCACTGTTGATGTTGACCTTGATCACATGGCTGAGATAGTGTGGTCACGTTTCTCCCTCTTACATTTTCTCTCTTTTCCCCTTCCTGTACGATTCTCGGTGGAAGAAAGTCACTGTGGGCAGCCCACACGTAGGGAGTGTGGGGCTGTGTTCCTCCTTCCTGACAGTGAAGAATCTACATGCATCGTTGAAGTCATTCTGCACTCAAGGGTTATTTCTGTGTATTTATCATTATTTAATCATTTCCTTCTATCAGTATGAACTTGTGGATATTCATCTTGTACTTTAGGTTATAGTCCGGTATTACTGTATTTGTTTTACCGCTGCTCATATTATTCCAGCTTTGGCCATTGGGAGCTCTTTCAGTTGGGTCCTGTGTTCCCTTGACAAAGTCCCATCATTGTCAGTATTTTTTTTTTTTTTTTTTTGAGACAGGGTCTCTCTCTATTACCTAGCCTGGAGTGCAGTGGCACCATCGCAGCTCACTGCAGCCTGAAACTCCAGGCTCAAGCAATCCTCTCACCTCAGCTTCCCAAGTAGCTGGGCCCACAGGCATGCACCACCATGCCTGGCTAATTTTTAAAATTTGTAGACACGAGGGTCTTGCTATATGGCCCAGGCTGGTCTCAAACTCCTGGACTCAAGCAGTCTTCCTGCCTCAGCTTCCCAAAGTGCTTTAATTACAGGCATGAACTGCCACACTTGGCTTCCTTACTTCCTGGTACCATAGGATATTCCAGACTCATGTCTTGTATTTCCTGCCCTGGGCCCGGGATCAGCCATTTGTCCAAGAAGTCCTGGCTGCTGCTTTTTTTTTTTTTAGATGGAGTTTCACTCTTTGTTGCCCAGGCTGGAATGCAATGGTATGATCTCGGCTCACTGCAACCTCTGCCTCCCGGGTTCAGGCAATTCTCCTGCCTCAGCCTCCTGAGTAGCTGGGATTACAGGCACGTGCCACCACACCCAGCTAATTTTTGTATTTTTAGCAGAGACAGGGTTTCACCATGTTGGCCAGGCTGGTCTCAAACTCCTGCCTGCAAACAGTCCACCTGCCTCTGCCTCCCAAAGTGCTGGGATTACAGGCGTGAGCCACCGTGCCTGGCCCCTGGCTGCTTTTACTAGAGAAATGGTATTAAAACCCAAGGTCTGGGGACTAGGCATGTTCTGTGCTACTGGATGGTTGCTTTTAGGCTCTCTCAGCTGACAAAGCCAGGAAATTTACCTGTGTACTCTACCAGTATATACATACGTATCTGTTACTACTAGTACCCATAACCAACCTCATCCATATTACACTAACCTGAGTTCATGCTGATGTCTCCAAGTCCAGCCCAGTACGACATGGCTCATTCTAGCCTTCTCTCCTTATTTCTCTATCACCTCTCACCCCAGTAGTGAGTATCTTTGTTACCACCGTCTGCTAGCCATTTGCTTCATTGCTCAATTCCAGCATACATGGATAATGGCTTCAGAATTGTTGACTGTTACCCCGGGGGAAGCACCATTACCAACTAGGGACATTGCTATATGCAGTCCCTTCAGCCTTACAGAGGCCACTCATTTCAAGAATTACTTAGATCAGCACTTTTTTTTGTTTGTTTGTTTGAGATGGAGTCTTGCTCAGTCGCCCAGGCTGGAGTGCAGTGGCACGATCTCAGGTCACTGCAAGCTCCGCCTCCCGGGTTCACGCCATTCTCCTGCCCCAGCCTCCAGAGTAGCTGGGACTACAGGCGCCTGCCACTACGCCTGGCTAGTTTTTTTGTATTTTTAGTAGAGATGGGGTTTCACCATGTTAGCCAGGATGGTCTCGATCTCCTGACCTCGTGATCCGCCCGTCTCGGCCTCCCAAAGTGCTGGGATTACAGGCGTGAGCCACCGCCCCGGGCCACTTTTTTTGTTTTTAATGTTTAAAAAAACATTTGAGACGATGTTACACTATATCACCCAGGCTGGTCTTGAACTCCTGGGCTCAAGCGATCCTCCGGACTCAGCCTCCCAAAGCGCTGAGCCGCCACACTTGGCTGATCAGCACTTTTCCCCACACTCTCTTCACAGAGATCATTTCGTACATTGATAATACGTTTGGATTCATGTGTCACCTTCTACATTCCATCCTGGGACCCCGACATCCTAAATGACTTTTTAAATTAACATAATTCAGCCAGGCATGGTGGCTCACGCCTGTAATCCCAGCACTTTTGATTTGTGACAGTATCTTTTTAATTCTTGTATCACCAGCATTAAGCATAGTAACTGATGCGCAATAATCACTTGATGATTTCTTTTTTTTTTTTTTTTTTTTGAGACACAGTCTCGCTCTGTCGCCCAGGCTGGAGTGCAGTGGCCGGATCTCAGCTCACTACAAGCTCTGCCTCCCGGGTTCACGCCATTCTCCTGCCTCAGCCTCCCGAGTAGCTGGGACTACAGGCGCCCACCACCTCGCCCGGCTAGTTTTTTCTATTTTTTTTTTTAATAGAGACGGAGTTTCACCATGTTAGCCAGGATGGTCTCAATCTCCTGACCTCGTGATCTGCCCGTCTTGGCCTCCCAAAGTGCTGGAATTACAGGCTTGAGCCACCGCGCCCGGCCGATGATTTCTTTTTTTTTTTTTTTTTGAGACAGAGTCTCGCTCTGTCGCCCAGGCTGGAGTGCAGTGGCCGGATCTCAGCTCACTGCAAGCTCCGCCTCCTGGGTTTACGCCATTCTCCTGCCTCAGCCTCCCGAGTAGCTGGGACTACAGGCGCTCGCCATCTCGCCCGGCTAGTTTTTTTTTTTTTGTATTTTTTAGTAGAGACGGGGTTTCACCGTGTTAGCCAGGATGGTCTCGATCTCCTGACTTCGTGATCCGCCCGTCTCGGCCTCCCAAAGTGCTGGGACTACAGGCTTGAGCCACCGCGCCCGGCCGATGATTTCTTACTGTTATGTATTTGTCACATTGAAGGAATGAACTGGGGTAGTTTTGTTGAATTGCCAAGTGACTTGACTATGCCCCAGGTTTCTGGGTTTCTCCTCCCTGAGAGTGATACTCTTAGACCATGACAATAGGTCTTCCACACACTCAGAATCCCTTGCGTAGACTATTAGTGAGATACAGGTTGAGCATCCCAAACCCGAAAATCCAAACTCAGAAATGCTGCAAAATTCAGAGCTTTTGAGCACTGACATGACGCTCCAAGTAGGAATTACACCCCTGACCTCATGCGAGAGGTCACAGTCGAAACGCAGATACACAACACAGATGATTCAGTGTCTCCCAGGGACAGAAGACCCTCCCAGCCTCCTTCAACCGCAATACAACCTGTCCACATACACCCAGATTTTCCCCCACCCAAGCACCCCCACAGAGGGTAAGAAAATGGCGCCTCTAAGACAGACCATACGCACCAGCGGCAGGTTCCCCATGATGCCCCACACAGGGCCCAGACCTCCATGCTTACTCACAGTTTTTTTGCTTGTTCTCCACTTTGTTGTGTAAAGACACTGTTGAAAATGTCAAAAAGGCCTGCAGATCCCCCTATGGGTAACAGTGATAAGAAAAAGAGGAAGCATTTATGTTTATCTATAGCCCAGAAAGCCAAGAATGACTGCCACACATGACCTGAGGAAGCAGAGGGATAAAAAGTTGAAACACCAAAAGCCATGAACAGAAGTTCATGAAAAATTGAAAAATAAGGCTGGGCACGGTGGCTCATGTCTGTAATCCCAGCACTTTGGGAGGCCAACAAGGGAGGATCACTTGAACCTCAGCCTTCAGGGCAGCTGAGATTACAGGAACCCGCCACCGCGCCTGGCTAATTTTTGTATTTTTAGTGGAGATGGGGTTTCGCCATGTTGGCCAGGCTGGTCTTGAACTCTTACTGTTCAAGGAGTTCAAGACCACCCTTGGCAACATGGTTGAGACCTCGTCTCTACAACAAATACAAAACTTAGCCAGGTGTGGTGGCACACACCCATAGTCTCAGCTACTCAGGAGGCTACAGTGAGCTGTGATCACACCACTGCACTCTAGCCTGGTGACAGAGTGAGACTCCGTCTTAAAAAAAAAAAAAAAAAAAAAGTGTCCCGTAACCCTTTAATTCAAACACAGCATAGTAGGTGGTTTGTTACCATTGTTACCATTTAGCAGCCGATCCAGGTGTTCTCGTGATGCAGCTGTGCTGCTTAATTACTCTGAACATACTATTTTCTACTGTATGAATGGCCCATCACATTTATTACTGTTAAGCACTTATGTGTGAGTAAGTGTATGAAAAGGATTGCTTATCAGTCACAAATAAATTCAGAGTCAGAAATGATGGTGACACCAAGCCACAGATCAGCCACATGGGTGAGAGATAGACGCCTTTGCTTTCTGATGGTTCATTGTACACAACTGTGTTTCATACACAAAATTATTATTAGAGATGGAGTCTTGCTCTATTGTGCAGGCTGGAGTGCAGTGGCGTGATCTTGGCTCACTGCAACCCCTGCCTCCCGGGTTCAAGCGATTTTCCTGCTTCAGCCTCCCAATTAGCTCAATGACAGGCGTGCGCCACCACGCCTGGCTAATTTTCCTTTTTTATTTCTGAGACAGAGTTTCGCTCTTGCCCAGGCTAGAGTGAAGTGGCACGATCTCAGCTTGCTGCAACCTCCACCCATCCCCCACCCCTGGTTCAAGCAATTCTTCTGCCTCAGCCTCCCAAGTAGCTGGGATTACAGGTGCACCACCACATCTGGCTAATTTTTGTATTTTTAGTAGAGATGGGGTTTCGCCATGTTGGCCAGGCTGGTTTCGAACTCCTGACCTCAAGTGATTCACCCGCCTCAGCCTTTGAAAGTGCTAGGATTACAGGTGTGAGCCACTGTGCCTGGCCTAATTTTTGTGTTTTTATAGAGATGAGATTTCACCATGTTGGCCAGGCTGGTCTCAAACTCCTGACTTCAAGTTATCCACCTGCCTCCGGCTCCCAAAGTGTTGGGATTACAGGTGTGAGCCACCATACTCAGCCACAAAATTATTTTGAAATGTTATATTTACCTTCAGGCTATGTGTATGGGGGGTTACATGAAACATAATGAACTTCATGTTTAGACTTGGGTCCCATCCCCAAGGTATCTCATTGTGTAGATGCGGATATTCCAAAATCTGAAAACATCCGAAATCTGAAACACCTCTGGTCCCGAGCATTTTGGATAAGGGATCTTCAGCCCATACTGCATTTTCAAAGGCTTTTCAGCCACGGGAAATGCTTCCAGTCCTTCTCTGTTGCTCCTCTCCACAAACATCCAGCTCAACCAGTATTCTACGATTCATCAGGAGCAGAATTAAAGATCAGACCCTATGCTTGTTTTTTTTGTTTTGAAACAGAGTCTCTCTCTGTCACCCAGGCTGGAGTGCAGTGGCATGATCTTGGCTCACTGCAACCTCTGCCTCCTGGGTTCAAGCGATTCTCCTGCCTCAGCCTCCCGAGTGGCTGGGATTACAGGTGCCCGCCACCACGCCCGACTAATTTTTGTATTTTTAGTAGAGATGGGGTTTCCCCCATGTTGGTCAGGCTGGTCTCAAACTCCTGACCTCATGATCCATCCACCTTGGTCTCCCAGGGTATTGGGATTACAGATGTGAGCCACCGTGCCCGGCCCCTTATGCAATTTCTGCAGACAACGTAGGCAGAGGCCGAGAGAGTCAGAGAGCGTGTTTAAGCCTGGGTCCCTGTCTTAGCGAATAGGAGATCTCGAGCAGCAAGTTCCTCCACCTCTCTGGGCTATCTTCTTCATCTGTAAAATGGATATATAAGAGTGATACTTACCTCATAGACTATTGTAAGAATTAAACAGAGTACTCTATGTACAGACTTAGCACAGTGCTTGGCATGTAATAGTGTTGGACAAATATTAGCTATTAAAATATCCTCACCATTTAAACTTAAAAAAAAAAAATTCTGCCCAGGCTGCAGTGCAGTGGCATGGCTCACTGCAGCCTTGAACTCCTGGGCCCAAAAGGTCCTCTTGCCTCAGCCTCATGAGTAGTGAGGACTATAGGCATGTGTCACCAGGCCATTTTTTGTAGAGATGGGACTTGCTGTGTTGCCCAGGCTTGTCTCAAACTCCTGGGCTCGAGTGATCCATCCTCAGCCTCCCAAAGTGCTGGGATTACAGGTGTGCACCATTGCACCCACCTTCCCCATTTGAACTTTCAAAGCTAATCATGCTGTGTGGTATGAGGTTGAGGGGAAAAAGGGATGCCCCAAATTAATGAAATTAAATCTTCCAGATGCTTTCACCAGAGCCGTGTGTGTTCTTTCTGGGGTCCCATCCTGGGTATGACAGTGAACTTCAGGCAAGGCTGTGCCTTCGGCTGTGCAGGGCCTCCTGCTTAGAGGCCCTTTTCTGCCCTGTGGTGACACAGCAGTGGCAGCGCTCAGGGTGTGTAGTGGGCGTGTGGGTGGCCAGGGCAAGCCCTGCACATGTGCCGGGAGGAGCATTGGCTGGCCCGGGTGAGCCCACCCAGTTGCGAGTTGGCTGAGGCCACTGTGCCTGCGGGCAGTGTCCTGGCGTGGCTAAGCCAGGCCATCTGCTGCCTTGTGGTCTCTGCCTCCACCTTTCCAACTCTCTCTTGTCCTCCTGCTCCCACAGGAAGCCGGGGAGGGAAGGAGTTGGGAACACATTGTCCTCCTGCTCTGCTTCTGGCTGGCAGTCATGACGGGAACAGGGACCGCGCGCTGCTCACAGGTGTCAGGAGGGGATTCCTGGGCCATACTTGGGAGGAGCTGGGAAGCTGGCGTATGTGTAGGGGCAGAGTCCTCTGCCACACAGGTTTCAGAAATCCTTTCGCGGACGCCAGTGAGAACTTGAGACTTCAGCGAGAGTGTTGTCAGCCTGGCGTTAGGTGTTGAAGAGGTGGGTCAGGAATTTGCCCACCCAGGAGGTGGCCATGGCAGGGGGCAGGAGCCATGTAAAAGTAGTAGGGCCCCATCCTGGCTAACACGGTGAAACCCCGTCTCTACTAAAAAATACAAAAAAAAACTAGCCGGGCGAGGTGGCGGGCGCCTATAGTCCCAGCTACTCGGGAGGCTGAGGCAGGAGAATGGCGTGAACCCGGGAGGCGGAGCTTGCAGTGAGCTGAGATCCGGCCACTGCACTCCAGCCTGGGTGACAGAGCGAGACTCCGTCTCAAAAAAAAAAAAAAAAAAAAAAAAAAAGTAGTAGGGCCTGGTTTATGGGGTGTCGGGTCTTGCGTGTGCCGCTGGGCCTTTAGGTAAAGATGGGGTACACCCGTGAGAGCGGTGGTAGATCAGGTCTGTGACCCACCCTTACTTCCGGGGAATGGCTCAGGGGACTGGCAGGCGTGAGGCGTGGCCCTGGTTTCTCGCTGTGCGGTCCAGGAACAGGAACTTCTGACTTCCCATCAGCTCTCCTCTTTGAAAGCACACTTGATCCTGAACCATTTTGCATGTGTGTGATTTGAATGTCGTGTGGTTACAGGACCTGGTCAGCCCCAGGAGCAGGGGTCCAGCAGCTCTGCAGAGGCGTCTGGAACGGAGGAGGAGGAGGAGGAGGTGCCCAGTTTCATCATGGGGCGATGACAGTGTTTGCCACAGCCGCTGCCTGGAACCCGGCTCGTGCTGTGACCAGAAAGGAAAGGTGGCTGTTTGGCTCTTTCTTCCCTGCAAGGACCCGCTGACCCACTGGATGGAGAGCAAAGGAGACCCCTCCCGAGCCGCTCGCAGTCCTGCTTTCGGCAGGGTTGGGAGCCTGAGGGGCCGTCTCCCTGACACTCAAAGGCACTGCCTTGCAGATGCCATCCGTGTTCCTGGTAAACGGGGACAGAGAGCCTCACCTTGTCACATATTTGAACAGTGATGAGTTTGGGGCTGGTTTCTGGGAAGGGAGCGTTTATTTAGTAAAGAGCAGAACACCCTTGCATTTTGTTGGGACGTGTGGACCGTGAGTTACAAACACTCTGGAGAAGGCTGTGAGATGCCACCATTCCCATGGGGACTGAACCCCATTATGTGGACCTGGTCCCAGGCTCAGTGAGGAGATGGCCTCGGCTGTGGGGCTGGTCCATGTTGCCCACCCACTCCAGTGGGAAGTGGGAACCACACCACAGAGGGTCTGCTCCCACTGCAGCTCCCAGTGCCCTGTGTGTTCTGGGAAGCCCTGAGTGTGCACAGGGAGGCCCGGGCCAGGGATTTCACCAGGGGCTGGATCACAAGGGCATGGGGTGTGTGGAAAGGGCTGTGGGGGAAGAGCCGTTGACCAGAGAGTGAGCAGATGGAGAATGCAAGCTGGACCGAGCCAGAGCAGAGGGCAGGGGATTCCCAGCCGGACGGGGATTCTCTCTCCGACAGCTGCATTTTCATCCCGAAGTGGAAGGGGGTCTAAACAGAACGGGCTGAGAGAGGAGGGACTCGGTCAAGTGGGTGGAGCTCCTCCTTGCATGACTGCAACCATTAGGGCTTTCCGCCAGGTCATAGCAGTTGGGACCAGCGGGGAGAAGAGAGGCAGAACTCCTTTGTCCTCAGGTGGCACAGCCCCAGACTGGCATCCAGGAGGCACTGGGCCCGTGCAGAGAAGGCACCTGCAGAAAGCAGGGCAGCCCAGCACAGAGGCGTGTGCCTGGAATCCCAGCTACTCGGAAGGCCAAGGCAGGAGGACCGCTGGAGTCCAGGGATTCAAGGCCAACCTGGGCAATAGAGCGAGACCCTGTCTCTTAAAAAACGATGATGATGATGAACACAGAGGGCGGGGCACTGTGCCTGGGAGGAGCCGAGACCAGCCTTTGACCTCAGTGTTTTGAGGCCAACAGGGACGACAGAGACGGTTGCTAGTTAGAGCCTTGGCTCCATTTTTGGATGATTTAACCCCAAGTTCCTGAGTCTATTTTGTGCCCCTTACATACTTTGATAGAATTAAGGAAATAGTGGTTTTGAGTGAAGGGAAAGGAAACCCAGAAACATTTTCTGTTGCTTTTACTTCTGTAGTGTAGATTTCCCCGGCCCCGCTCTGAGCCCTGTAACATCTGTGATAGCTTCTGTCCCTTCATCGGTTCATGTCACAGGGATTTTCTTTCCCAGGAATCAGACACGGAGAGTCAGCCCTAAATAAATGAGCACATGCCCTGGCTGTACATTTTGAAACCTGTTTTTGTCTTTGTCTGGGACTGGCAGGTTTGCGTTTCGGTTTTAGTTCTCCTGTCTTTGGACTGTTGGTTTCCATCCCTCTCCCCGCCCCCATGTGTGTCACAGCCCCTGCCCTGAATCTGCAGCCTGGAGTTTGTGGGCCTCCTTAGTGCTGCGGAGGGTGCTGGGGCTTGGAGCCTGATGACCTAGCTTTTAATCCTTTCCCTGCCTCTGGTAAGCCAGGGGACTGTGAGCAAGTCCCTTCCTGCCTCTGCCAGCTCACTGGGCCAAGAGAGACAGTCGCCACGGGCGTGTGTTGGGTGGGCGGGCACATGGCGACGCAGCAGGATGCCAGGTTGTGGTGGGCTTCACCCCCATGGGGTGCAGAGATGTTTAGGCAGGACATGTCCTGTAGCCATTTCTGGCCATTATTATTAGGTCATTAGGACCTTAAGTTGAGAGATTTTTTCTTCAGGGCATCATTTATTTGGGAAAAGAGGAACAAACAGATGTCATCATTGAGAAAGGAGTGGGTGATACTGAGAGCCCCTGCCCACCCCCCGTAAAAAACACAAGATTAGGGGAGAATCATGAAGTAATGTCCCTCATCGCTGTTGGGTGGGACCTCATCTCTACAAAAAATTTTAAAATTAGCTGGGCATGATGGTGCGCACTTACAGTCCCAGCTACTTGGGAAGCTGAGGTAGGAGGATCCCTTGAGCCCAGGAGTTCAAGGCTGCAGTGAGCCGTGATCACTCCACTGCACTGCAGCTTGGGTAACACAGTGAGACCCTGTTTCAAAAACAAACATATCTAGGTTCCCTGGTGATGCCCCTGTGATTCTGCATCATTACGATTCACGCCCAAATATACATTTAAACAGGTACTTGCTCCAGGAGATTCTACTACAGAACCCGCCCCCTTAATTAGTTAACTTTGAGACAACGTCTTGCTGTGTTATCCTGGCTGGAGTGCAGTGGTGCCATCATTGCTCACTGCAGCCTGCAACTCCTGGTCTCAAGCATTCCTCCCACCTCAGCCTCCCTGCAGGACTGCAGGCATGTACCACCATGCCAGCCTAATTTTTGTTTGTTTTTGAAACAAAGTCTGGCCCTTTTGCCCAGGCTGGGGTGCAGTGGCGTGATCTCGGCTCACTGCAACCTCCACCTCTCAGGCTCAAGCCATTCTCCTACCTCATCCTCCCAAGTAGCTGGGACTACAGGTGTGCACCACCGTGCCTGGCTAATTTTTGTATTTTTTGTAGAGACGGGGTTTTGCATCTTGCCCAGGCAGGTCTCCACCTCCTGGGCTCAAACGACCCTCCCACCTCGGCCTCCCAAAGTGCTGGGATTACAGGTGTGCACCACCAAGCCCTGCCCTGTTACGATTTTAAATTTACTTCCCTATTTCCTACATTTATATTTTGGTTAAAAAAAAAAAAAAACTAAGACATTAAAATTGAGTTACAGGAGTGTTCTACTAACTGTTGGAAATAGAACTCAGGCCAGTTCCTTTGCATTCATCGTGGAGATGCGTGTTTTCTCCTTCTCCCTCTTGGAAGTTAATTTCTGTTTACTATTTGGCGTACTTGACTAAAGTGAGCTATGATTACCATATATTAACATATATTTCAGTAGAGAGAACATTCTTGGAAATTAACCTGGAGCAAGTTCCGGGTGGCTGTTTCCTGTTTTCTTACTCCACAGAACATGGTAAAGCCACTGGGTGCGGTGGCTCTCGCCTATAACCCCAGCACTTTGGGAGGCCTAGGCGAGAGGATCACCTAAGGCCAGGAGTTCAAGACCAGCCTGAGCAACATAGTGAGACCCCCCGTCTCTACCAAATAAAAATTGAAAAGTGCGCCTGGCCTGGTGGCACAGACCTCGCTACTTCCGAGGCTAAAGTGGGAGAATCACTTGAGCCTGGGAGATCCAGGCTGCAGTGAACCATGATTCTGCCTCTGCACTCCAGCCTGGGTAACAAAGCAAGACCTGATCTCAGAAATAAAAGGCCAGGTGCAGTGGCTCACGCCTGTAATCCCAGCACTTGGAGGCTGAGGTGAGTGGATCACCTGAGATCAGGAGTTCGAGACCAGCCTGGCCAACACGGTGAAACCCTGTCTCTACTAAAAATACAAAAATTAGCCAGGCGTGGTGATGACAGCCTGTAAATCCCAGCTACTTGGGAGGCTAAGGCAGGAGAATTGCTTGAACCCGGGAGTCAGAGGTTGCAGTCAGCCGAAATGGCACCACTGCACTCTAGCCTGGGCAACAAGAGTGAAACTTCGTCTCAAAAAATAATAATAAAACATAGCAAATGTTTATTGAGCATCCACTAAGTGCAAAATCCAAAGGATTCCAAGGCCCATTGCTAGGCACTGGGGATGGTGGTGGACAAAACACAGTCCTTGCCTTCAGGGGGCTCCAGGTCTCAGCAGAACAGGATCCGGGAGAGCAGCACAGCATGCTGTGTGGGCACTTGACCCAGGCCTCTGCAAGGGCGAGCACCAAGGTGAACTCTTAGGCGGCTCAGGAGAACAAGAGTGCCCAGAAAGCGAGCTGGGGAGGGACGAGGCGCCCTGCCATGGCCTCAGACCCTGTTAATAAGGGGACTGGAGTCTCAAAGGTCACAGGGTAGGGGCTGGAATGGAGAGACATGGGGGACCTTTGAGTTTGTGGAAAGGGACAAGGCTCCTGCCTTGCCATGCAGACCAGAGGTGATGGTGGCCTGAGTTAGTGCAGAAGCAAGTGAGGACAGGGAGAAGTAGGGGAGAGTCCAGCGACATGGATGTGGGAGAATTCACACGACCCAATGGGGAGGGGACTCATGGTTGCCAGCAGCTGAGTGGTTGAGGGAACCCTTCTGAGACAGCTGACCTAGGGCTGACGGCTGAAACATCGTCTGGGTTTAGGAGCTGGGTTTATGCGGGCAGATCACCTGAGGTCAGGAGTTGGAGACCAGCCTGGCCAACACGGTGAAACCCCGTCTCCTAAAAAATATATACAAAAATTAGCTGGGCATAGTGGTGGGCACCTGTAATCCCAGCTACTTGGGAGGCTGAGGCAGGAGAATTGCTTGAACTCGGGAGGTGGAGGTTGCAGTGAGCCGAGATCACGCCATTGCAATCCAGCCTGGATGACGAGCGAAACTCCATCTCAAAAAGAAAAAGCTATTACAGGCCAGGCGTGGTAACTCAACCCAGTAATCTCAACATTTTGGGAGGCTGAGGCCGGCAGATCATGTGAGGCTAGGAGTTCTGAGACCGGTCTGACCAACATGGTGAAACCCTGTCTCTACTAAAAATACAAAAATTAGCCAGGCTTACTGGCCTGTGCCTGTAATCCCAGTTACTTGGGAGGCTGAGGCATGAGAATTGCTTGAACTCTGGAGGTGGAGGTTACAGTGAGCCGAGATGGCACCATTGCACTCCAGCCTGGGCAACAGAGCGAGACTCTGTCTCATAAAATGAGAGAGAGAGAGAAAAAAAAAAAAAAGAATAAAATGGAAGGAAGGAAGGGAGGGAGGGGGGAAGGAGGGAGGAAGGAAGGAAGGGGAAAGAAAGGAGGAAGTGAGGGACGGAGGAGGAAGGGAGGGAAGGAAGGAAAGGAATGAAGGGAGGGAGGGAGAAAGGGAGAAAGAGAAAAGAGAAAAAGAGGAAGGGAGGGAAAGAAAAGCAAGCAAGCTATTCTGTTTG
This sequence comes from Macaca mulatta, assembly GCF_049350105.2. Taxonomy (NCBI): domain Eukaryota; kingdom Metazoa; phylum Chordata; class Mammalia; order Primates; family Cercopithecidae; genus Macaca; species Macaca mulatta. The sequence continues at coordinate 49,682,499 of NC_133408.1, forward strand.
GTTAGGAAACCAGCTCTGAAAAGCACTGGCAATTATGACTTGCATTTTGCTTCTGTCTGGGCATGCTGGATAAATGTGCCCGGGGGGTGGCGGCATCAGTAACAGGCACAGGAAGCTTTCTCAGGGATGAGTGAAGTTGCTGCAAGAGTGAGAATTCAACAAAGGACTCCTTTGCTGAAAGCACTTTCATCTGTGATGCAAACTACTGCCGTTTACAAAGTGTTTTCTTCCTGGGTTTTTTTTTTTTTTTTTTTTTTTTTGAGACAGAGTCTTGCTCTCTGACCCAGACTGGAGTACAATGGCATGATCTTGGCTCACTGCAACCTCCGCCTCCCAAGTTCAATCGATTCTTCTGCCTCAGCCTCCCCAGTAGCTGGGACTACAGGCATGCACTACCACACCTGGCTAATTTTTGTATTTTTAGTAGAGACGGAGTTTCACCAGTTGACGTGGCTGGTCTTGAACTACTGGCCTCAGGTGATCAGCCTTCCAAAGTGCTGGGATTACAGGCGTGAGCCATCGAGATACATTTTACCAAGAACTCCACGTTGGAAAGCCATAGCGTGATTGCTTTTTGAGGACTTTGCCCCCAGAAATTCAAATGATCCCTTACCCATAGCCATTGATGGGGGTGGCAGGAGGAGGGCCAGTAAGGAACCCTGGGCTTTTCTTATGCCCATGTTAGGGCCTAACCTGCCTTTTAGGTCAGTAACCTGGAGGGGGAAACCTGGTTTATTAGACTAAGTGTCCTCGTGGTTTCATTCTGGCTCTCAGCAGTAGTCTGTAAAATACAACTCGAAGTGTAGATGGATTTAACCTGGCGTCCGTAACATCTACTCTTCCAATTGTCATAAAATGTGGGCTGGCTGACATGAGTGGAATTTTTCCTTCGTTTGGATAAATGTGTCACGGTCCAATGCTGTTGTGACAGATGGAAAAATCCTATGTAGGGCACGCAGCAGCCTACCCGGCACGGAGGAAGGACTCCAAGGGACCGTCTGGCACCGCCGGGCTGATAGGAACCCATCTTGTCTGTCTGTGAATTATTCATGTGCTGCACTTCCTGAAAAGAACGCTCCTGTTTGACTACCTCACTCGTAAAACCGCAGAGAGTTCACCATTAAGGGTGAGAGGCTCTCTGCAGTAGAGAGTGGAAGAAGAAGAAACGCTTTGCTGCTGTGTGCGAACAGCCTGAGAAGGACAGCCTGCTGCACTGGGGTTGGGACCCCAGGGGTCTTGCTGGGCCTGTGAGTGGCAGTGCGCTCTGGGTGGCAACCCCCAATTAGCTCAGTGCAAGCTCTTCGTGGTGCCATCCAACACCCTGGGCAGGGGCCAGGCAAGGTGGCTTATGCCTCTATGCCCAGCACTTTGGGAGGCCGAGGTGGGAGGATCACTTGAGCCCAGGAGTTCGAGACCAGCAGAGGCAACATAGTGAGATCCCGTCTCTATTTTTCAAAAAAATTTTAAAATCAGCTGGACGTTGTGGCACATACCTGTAATCCCAGTGCTTTGAGAGGCTGAGAGAATCACTTGAGGCCAGTTTAAGACCAGTCTGGCCAACACAGGGAGACCTATCTCTAAAAAAAAATTTTTTTTTTTTTTTTTGGCCGGGCACGGTGACTCACACCTGTCATCCCAGCACTTTGGGAGGCCGAGGCCAGCGGATCTACTGAGGTCAGGAGTTCAAGACCAGCCCAGCCACCATGGTGAAACCCCGTCTCTACTGAACATACAAAAAAGTAGCCAGGCTAGTGGCCCGCACCTGTAGCTCAGGAAGCTGAGAGAGGAGAATCGTTTCAACCCCGGGGGCGGATGTTGCAGTGAGCGGAGATGGCACTACTGCACTCCAGCCTGGGCGACATGGCAAAACTCCCTCTCAAAAAACAAAAACAAAAATTTTTTAATTACCACGGTGTGGTGGCTCCTGCCTGTAGCCTCAGCACTTTGGGTGACTGAGGCGGGAGGATCACTTGAGCCCAGGAATTCGAGGCTGCAATGAACCATGATCGCACCACTGCAGTCCAGCCTGGGTGACAGAGCCAGACCCTGTCTCAGAAAAAAAAAAAAAAAAAATCCTGTGAAAACTCAGGCGTGGCCAGACAGATTCTCCCCTCCCCACCTTCTTTTCCCCTCCACTGCCCACCTGGCACCCGCCCGCCCTGTCCCCACTCCCCACCCCTCCATGCAGCCAGCGTCCAATGCTAGGCACCCCCCGAAGCTCCCCCTGCCAAGCCCGGGGCTTCCCTTTTGCGCCCGGACCCAGGGGCAGGGAAAGCCCAGCTCGTGGTCTGTGGGTAGCCAGATCTCCAATGGGGCGGGGGCCTCGCCTTGACTCCCAGAGCTGGGGCGGGGGACGGGAGCTGGGGCAGGAGGGATGCGCGCGGGTCAGGGCCTTCCCACCTCCCCTGCTCCTCTCCAGCGCGCGATCCCGGGGTGGTTCCAGGTAAGACAGGGACCCCCACCCCGCCACTCCGAGGAGGTGCCGCCAGCCCCGCCCCTCCCGGCCCGGCGGGTGACGTGGCCGCGGCTCCCCCGCGGGCAGGTCACGTGGCGGCGGCTCCCCGTTGCCTTGGCAGCGGCTGCGGCGGCCGCGGGGGCGGGGCGGAGGCGGGGCCGGGGGACCCCGCGCGACCGGCGGAAGGAGGGAGGGGGCCGCGCTCGGCGCTCCGGCCGGGCCACTGGGCCACAGGCCACGCGGCCACGCGGCCACGCAGCCCGAGCGGGAGCTGAGCCGGGCGGGGAGAGGGCAGCTCCGGTGAGTGTGGCGGCGGGGGCTGGCGCCGGGAGCGGGGGTCCTTGCGGCTGGGGGCGCCGAAATTGGACCGGGGACTCTCGGCGGGGAAGGGGACGACTGTAGGCTGCCGGGGCGCGGTCACCACCCATCCGGGGTTGGTGACCTCCACCCCGCGGGATCCCTGGCGGGGTGCGGCGCCCAGCGGATCCGGGTCGAGGGCGCAGCCGGGTCCGGACACCGGGGTGTCCCTGGGGGAGGGACAGGGATGCAAGGGGGCGTCACTGGGAGGCCCCCTCCCAATGAGCCTGCCGGAGAGAGACAGACACTCGCCATTGCCGGTGCCCCAGATGCTTAGAGGAAGTCAAACTCCAAGACCGCCCTGTGGAAATGTGTCCAACAGGCCAGGCAGGAAGAATCGCTCATCTTTAGAGAGGGGATCGCGTTATTCTACAAGATCTGTTTTCTCTGACTGCTCGTTAAAGAAAAAAAAAAAAAAAGCAACCCCACAAGGTTCAGTCCCTGAGCATCCTCTAGGGTCTGTGCCACCTGACAGAAGTGCAGGGCTCCATCCTGCCCCACCCCACCCCCTGCCTGGGATCCAGTGTGGGGCCCAGACTCTGTCCCTCCCCCCAAGCCACCGGGCCTGGCACACACAGATGGCACTGGAAACATAGAGGATGAATAGGAATCCCCTCCTGGGCTGCTCCTTCCAGACCTGCAGACCTGTCTCAAGACCTAGCTCCAGACATCCTTTCCTCCACAACCCCACCCACTCTGGGGGCATCTGCAGGGCCTCACCAATGGGGCATGGGAGGGCTGGCAGCTCCTAGGAAGCCACCCTCAGCCCTCACTGCCCTGAGCTCTTCACCTCCACTCTCAGACCTGAGCCCAGCCCACCCCTACTGATGGAGCATCCCTCTTGTTCACCCTTCCTTCCTCTGGAGGCCACCAGGCTCTCCCTTGCCTCCCACTCCTCCCAGTTGGCCAGCCATTTCCCTGGGTTGAACTGTGGTCCCAAACCAGAATGATCTAGCAGTGCCCAGACCGTTCCACTCACCGATTCCTTCCATTCTCCCGTGGCTGGACGCCCAGTCATGCTGCCCAGACCCTCTGGCTCATTCCACAGCCCCAGGCTCCAAGTGTCTTCCACCCACATCTCCCTGCCCCCTCCACCCCCCAGGTGGCAGCTACCTTCCCTACTTATCTCCTGGACAAGGGGAGCCACCCCACACATACACCTGGAGTGGCCTTCCGGTCTCTCAGAATCTTTCCATGCGTGCAGCGTCTTGTCTTTGAGGAACGGTCCCTCTTTTTTGAAATTCTTTTTAGAGTCCACATGCAGTGGTTCACGCCTGTAATCTTAGCACTTTGGGAGGCCAAGGTGGGCAGATCCCTTGAGCTCAGGAGTTCTAGACCAGCCTGGCCAACGTGGCAAAACCCTGTCTCTACCGAAAATAAAAAATTAGCCAGGTGTGGTGGCACACACCTGTAGTCCCAGTTACTTGGGAGGTTGAGGAGGGAGGATCGCTTGAGCCTGGGAGGCAGAGTTTGCAGGGAGCCGAGATCGTGCCACTGCACTCCAGCCTTGGCAACACAGCAGGACCCCATCTCAAAAAAAAATTATTTTTAGAGACAGCTTCTTACTATGTTGCCTAGGCTGGTCTCCAGCTCCTGTCCTCAAGTGATCCTCCCACCTTGGCCTTACAAAACACTGGGATTACAGGTGTGAGGCACTTTGGCCTGCAAAGGGCTGCTGTGTCCCCTCCGCGGTGTTATCTGCAGGCACCTTTTCCTGGCCTTGGTGTGAGGCAGCCAGTCCTCTGCTCCCTGCCCTCCACTGAAGCCTTTAGCTCAGTGGATGAGGATTGCCCCCACCTCTTTTTTTTTTTTTTTTTTTTTTTTTTTTGAGATGGAGTCTTGCTCTGTCGCCCAGGCTGGAGTGCAATGGTGTGCTCTTGCCTCACTGCAACCTCTGTCAGCACACCCGGCTATTTTTTTTTTTTCTTTTCTTTTTTTAAGACAGAGTCTCACTCTGTCACCCAGGCTGGAGTGCCGTGGTACAGTCTCAGCTCACTCCAACCTCTGCCTCCCGGACTCAAGTGATTCTCCTGCCTCAGCCTCCTGAGTAGCTGGGACTACAAGTGCATGCCACCACACCTGGCCAATTTTTGTATTTTTAGTGGAGATGGGGTTTCACCATATTGGCCAGACAGGTCTTGAACTCCTGACTTCTAGTGATCCACCTGTCTTAGCCTCCCAAAGTGCTGGGATTACAGGCATGTGCCACTGCGCCTGACTTTTTTTAAATTTTATTTTATTTTCTTTTATTTTTTGAGACGGAGTCTCGCTTTGTGGCCCAGGCTAGAGTGCAGTGCTGCAATCTCAGCTTACTGCAACCTTCACCTCCCTGGCTCAAGTGATTCTCCTGCCTCAGCCTCCTGAGTAGCTGGGATTACAGGCACCCGCCACCACGCCCAGTTAATTTTTGTATTTTTAGTAGAGACAGGGTTCCACCATGTTGTCCAGGCTGGTCTCAAACTCCTGACCTCTAGTGATCCGCCCACCTCAGCCTCCCAAAGTGCTGGGAGGACAGGTTTGAACCACGGCTCCGACCCACATCCCCTTATCTTGCTCCCCTACTGGGAGGCCATGAATTCTGGCCTCTTTCATCTTGGATCCTTAAGTGCCAAGTGTGCTCAGCACCTGTGTGATGGAGGAGGGAGGATGGAGGGAGCAAAGGTTAGCGTCTCACCCCTGCAGTCTCCGTATACTGGGGTCATCAGACCTGCACGCTCAATTCTGTTAACTATGGGGGTGAGGGAAGAGGAAAAATGCAGTTTCCAAATTATAGCATTTTCCATTATGTGGAGCTAACCTATGGATTGCAGTGTTTCTCTGAATTCTCCCCAAGGGAAGGTACGCCCGGGGATGGAAGTGCTTGGACGCGGTGCTGCTGGCTACGGATGTGCATGAGGAGATGGGACGGAGAGCCCAAGTTGGCATTCGTATAAATGACCTGGTAATTGGCATCCCCTGGCAGAAATAGCACAGAACTGTTCCCAGAGGGCCTGTTGGCCAGGGAAGGCTGTGGCTTTGCAGCCTTGTTGAGAACAAAGGGAAAGGCGACATGATTTTCCACCTCCAGCACCTTCCTGCGTAATTTTCAAATTAGGGCATTTTCAATTATGGGGGCTCAACTCTGGCATGGATGGACTAAGTTTGGGGCATTTCCTCAGCTGCTGACCCTGTTAAGCACCCCCCCACTCCACCCATCCACCCCAGCCACACTCCCTGGGACCTAGAACACGGATCTGTGTGTAACAGCCTGAAGCAGACTTTCCATGGGGCCTATGTGGGCCTGGACATAGAAGTTACTCTCTTCCCTTTCCTTCCTTTCCCTTTCCTTCCCTTTCCTTTCCTTTCCTTCCCTTCCCTTTCCTTTTTCCTTTCCTTTTTCCTTTCCTTTCCTTTTTCCTTCCCTTTCCTTTTTTTTTTTTTTTTGAGATGGAGTCTCGCTCTATCTCCCAGGCTGGAGTGCAGTGGCCGGATCTCAGCTCACTGCAAGCTCCGCCTCCCGGGTCCACGCCATTCTCCTGCCTCAGCCTCCCGAGTAGCTGGGACTACAGGCACCCGCCACCTCACCCGGCTAGTTTTTTTTTTTTTGTATTTTTTAGTAGAGATGGGGTTTCACCGTGTTAGCCAGGATGGTCTCGATCTCCTGACCTCATGATCCACCCGTCTCGGCCTCCCAAAGTGCTGGGATTACAGGCTTGAGCCACCGCGCCCGGCCTCCTTCCCTTTCCTTTCCTTTTTCCTTCCCTTTCCTTTCCTTCCCTTTCCTTTCATTTTTCCTTTTTCCTTTCCTTTCCTCTTTCCTTTCTTCTTTCCTTTCCTTTCCTCTTTCCTTTCTTCTTTCCTTTCCTCTTTCCTTTCCTCTTTCCTTTCCTTTCCCCTTTCCTTTCCCCTCCCCTCCCCTCCCCTCCCCTCCCCTCCCCTCCCCTCCCCTCCCCTCCCCTCCCCTCCCCTCCCCTCCCCTCCCCTCCCCTCTCCTCTCCTCTCCTCTCCTCTCCTCTCCTCTCCTCTCCTCTCCTTCCTTTTCCTTTCTTGAGACAGAGTTCTGCTCTGTCACTCAGGCTGGAGTGCAGTGGCACAGTCTTGGCTCACTGTAACCTCACCTCCTGGGTTCAAGCGATTCTCTTGCCTCTGCCTCAGCCTCCCCAGTCACTGGGATTACAGGCACCCACCACCACGCCCAGCTAATTTTTGTATTTTTAGTGGAAACAGGGTTTCACCATGTTGGCCAGGCTGGAAAAGTCACTCTTTCTGATGCCAAGTAAACCACAAGGTGCCTGTGCCCTTGAAGCACGCCCTGCAGATTAATTAGAACTGGATCCTGGCATGCGGCCGAGCAGCCCAGCTCCTTGGGACACACGCGACCGCCAATCCCCTACTTAGTGGAGATTTAGGTTTAAATTCACAAATCTTGACAGATCCGTCCTTCTGATGTTTAATCCATGTTGGTCAAACCAGATGTCTACCAGGTATGAGTCCAGGCATCTCCGCCGTCTGTTTCTCCTTAAAATGTGGTCATGTGAGTTGGTGGATTTCATTTTTCATCTTGCTAAAAGTTTGCCTTGTAGCCTGGATGTGGCTTTAGTTTTGTAAGTCCAGTATTTTTCTTAGGGTGAACTGTAATGATCAAAATTTAAGTTGAAGGCCAGGCACGGTGGCTCACACCTGTAATCTCATCATCTTGGGAGCCTGAGGCAGTTGCATCACCTGAGGTCAGGAGTTCGAGACCAGCTTGTCCAACATGGTGAAACTCCATCTCTACTAAGAATACAAAAATTAGCCAGGTGTGGTGGCGGATGCCTGTAGTCCCAGGTACTTGGGAGGCTGAGGCAGGAGAATCACTTGAATCTGGGAGTCAGAGGTTGCAGTGAGCAGAGATTGCACCACTGCACTCCAGCCTGGGTGACTCAGCGAGACTGTCTCAAAAAAATATGTAAAATAAAATAAATTAAAAGTCCTATAGGTGGAAATATCCCCATTCTCAAGATGAAAGAGCCAGCTAAGAAAGGTCAGCTGTCATGCTCAGAATCACACAGTAGAGTCAAATCCAGGTTTCAGAACTTTAGGTCCTGGAGGCTGGGCGCAGTGGCTCATACCTGTAATCCCAGCACTTTGGGAGGCTGAGGCAGGCAGATCACTTGAGGTCAGGAGTTCAAGACCAGCCTGGCCAACATGATGAAACCCTGTCTGTATTAAAAATACAAAAATTAGCTGGGCGTGGTGGCGCACACCTATAATCCCAGCTACTCGGGAGACTGAGCAGAAGAATTACTTGAACCTGGGAGCCAGAGTTTCCAGTGAGGTGAGATTGCCCCACTGCACTGCAGCCTGGGCGACAGAGCGAGACACTGTCTCAAAAGCAAACAAACAAACAATCATAACTTTAGGTCCTGGGCACTTTCTAAACCCCTGGGCAGCCCCTGTAGGTTGAATGGGCTTAGAGTCTAGCTCTTCCAGGCTGCAGTAACCTAGGATACCTGAGCATGTCTCTCTCCCACCTTCAGCCTGGCTCCCACCATGAGCGCTGAGCTCAACGTGCCTGTCGACCCCTCTACTCCTGCCTGCCCGGAGCCCGGCCACAAGGGCATGGATTACCGGGACTGGGTCCGCCGCAGCTACCTGGAACTGGTCACCTCCAACCACCACTCAGTACAGGCCCTGTCGTGGCGGAAGCTCTACCTAAGCAGGGCCAAGCTGAAGGCCTCCAGCAGGACCTCCGCCCTCCTCTCCGGCTTCGCCATGGTGAGTGTGCACGCCAGGTGAGGAGCTCGCTGGTCAGACGGGCTTTGCTAACTGAGGTCCCGGGATGCCTCGGGGACCAAAGCGTTCCCTCCAGTCTCTGGCAGCCAGGATGGACCAGTGGAAAGCATCCGCCCAAGTCCCACCAGATGGGACTTGGGCGACTGTCAATGTGAGTGAGGGTGCTGGGTGTATGCCAGGGGCTCCCAGCCCTAGAATCTTCAGAAAGCCCACTCTGTCCTGTTCACATCATGTACTTGCTTAGCAAGGAGGGAGGTTGGTGCAGGGTAATTATAGTAGCTCAGGTGCAGTGACTCACACCTGTAATCCCAGCACTTTGGGAGGCCAAGGTGGGAGAATAGCTTGAGGCCAGGAGTTTGAGACCAGCCTGGGCAACACAGCAAGACAAGACCCCTGTCTTTACAAAAATAAATAATTATCCAGACTTGGTGGCACGTACCTATAGCCCCAGGTATTTGGGAGGCTGAGGCGGGAGGATCACTTGAGCCCAGGAGGCCGAGGCCTCAATGCGTTATGATCACATGACTTCACTCCAGCCTGGACGTCAGAGTGAGACCCCATCTCCAAAAAGAAAAAATAAAATGTATTTATTTCTTTATTTTGGCCGGGCGCAGTGGCTCATGCCTGTAATCCCAACACTTTGGGAGGCCGAGGTGGGTGGATCACTTGAGATCAGGACTTCAAGACCAGCCTGGCCAACACAGTGAAACACCATCTCTACTAAAAGTACAAAAAAACAAGCTGGGTATGGTGGCAGGCGCCTGTAATCCCAGCTACTCGGGAGACTGAGACAAAAGAATTGCTTGAACCTGGGAGGCCGGAGGATGCAGTGAGCCAAGGTCACACCACTATACTCCAACCTGGTCAAGAGTGAGATTTTGTCTCAAAATAAATAGATTAATTAATTAATTAAAAAGATAAAATCAAATCAAATCGCTGCATGGTACAGGGTTTCCTGGAGAAAAGTGCCCACGTCTGCCCCGTCTCGGGCACCACCCAAATGTTTGGAGCTCTCAGGGATCTCTGAGCAGGCCCCAGGGATTGATTGGGGTTGGATCAGTTTAGCCCAGTTAGCGATGCAGAAGTTCCTGGAATGTGAACTCCAGGGTGACAAAGCAGAGCTTTTGGCCTGGCTCCCGGTGGCCGCCTTCCCTCTGAGTCATCCCCTAGGACAAGAGTCAGTTTCGGACAAAGCTGTGGCTCTGACAAGGGGCCCATCTCCTGTTGACTCCAAAGCCGCTGACCCACACCCCTGGAGGGAATTGTCCCAGAGGTTAAGGACTCACAGTGAGGACACAACAGTGTGCTTACAGGTCCTATTGGGCGGAAGTGATTTTTTTGTTGTTGTTTTGTTTTTAGAGACGGTCCCTGTCTGTTGCCCAGGCTGGAGAAGGCAGTGGTGTGATCATGGCTCACTGCAGCCTCTACTTCCTGGGCTCAAGCCATCCGCCTGTCTCAGCCTCCTGAGTAGCTGGAATTATAGGCACGTGCCACCACGCCTGGCTAATTTTTTTTTTTTTTTTTTAGAGACAAGTTCTCTGCTCTGTTGCCTAGGCTGGAGTGCAGGGGTGCAATCATGGCTCACTGCAGTCTTGAACTCTCAGGTGATTTTCTCACCTCGGCCTCCCAAAGTGCTAGCATTACACCTTGTCCAGCCTGTTTCCTTATGTGAAAACAATTATTGTTTTTCTTTTTGTTTGTTTTTGTTTTGAGATGGAGTCTTGCTCTGTCACCCAGGCTGGAGTGCAGTGGTGTGAATTGGGCTCACTGCAACCTCCGCCTCCTGAATTCAAGTGATTCTCCTGCCTCAGCCTCCCAAGTAGCTGGGACTACAAGCACACGTCACCACACCCGGCTAATTTTTGTATTCTTAGTAGAGATGGGGTTTCACCATGTTGGCCAGGCTGGTCTTGAATTCCTAACCTCAGGTGATCCACCCACCTCGGCCTCCCGAAGTGCTGGTATTACAGGTGTGAGCCACCACACGCGGCCTCTATTGTTTTTCTATAGGCCAGAGGCTCAATTGTTAGACTGATGATACAATTTAAAAGAAAAAGCTGACTGGGCGCGGTGGCTCATGCCTGTAATCCCAGCGCTTTGGGAGGCTGAGGCGGGCAGATCACCTCAAGTCAGGAGTTCGAGACCAGCCTAGCCAACATGGTGGCACCCTGTCTCTACTAAACATACAAAAATTAGCCGGGCTTGGTGGCACGTGCCTGTAATCCCAGCTACTCAAGAGGCTGAGGCAGGAAGATCACTTGAACCTGGGAGGTGGAGGTTGCAGTGAGCCAAGATGGCGCCACCGCACTCCAGCTTGGGTGACAGAGCGAGACTCCATCTCAAAAAAAGAAGAGGTGGAGGCTGGGTTCCGTGGCTCACGCCTGTAATCCCAGCACTTTGCGAGGCCAAGACGGGCGGATCACGAGGTCAGGTGTTCAAGACCAGCCTGGCCAAGATGGTGAAACCCCGTCTCTACTAAAAAAAATACAAGGCCGGGCGCGGTGGCTCAAGCCTGTAATCCCAGCACTTTGGGAGGCCGAGGCGGGTGGATCACGAGGTCAGGAGATCGAGACTATCCTGGCTAACATGGTGAAACCCCGTCTCTACTAAAAATACAAAAAACTAGCCGGGCGTGGTGGCGGGCGCCTGTAGTCTCAGCTACTTGGGAGGCTGAGGCAGGAGAATGGCGTGAACCCGGGAGGCGGAGCTTGCAGTGAGCCGAGATCACGCCACTGCACTCCAGCCTGGGAGACACAGCGAGACTCCGTCTCAAAAAAAAAACAAAAAACAAAAAACAAAAAACTAGCCGGGTGAGGTGGCGGGCGCCTGTAGTCCCAGCTATTCCGGAGGCTGAGGCAAGAGAATGGCGTGAACCCGGGAGGCGGAGCTTGCAGTGAGCTGAGATCCAGCCACCGCACTCCAGCCTGGGCGACAGAGTGACACTCTGTCTCAAAAAAAAAAATAAAAAAAAAAATACAAAAATTAGACGGACGTGGTAGCAGGTGCCCGTAATCCTGGCTACTCTGGAGGCTGAGACGGAGAATTGCTTGAACCCGGGATGGGAGGCTGCACTGAGCTGAGATGGCGCCACTGCACTCCAGCCTGGGCGACAGAGCAAGACTGCATCTCAAAAAAAAAAAAAAAAAAAAAAAGAGGTGGGTCTTGCTGTGTTGCCCAGGCTAGGTTTTGTATGTTTGTTTGTTATTTTTTTCTTCACCTTATGCCAAGGGGAAAATATTGTTGTTTCATTTTGTTTTTTCCCCCAAGTATTTTTGACCCGCGGTGGGTTGAATCTGCAGATGTGGAACTCAGAGATACAGAGCACCAGCTGCAGTGGGAAGCACATGAACCGTCTGGCGTGGAGCTGAGACCCGGGGGGAGCCGCAGTGCACCTGCTTGATTAGATTAGCATAGCGTCATTAGGTCAGATCATTCTTCAGACTGCAGGGCAGCTTGGGAAAAATAAGTGACAAGTACAAATCATCAGAAACTAGCTGAGTCGGGGCAGGGCCCTGGGAACAGGCAAAGGTACAGATTGCTAGGAAGAGTTCGCCTTTATAGTGTGTCTTCCCTCATTAGAATTGCAAAGCTGTTCCTTTGTCTAGCAACGCGTGCTTGTGCCTAACCTGAAGCTTATTTCTTGATGCATATTCTTCCCCCAACACGGAGAACCAGTGATCCGAGGCCCCCCTCATAAAACCTCTACATAGGCCAGGCACGGTGGTTCACTGTAATCCCAGCACTTTGGGAGACTGAGGCTGGCCGATCACTTGAGGTCAGGAGTTCCAGATCGCCTGGCCAACATGGGGAAACCCAGTCTCTACTAAAAATATGAAAAGGAGGGCCGGGCACCATGGCTTATGCCTGTAATCCCAGCATTTTGGGAGACCGAGGTGAGCAGATCACCTGAGGTCATGAGTTGGAGACCATCCTGGCTGACCTGGTGAAACACTGTCTCTACTGAAAATACAGAACTTAGGCCAGGCGCAGTGGTTCACACCTGTAATCCGAGCATTTTGGGAGACTGAGGCGGGCAGATCGCGAGGTCAAGAGATGGAGACCACCCTGGCTAACACGGTGAAACCCCGTCTCTACTAAAAAAACAAAAAATTAGCCATGTGTGGTGGCACACGCCTGTAGTCCCACCTACTCGGGAGGCTGAGGCACGAGAATCACTTGAACCCGGGAGGCGAAGGTTGCAGTGAGCTGAGATCGCTGTACTGCACTCCAGCCTCGGTGGCAGAGCAAAACTCCATCTCAAAAAAAAAAAAAAAAAGCCAGGTGTGGTGGCTGGCACCTGTAACCCCAGCTTCTCAGGAGGCTGAAGCGGGAGGATCACTTGAACCTGGGAAGGGGAGGTTGGAGTGAGCCGAGATCATGCCACCGCACTCCACCCTGGGCAACAGAGCAAGACTCCATCTTAAAAAAAAAAAAAATTAGTCAGCCATAGTGGGCTATTGGGGAGACTGAGGAAGGAGAATCGCTTGAACCCAGGAAGCAGAGGTAGTAAGCCGAGATAGCGCCATTGCACTCCAGCCTGGGCAACAGAGCGAGACTCTGTCTCACTTAAAAAAAAAAAAAGGCTGGGTGCGGTGGCTCAAGCCTGTAATCTCAGCACTTTGGGAGGCCGAGACGGGCGGATCATGAGGTGAGGAGATCGAGACCATCCTGGCGAACATGATGAAACCCCGTCTCTACTAAAAAAATACAAAAAACTAGCCGGGCGGGGTGGCGGGCGCCTGTAGTCCCAGCTACTCGGGAGGCTGAGGCAGGAGAATGGCGTAAACCCGGGAGGCGGAGCTTGCAGTGAACTGAGATCCGGCCGCTGCACTCCAGCCTGGGCGACAGAGCGAGACTCCGTCTCAAAACAAACAAACAGACAAAAAATGTAATTTAAATTAAAAATAATTCTGCATAAACACAGTAAAAACTTTCCTTCTCTTTTCTTCTTCTTCTTTTTTTTTTTTTTTAATAGAGATGGGGTCTCGCTTTGTTGCCCAGGCTGGTCTTGAACTCCTGGTTTTAAGTGATCTCCCGCCTTAGCCTTCCAAAGTGCTGGGATCACAGGTGTGAGGCCGCTCACTCAGTCCCTTTTCTCCTCTTAAGGCGGAACAAAACCACTTTTTGTGAGCTCTGCCCGCTACCTCGTAATCGTCTTTATTTCCTGTCTTGGAGGCCTCTGTGGTTTGTAATATTTGTCACTTGGGCCATATCCTTTGAGGTGACCATAGCCAAGCCAGGGCCACACTGAGAAAAACCATCCCTCAGCCCATGTTCTGTGGCTACTGGTTTTTGGATGCGTTTCACAATAGCCCCAGCCGTATTATTGGTGAGTTGCTGTTCAGCTCTGGTCTACTAGGACTGCCATGTCGTCTTTTTTTTTTTTTTTTTTTTTTTGAAATATAGTCTCACTCTGTCGCCCAGGCTGGAGTGCAGTGGTGCAATCTGGCTCACTGCAACCTTCGCCTCCCGGGTTCAAGAGATTCTCCTGCCTCAACCTCCCGAGTAGCTGGGACTACAGGTGTCCACCACCATGCTCAGCTAATTTTTGTATTTTTAGTAGAGATGGGGTTTTGCCACGTTGGTCAGGCTGGTCTCGAGCTCCTAACCTCAAGTGATCTGCCCACCTCAGCTTCCCAAAGGGCTGGGATTACAGGCGTGAGCCACCGCGCCCGGCCATATCTTCTTTTATCTAGGAAGCGTTCCATCACCACTAAGAGGTGGCAGTTGCTAAAGGACATTATGAAATCTTCATATATATTATTTTATTTTATTTTTTACTTTATTCGTTCCCAGACAGGATATCGCTCTATTGCCCAGGCTGGGGTGCAGTGGTGCATTCATAGGTCACTGCAGCCTCCAACTCTGGGGCCCAGCCTCCTGAGTTATTTTTTATTTTATTTTATTTATTTATTTTTTTGTGGCAGGGTCTCACTTTGTCACCCAGGCTGGAGTGCAGTGGCATGATTTCAGCTCACTGAAACCTCTGCCTCCCGGATTCAAGCGATTCTCCTGCCTCAGCCTCCCGAGTAGCTGGGATTACAGGCACAAGCCACCATGCCCGGTTCATTTTTGTATTTTTCACAGAGAGTTTTTGCCATGTTGGCCAGGCTGCTCTCAAACTCCTGACCTCAAGTGATCCGTACCCCCTTGGCTTCCTAAAGTGCTAGGATTACAGGCATGAGCCACCGCACCTGGCCTGAGTTTTTTTTGTTTTTTTTTTTTTTAAACAGGGATGGCTTAGGTCTAGGAGGGAAACACAGTGGGTAGAAGAATCTTCCCCTGGCTTCTTTCTTCTTTTTTTTTTTTTGAAACAGAGTCCTGCTCTGTCGCCTAGGCTGGAGTACAGTGGCATGATCTCCGCTCACTGCAACCTCTGCTTCCTGGGTTCAAGCGATTCTCCTGCCTTAGCCTCCCGAGTAGCTGGGATTACAGGCGCCCGCCACCAGGACCAGCTAATTTTTTGTATTTTTAGTAGAGACAGGATTTCACCGTGTGGGCCAGGCTGGTCTCCAACTCCTGACCTCAAGTGATCCACTCGCCTCGCCCTCCCAAAGTGCTGGGATTACAGGCATGAGCCACCGCGCCTGGCTGACCTCACATTTCAAGACACCAAGCAGAGCCTGCGATTCCTTAGTTTGTCCGTTTTAGACCATACCTGCTGTAACCTCTGACTGTGATTGATGATTTTGCTTCCTCAGGAGACCCAGCCATGCCTCCTTTCCCTCCTCACCCTCGGCCTCACTTGCATCACTTTTCCTGGGCTTTCGAGGTGCTGGCTCTCGCTGGGCTTTTGGCCTCTGCTGAGGAGGCACCACGTGGTCTGTCTGAGGCCATCCAGGTGTTCAGCTCTGAGTCTGGGGACTGTCGGCAGTTTCAGTTGTTATATTTTAAAAGGTCAGGGTTTTTTTTTTGTCAAGATGGGCTCTCACTATGTTGCCCAGGCTAGTCTCAAACTCCTGGGTTCAAGCGATCCTCCTGCCTCTGCCTCCCAAAGGAAGGAGTATAGGCATGAGTCATCGTGCCTGGCCAATTTTTAACTTTGAAAGGTCAGTTTCCTTTTTTTGTAGAGACGAGGTCTCGCTCTGTCACATGGGCTGAAGTGCAATGGTGTGATCATAGCTCATTGCAGCCTGGATCTCCTGGATTCAAGCGATCCTCCCACCTCAGTCTCCCCAGTAGCTGGGACTACAGGCATGCGCCACCAAGCCTAGCTAATGTTGTATATTTTTTGTAGAGACAGGGTCTCCCTCTGTCCCCCAGGCTGGAGTGCAGTGGTGTGATCGGGGCTCACAGCAGCCTGGAATTCCTGGCCTCAAGTGATCCTCCTGCCTCAACCTTCCAAACCACTGGTATTACAGGCATGAACCATTGTACTCGGCCAGTTTTTCCCTCCCTCCCTCCTCCCCTTCCTTCCTTCCTTCCTCTCTCTCTTTCTTTCTTTTTCCTTTCTTTTTTAAACTTTTGTGGCTTGTTTTGTTTTGAGACAGAGTCTCATTTTGTCGCCCAGGCTAGAGTGCAGTGGCACGATCTTGGCTCACTGCAACCTCCGCCTCCCAGGTTCAAGCGATTCTTCTGCCTCAGCTTCCCGAGTAGCTGGGATTACAGGTGCCTGCCACCACGCCCAGCTACTTTTTGTATTTTTAGTAGAGACGGGGGTTCACCATGTTGACCAGGCTGGTCTCCAACTCCTAGCCTCGAGTGATCCACCCGCCTCGGCCTCCCAAAGTGCTGGGATTACAGGCATGAGCCACCACACTGGCCTCTTCTGTACTGTTGAGATTTTTTTTCTCAGTGCAGTCTTCTTTAGCTAATTAGAACAAAGGAAAATGTGAAACATTTGATCAGTGAGGAGGTTGCCCGCTGGTCTTCAAGGGCCCAGAACATGGGTGAGTCCCGCCAGCAGGAGAGCCCATGGCTACCCTGTCCCCCGAACCTGGCCCAGCCCCTGCTCTGCCTGGCAGGTGGCCCTGGTGGGGCCACGCCTTGCCCTCCCCACACCCAGCACCACCTGTCTGCTGTCCCCACAGGTGGCCATGGTGGAGGTGCAGCTGGAGACGCAGTACCAGTACCCTCGGCCGCTGCTGATTGCCTTCAGCGCCTGCACCACGGTGCTGGTGGCCGTGCACCTGTTCGCCCTCCTCATCAGCACCTGCATCCTGCCCAACGTGGAGGCCGTGAGCAACATCCACAACCTGAACTCCATCAGCGAGTCTCCGCATGAGCGCATGCACCCCTACATCGAGCTGGCCTGGGGCTTCTCCACCGTGCTAGGCATCCTGCTCTTCTTGGCCGAGGTGGTGCTGCTCTGCTGGATCAAGTTCCTCCCTGTGGACGCCCGGCGCCAGCCTGGCCCCCCGCCCGGCCCCGGGAGCCACACGGGCTGGCAGGCCGCGCTGGTGTCCACCATCATCATGGTGCCCGTGGGCCTCATCTTCGTGGTCTTCACCATCCACTTCTACCGCTCTCTGGTGCGCCACAAAACGGAGCGCCACAACCGCGAGATCGAGGAGCTCCACAAGCTCAAGGTCCAGCTGGACGGGCATGAGCGCAGCCTGCAGGTCGTGTGAGGGGCTGAGGGCCGGGGCTGGGGGCGGCCCTGTGCCCGGGAGCCCGCAGAGGCGGGGATTTGTCAGATGCAGACATTTTGCAAGGCTGCCGGGTAGTTCAAGACCAAAGTTTTCCTCTTGTCTTAATACCATAAGCACTGGATGACTTCTCCTGAGATGGAACCATCTGGTTCAACGAGGGACTGTGTTGCTAAGAGTATTGGGGGCAAAACCAGGCTGGTTCCTTGGCCTCAGGGTTTCCTGGGTCGGGGACACAGTGAAGAGGCTACAGTGGGATCTGCCCATCAGTCCTGGGCCAGGAGGGCCTCCAAGCAGCACCCAGTGGGTGCTCAGACCCAGCATGCGTGGCTGGTGGGCCTGGGAGAGCCAGGGCAGGCTTTTGCTTTCAGAGAACGATTGCCCCAGAGACCCGTGGTGGGCTTCGTGGATGCTGAGTGGCCCGTGTGACAGTGATGACACGAGGGCTGCGGCATTTGAGTGGGTGCAGGTGCACGGCAGGGCTTGGTGCTTCCCTGCCTGGCCCTGGAGGAAGCTGGGTGGCCTGGCTTCAGGGGAAGACAGGAGCCAGGACACACGTCAGCCCAGCAAGTGCGGGGGGTGCTGCAGCCCTCGGCAGTGGTGTCAGGCCCCCGGGGATGTTTCCATCGGGGGCGCGGCCTGGCTGAGCCGGAGGAGACATGTTCACAGGCATCTACGAGACACCCGCATGAGGAAGTTGAATTATTTGAGGGCTGCTGCATAGTATGCTAGGCTCAAATTCTCTTTTCTCAGCCAGAGAGAGCCCTGGCCACACGGACTCAGTGGGGCCACCAGGGTGGGGAAAGGATCCTTCCCCCACAGCCAGCGGCCTCCAGCTGTCAGCCACAGAATGGCCTCTGAGGCTGACTCAGCCACTCCCCTGGGCTGTGGCAGCCCGAGGCAGAGGCTTTGGCTCAGGCCCCGGAGCCTGTGCAGCTTCCTGTGGCCCCAGGCAGCGAGCGGACATCCTGGGGGACTTCCTGTCTAGGCAAGGCCATTGGCCTGGCCTGGCCTGTGGATAGTGGGGCCAGGGGTTGGCCCAGGCCAAATGAGTGCCCTCCTTGTTATGACACCGAGTGACTACAAGGGAAGCAAGACCCCTCCAGGCCTCTCAGCCGACACTGGGTCCCACCACACACGGTGACTGCGCTGTGCAGTGCGGGTTCTGGCCTTTTCCCTAAGGGCATCTGGTAGACCCAAAGCCACACTCTTGGGCCGTGTACGCACGCCGCAGCACCAGCTTCCCTGAGCTGCTTGTACAACCAACCACCTTTCCCCTCTTCTCCAGCTGTAACCTGGAATGCCAGCCATGCCTTGTCTTTTGTTCTCATAGTCACTGGGGCCAGGCGCAGTGGCTCATGCCTGTAATCCCAGCACTTTGGGAGGCCAAGGTGGGTGGATCACCTGAGGTCAGGAGTTCCGGATCAGCCTGGCCAACATGGTGAAACCCCACCTCTACTAAAAATACAAAAATTAGGCCGGGCGCGATGGCTAACGCCTGTAATCCCAGCACTTTGGGAGGCCAAGGCGGGCGGATCACTTGAGGTCAGGAGTTCGAGACCAGCCTAGCCAACATGGTGAAACCCCGTTTCTATAAAAAATACAAAAAATTAGCCGGGCGTGGTGGCGGGCGCCTGTAGTCCCAGCTACTTGGGAGGCTGAGGCAGGAGAATGGCGTGAACCTGGGAGGCGGAGCTTGCAGTGAGCTGAGATCACGCCACTGCACTCCAGCTTGGGCGACAGAGCGAGACTCCATCTCCAAAAAAAAAAAATTAACCGGGTGTGGTGGCGGGTCTGTAGTCCCAGCTACTCAGGAGGCTGAGGCAGGAGGAGAATCACTTGAACCCAGGAGGCAGAGGTTGCAGTGAGCCGAGATCATGCCATTGCACTACAGCCTGGGCAACAAGAGCGAAACTTCATCTACAAAAAAAAAAAAAAAAAAAAAAAATAGTCACTGGGCTTCTTCGTGCTCTGATCACATCTCTTGTAAAAGCTTACGCTCTCTCCGGGGTCCGGGTTGGCTGTGCCATGGAATTCTGGGTGGCCTGGTTGGGGTCTCTGGAAATGTGGCTGCAGCAGAGAACAGAGACCCTGACACGCAATTCCCCGTGCTGAGGGGCCCTTGGGGAGTCACGCCGAGGGTCCCCACGAGAAAGTTGTGGCATCCTTGGGGGCCGGAGAAGAGCCCTGTGTCTTCTGAGGGGCTCATCCTTTGTGTCCCCTGCAGACATCTGTCTGCGACCCTTGCCCTCCAGCACGTCCGTACTTTCCTGCAGCCTGTAGAAACACCTCTTATGGTTTAATGTGTTTGCTTTGCTAAAGAATGTCGGTGTTGGCCAGGCAAGGCGGAGCACGCCTGTCATCCCACCACTTTGGAAGGCCGAGGAGGGAAGATCACGTGGGCCTAGGGGTGCGAGACCAGCCTGGGCAACATAGCAAGACCCCATCTCTAAAAAAATCATTTTAAATTAGCCAGGCCAGGTGCAATGGCTCATGCCTGTAATCTTAGCACTTTGGGAGGCCGAGGTGGGCAGATCACTTGAGATCAGGAGTTTAAGACCAGCCTCGGCAACAACATGGTGAAACCATCTCTAGTAAAAATACAAAAAATTAGCCGGGTATGGTGGTGGGTACCTGTAATCCCAGCTACTTGGCAGGCTGAGGCAAGAGAATTGCTTGAATCCAGGAGGCAGAGGTTGCAGTGAGCCGAGATCGTGCCACTGCACTCCAGCCTGGGCGACAGAGCAAAACTCTGTCTCAAAAAATAATAAATAAATTAAATAAAAATAAATTAGCTGGGCGTGGTAGTGCATGCCTGTAGTTCCAGCTACTTGGGAGGCTGAGGCAGGAGGATTGCTTGAGCTGGGGAAGTAGAGGCTGTAGCGAACTATGATTGCGCTACTGGCCGGGCACGGTGGCTCACGCCTGTAATCTCAGCACTTTGGGAAACCGAGGTGGGTGGATCACTTGAGGTCAGGAGTTTGAGACCAGCCTGGCCAACATGGTGAAACTCTGTCCCTACTAACAATACAAAAAATTAGCTGGGCATGGTGGTGCTCACCTGTAATCCCAGCTACTTGGGAGGCTGAGGCAGGAGAATCATTTGAACCCAGGAGGCAGAGGTTGTGGTGAGCCAAGATCGTGCCACTGTACTCCAGCCTGGGCGACAGAGTGAAACCCTGTCTCTGAAAAAAAAAGAAAGAAAGAAAAAGAAAAGAATGTCAGCATGTCAGTGTCCCTCCAAGGAGTGACTTTGGGTCAAGACAGGCTGGCTCTTCTAAATGAATGGCTCCTCGTGGCTGGGAGAGGCGGCAGCCTCTTACCCTGGCCTGAGCCTTTTGGGAGGGGCCCTCCTGGGCCTTCTCCTGCCTCCCACCTTCCTGCAGCATCTGTGCCCCTGCCCACGCAGTGCCACACTCCCCAGACTATGGAACGCATCTCCAGTGCCATCTGGGGGCCAGTTAGTGTACCTGGTCCCCAGGCAGAGTTCTTGACCTGGCAGCATCCAGGCAGGTATTAAGTGCCCAATGATGGTGGCACGTGGGTGGGGACGGAGCCACATTCAAGTCTAGCTCTCTGATTAGGAGGATGACGGTGTTGGAATTTCCTGTTCTCTTTCTCCTAGAGTTCTTGTTCTCCCAGCTCCAGACTTTCTAGTTTCGAGGAATGAGGCAAACCATTGCTGTGGGAATAGCAGTGACCATGGGTAGGGCCATGGTGGCTGGGAGAGGAAACCTCAGGGTCACCCCAGAGCCTGTGGGGAGACGGAGGGTGAGCTGTTGTCGGAGCTGCAGAAACACCTTGAGGGGCAGCATGGGCGATGGGGAACGCCATTGCAGCCTAGAAATTCAGTTTCTGGAGGTTTAGCCTGTCTTTGAACAGTGTTTAAGAACAGAGGCCTCCAGGCCGGGCGTGGTGGCTACATCTGTAATCACAGCACTTTGGGAGACAGAGGCGGGCGGATCGCCTGAGATCAGGAGTTCGAGACCAGCCTGGCCCACGTGGTGAAACCCCATCTCTACTAAAAATACAAAAATTAGCCGGGCGTGGTGACACACCCCTGTAATCCCAGCTACCCAGGAGGCAGAAGCAGGAGAATCACTTGAGCCCGGGAGGCAGAGGATGCAGTGAGCCAAAATCACGCCACTGCACTCCAGCCTGGGTAAAGAACAAGACTCTGTTGTTTTTTTGTTTTTTTTTTTGAGACGGAATCTCTCTCTGTCGCCCAGGCTGGAGTGCAGTGGCCAGATCTCAGCTCACTGCAAGCTCCACCTCCCGGGTTTACGCCATTCTCCTGCCTCAGCCTCCCGAGTAGCTGGGACTACAGGCGCCCGCCACTTCGCATGGCTAGTTTTTTTGTATTTTTTTTGTAGAGATGGGGTTTCACCGTGTTAGCCAGGATGGTCTCAATCTCCTGACCTCGTGATCCGCCCGTCTCAGCCTCCCAAAGTGCTGGGATTACAGGCTTGAGCCACCGCGCCCGGCCAGAGACTCTGTTTAAAAAAAAAAAAAAAAAAAAAAAAGAACTGGGGCCTCTGCCTCAGTTTGCCCTGGAGCCAGCCGGGGCCCGTCCTAATTTGGAGCACAGTCTTCCCGGTGCCTAGACATGCCAAGGCCCCTCCCACGTGGGACACCCTCTCCGTTTAGTACCTGACCACCTGTTTCAAAACACAGGTGTTTCTGGTTTAGAAACTTGGAAGGCAGAATGTGTTTTCGCGTCTTCTAGGAGGGTTTGCTGAGGACCGGACCACGTAAGCCTGAGTGGATCCGGACTCAGCTGCAGCCCTTACCCGCCTCGTGCTGATGATCTATGCATGCAGCAGACACATCCACTGTCCTGTGTGCGGGTTTTTAAAACAGTTGCCCTGGATGAAACTGAATAAACCAGTGACGCTATTCAAAGTCTTTCTGTTCTTGGGGGGACGCTGTGGGCAGAGGGGATAAACTGCAGCCCCTGGCCCTCCCCTGGCATCTGCTGACTGGGGGACCCCCATCATGGCATAAAAACCTTCTCCTGTAGCGCCATCTGGCCTCCTGTCACTGGTCACTGGCCAGTGTCCTCCCAGGCTGCCCCGGGAAGGGGGCGTGGACATCTGTAGAATGGAGGCAGGGTGCTCAGGTCCAGACACGCCGCCATGGGGCTCCAGCCAGCTGGGACCCCGAGAGCACAGGGTGCCTCTGCCTGCCGCTTCCCCTCCCAGACAGGTCCCTCTCTTTCCAGAAACAAAGGAAGGGGCAGCCCCAGAGGGTGGCTGAGTGACAACAGAGCCCACCTGGACAGGGTCAGCTTGGAGGTCCCCCCAGTCCCTTCAGGAGAGGAGCCACTGGAGCACTGGTCGCCTGGGGACATTCTCCAGCCCCAGGTCACTGTGGGGCAGCAGGAACAGGTGGGTCCCTCCTGTGGGCTGGTGGCACTGCTGAGGAAGCACCAGACAGCTTTTTTTTTTTTTTATTCAGAGTGGCTCTGTCACCCAAGCTGGAATGCGGTGGCATGATCTTGGCTCACTGCAGCCTCCTCCCTCTGGGTTCAAACGATCTTGTGCCTCAGCCTCCCAAGTAGCTGGGATTACAGGCACACACCACCATGCTTGGCTAATTTTTGTATTTTTAGTAGAGACGGGGTTTCACCATGTTGGCCAGGCTGGTCTCGAACTCCTGACCTTGTGATCTGCCCACCTCGGCCTCCCAAAGTGCTGGGATTAGAGGTGTGAGCCACTGCGCCCGGTCTGTTTTTAAAAATATAGGTTTATTTTAGAGACGGTCTGGCTCTATTGCCCAGGCCAGAGCCAAAATGCAGTGGTACAATCATAGCTCTCTGCAGGCTCCAGCTTCTGGGCACAAGCAATCCTCCCACCTCAGCCTCCCAAGTAGCTGGGACTACAGGTGCACACACCACCATGCCCAGCTAATGTTTTTTGTAGAGATGGGATCTTGCTATGTTGCTCAGTGTGGTCTTGAACTTCTGGCCTCAAGCGATCCTCCTGCCTTGGCCTTCCAAAGTGCTGGGATTACAGGTGTGAGCCACTATGCCTGGCCCGTTCTGTATTTTGTCGCCCACTGAGGTAGAGGCCCCCTTCTAGGAAAGAATTTGTTTTGTTTTGTTTTGTTTTTTCGAGACAGTCTCTCTCTATCGCCCAGGTTGGAGTACAGTGGCATGATCTCAGCTTGCTGCAACCTCCACTTCCTGGGTTCAAGCAATTCTCCTGCCTCAGCCTCCTGAAAAGCTGGGACTATAGGCATGTACCACCACCATGCCCAGTTAATTGTTGTTGTTTTTTGAGATGGAGTTTCACTCTTGTTGCCCAGGCTGGAGGGCAGTGGCACGATCTCAGCTTACTGCAACCTCTGCCTCCCAGGTTCAAACGATTCTCCTGCCTCAGCCTCTTGAGTAGCTGGGACTACAGGCATGCACCAACACACCTGGCTTATTTTTGTATTTTTAGTAGAGATGGGGTTTCTCCATGTTGGCCAGGCTGGTCTCGAACTCCTGACCTCAGGTGACTGCCTGCCTCAGCCTCCCAAAGTGCTGGGGTTATAGGTGTGAACCGCTGCACCCAGCCTCTTTTTTTTTTTCTTTTTTTTTTTTTTTTGGTATTTTTAGTAGAGACTGGGTTTCACCACATTGGCCAGGCTGGTTTCAAACTCCTGGCCTCAAGTGATCTGCTGGCCTCCGCCTCCCAAAGTGCTGGATTACAGGCATGAGCCACCGCACCAGGCCTTGTTATTATTTTTAACTCTGGCACTTCACCCTAGAGGCTGCTAGGAATCAGGTGTGCCAAGCAACTGGCACCACTCCATGGAAAGCGTTTGGGGCAGTGCCTTGGTTCTGCCAACCCTAAGAGGCCAGGCTGCCCCTTGGGCTGAGCAGTGGCCTCAGTACCAAGCCCCGGGCCAGCAAGCCCACCAGCCTCGAGACAGACTGCACTTCCGGTGGAGGCTGCCATTTCCTTAAAGGGAAAACATGCCCCACCCCTGTCAAGGGCAGGACACAAATCACTGGCATGGAGGAACCCACTCCACACCCAGCAGATCATCGACACAGACTTTTTTTTTTTTTTTTCCAGATAGAGTCTCACTCTGTTGTCCAGGGTGGAGTGCAATGGTGCGATCTCGGCTCACTGTAACCTCCGCCTCCCGGGCTCAAGTGATTCTCCTGCCTCAGCCTCCTGAGTACCTAGGATTATAGGCACCCACCATCACGCCTGGCTAATTTTTGTATTTTTAGTAGAGACGGGGTTTTGCCATGTTGGTCAGGCTGGTCTTGAACTCCTGACCTCAAGTGATCCTCCTGCCTCAGCCTCCCTAAGTCCTGGGATTATAGGCATGAGCCACCTCGCCTGGCCCAAGACTTTTTGCCTCAGGTGCTGCAGAGCCCTGGTGGGGCCCAGGAGGGCAAGGCCCAGACAGGAGCCGAAACCCATGTAGAACCTGACAACCTATAGCTCACACCTGTAATCCCAACACTTTGGGAGGCTGAGGTGGGCAGATCGCTTGAGCCAAGGAGTTCGAGACCAGCCTGGGCAACATCGCGAGACCCTGTCTCTACAAAAATACAAGAATTACCCGGGCTTGGTGGTGTGTGCCTGTAGTCCCAGCTACTGGGGAGGCTGAGGTGGGAGAATCATCTGAGCCCAGGGAGGTCGAGGTCTGCTGAGGTAAGTGTGCTGACGGATGCGGAAACTGCCACCCCAAACACAGGTAAGCAGACTTTACCCTGCAGGCGGTGGCTCCTGGGGCGCAGCCCTGCAGAAACACATGGGGCAGCTGGGCGGAGGGGCTCATGCCCATTATTCCCAGCGCTTTGGGAGGCTGAGGCAGGCGGATCGCTTTTGAGCCCAGGAGTTTGAGACCAGCCTGGGCAACATAGCAAGACTCTATCTCCACTGAAAATCAAAACAAAACAAGACAACTAGCTGGGGATGGTGGCACACGCCTGTAGTTCCAGCTACTGGAGAGGCAGAGGGGGAGGATCACTTGAGCCCAGGAGGTCGAGGCTGCAGTGAGCCATGATTGCGCCACTGCACTCCAGCCTGGGCAACAGAGCAAGACCCTGCCTCCGCACCCCCACCCCCCCCAAAAAAAAAAAGAAAAAGGAAATATACAAGGCTATGGGGTAGTGTACGGGGGCCAGGCTATGGCAGAAGCCTCCCAGCATGGCCTTCTCCAGCCCCATCCTCATTGGGTAAGGTGTCGCTGTGGATCTGTGTGTTGCAGCTTCAAGGACAGACCCAACTCGGATGTCACCAATTTACCAGGTAATGGAGTTTCCTAAAGTGTGCTCTGCTGGAAGGGCGAGCACGGAGGGGGCCCGGGGAGGGAGGTTTCCTGCTCTACAGCATCCCCAAGCCTCACCAGGCCTCTCCCCTTCAAGTCTCTATGTGCATCGTTCTCCAGATGTCCCTCCCCATTGCTGGAGCATCGTGCAGCGGCCAGCCCAGCCTGCCAGGGGCAGAGACCCTGCACTGGTCCCCGGGCTGGCTTATCTGCTCCAGTGCAGGGATGATCAGCTAGAACTCTGACCCCACTCACATCTGGATACGCAGTGAGAGGCCCGTTGCGGCCATGACACTGGGAGGAAGCCGGGCTCCATGCTCTTGCTCCAAGTGAGCCGACCAGGGAGCCAAAGTCAAGGTGGCCTGGGAGCCATATCCACCCACCTGGCCGCTGGGCTCTCACAGCCACTAGAAACCCAGCAGCCTCTCCCCTGGGTCTGTGCGGGGCTCTTCAGCCCTCCTGGGGGCTCAGTGGCTGGGACGCTGCTTTATAGACAGTGCATGGCTCCGCCACCTGACAGCTCCCAGAGGGTTCTGGGGGTGACTGTAAAGAGCGGTGCTGGCCCCGAACCTTTCCTATTCCCCTGGATTTAGTTTCCAGTAAGTGGTGGGGAACTGAACATTTTGTCCCATAGTGGTGGGAGAGAGGGCTGGCCACATGGGTCCAGGCCACCCCTCAGCCTCCACAGCCTGCCTCTCGCCCGGCCACAGGGACAGCAGAGCAGCTCCCCCATCCAGGTAAGCCCCCCGCCCCCCACACAGCCCCATCACAAGGGAATAGCCGCCTGGTGTCGTGGGAGGTGAGGAGCTTTTTTTTCCCTTTTATTTATTTGAGGGACAGGGTCTTGCTCTGTTGCCGAGTAAGTGCAGTGGTATGATCATGAGCTCACTGCAGCCTTGACCTCGTGGTAGTCATCCTCCTGCCTCAGCCTCTCTTACAGGTGTGCGTCACCACGCCCAGACACCCAGCTAATGTTTGTACTTTTTGTAGAAATGGGGTCTCACTATGTTGCCCAGGCTGGCCTCAGGCGATCCTCCCACCTCAGCCCCTCAAAGTACTTGGATTACAGGTGTGAGCCACTGTACCTGGCCAGGAGCTTTAATTTTTCCCACATGTTAACAGCATTATGGGGCTGGGAGGAGGCTCTCAGATTTCCCTGCCCTCCTCACATCCTCAGTCCCCCGGGGCGTGGGGGTATCAAGCATGAGTCAGGCTGAGCCTGACTCTGAAGCTATTACCAGCTCTTTAAACTTCAAATCTTCAACCAACTCTGTTCTCTAATCCAACACATTCCCCAAATGAAGGGGCTGGACGGTGAGATATCAGGAAACCCCATGAAAATAGATGCATAATAAAGGTGAAAATCATTTAAAACGTTCCCTTCTTTTTTTTGAAACACTCTTGCTCTGTCGCCCAGGCTGGAGTGCAGTGGCGCAATCTTGGCTCACTGCAACCTCCACCTCCCGGGTTCAAGCGATTCTCCCACCTTAGCCTCCCAAGTAGCTGGGACTACAGGTGCGAGTCACCACACCTGGCTAATTTTTGTATTTTTTGTAGAGACCGGTTTTCACCATGTTGGCCAGGCTGGTCTCGAACTCCTGACCTCAAGCGATCCACCCACCTCAGCCTCCCAAAGTGTTAGGATTACAGGCATGAGCCACCGTGCCCGGCCCCCAATATTTTTTAAGCTCAAATGATCCCACGTCCCCAAGACTGTGACAAATTAAATAACCAAAACAAGCATGGCCACGGTCCAGGTGGAAGGGGGCTGCCCCGAGGTGCGTTCCCATCAAAACCCGCTCCCGGGTGCGGCTCACGCCGCTCACAGCATGTCACCCATCTTCTCTTGAAACCCCGTGAGTTGCGGGAGGCCCTGTCCTGTGCTTCCCGTTTCAATCCCAGGATCAGTCAAGTCTGGAGCCAGGGAGGCGGCTCATACGGGTCTTCCCTGGAAGGAGAAGGCAATTCGCAGCAGTTCCTGTCCCAGCTCTTGCTGCCCCCCTCCGGGGCCGAACTCGGCTGACAGCTCCCGGAAAGTGACGCAGACGCGGCGGGCCTCGATGTGTCTGCGGTGGATGGCGTGCTTCCACTGGTGCCTTGCGGCCCCCGTGAGGACCAGCAGGGAGCGGGCGGGTAAGGGGATGGCCACCTCCACCTCCTGGCATAGCACCGACCGGCTGGGTGCTATCACGCTGTCCACCAAGGCCTCCGGGGCAGCCGACGGGGCCGAGCAGAGGAGCAGGCTCCCGGGTGCCTCCCGACACATGGACAGCACGGTGGGGGACAGGAGGTTGAGGCTGACCAGCCGCTCCCCCCACAGCCAGGCGTCGTCCAGGTGGGGGTCGATGGCAGAGCCGCGCTCGGGGCAGTAGTCCAGGTTGCACTGCTCGACGGGCCGGAAGCCCTCCAGCCCCGGGTAGAGGCTCATCCTCCGCACCACCTCCCGGCTGAAGCTGGGGAGGCCGCAGAAGCCCTCGGTCTTTAGCTTCTGTTTCCGAAAGTTGACTTTGGGGCCATAGTCCTGACGGATGAAGACAAAAAGAACATGAGGTGTCTGACTTTATGAAGATGTCTACCACAGACTAGGTCGGAAGAATTCAATCACAGTGACCAAGGCAAGCAAAAGCCTCCTGGCTTCATGGAGGTGAAGCAGGAGGAGGCAGACTCAAGGAGACAGAAGTGACAGCAAATGGCCGGGCGTGGTGGTGCATGCCTGTAATCCCAGCGCTTTGGAAGGCTGAGGCGGAAGGAGCTCTTGAGGCCAGGAGTTCGAGACCAGTCCTCTCTACAAGAAATTTAAAAATTAGGCTGGGTATGGTGGCTCCCGCCTATCATCCCAACACTTTGGGAGGCCCAGGCGGGTGGATCGTTTGAGCCCAGGAGTTCGAGACCAGCCTGGGCAACATAGCAAAACTCCATCTCTAGTAAAAAAAACAAAAATTAGACAGATGTAGTGGCACAGGCCTTAGTCCCAGCTACTTAGGAGGCTGAGGTGAGAGGACTGTTGGAGCTCAGGAGGTTGAGGCTGTGGTGAGTGGAGACTGAGCCACTGTACTCCAGCTTGGGAGACAGAATGAGACACCCTGTCTCAAAATAATAATAATAATAATTAGCTGGGCTTGGTGGCATATGCCTTAGTTTCAGCTACTCAGGAGGCTGAGGTAGGAGGATCACTAGTGCCTGGGAGGTCAAGGCTGCGGTGAGCCAAGATCACACCACTGCACTCCAGTCTGGGCAACAGAGCAAGACCCTGTCTCAAAAAAAAAAAAAAAAAAAAAAAAAAAAACCAACCACGAGTAAGCTGTACACAAATGTTCACAACAGCCAAAAAGTGACAACACCAATGTCCATTGACAGATGAATGAGGAAATGAAATGTACAAACATCCAACAGGATGTCACAAAAGAATGGGGCCGGGCGCGGTGACTCACGCCTGTAATCCCAGCACTTTGGGAGGCCAAGGCGGGCGGATCACTTGAGGTCAGGAGTTCGAGACCAGCCTGGTCAACATGGTGAAACACCGTCTCCACTAACAATACAAGAATTAGCCGGGCGTGGTGATGGGCACCTGTAGTCCCAGCTACTTGGGAGGCTGAGCCAGAAGAATGGCTTGAACCTGGGAGGCAGAGGTTGCAATGAGCTCAGGTCATGCTACTGTACTCCAGCCTGGGTGGCAGAGCGAGACTCTGTCCCCAAAAAAAAAAAAAGCTACAATGAAGGCTGAGGGGGCACCCAGGGATGTTGACTGTCCCAGTGGCCATACATGGAGGCTGGGGAGGGAGGAATGGGGGTGAGGGGGTGAGGGGACGTGAGAAGGCGGGGTCACTCCAGCCTCCAGTAGAGTTTGGACACAGGTAGGGAAGGGGTGAGTTGGAGGGAACAGCGGGCCCGGGGAAGGGGAAGCGTGTGAGGAGACAGGACACTGATGGTGACAATGGGAGGTGGGGGCGCCTGCAGCTTGGGAGAATGGGGTGCCCTCGCCACCACCATTGGTGCAGAGAGGGGCAGAGAGCCCAGCAGCACATATCACGGGGAGAGGGGTACCCGGGTGCACCTCTGCCCATCAGACACACATCCTGCAGCACACAGGCTGCAGACGGCCCCAGGGTCTGGGGAAGTCGCCCACTACTAACCCTGGAGGTTTGTGGGGTATGGCTGCAGAGGAAGGGGAGGGTCCCCAGCAGTAGGGCTGCCCCCTCAGCGCAGCCCAGCCCTCCCCATGGGCTCAGGGCCGGCCTACCTGCTTCCTCCGTCCAGACTGGGAGAGCTTCCAGGGGTCACGGTCCATGAGCCGCACCAACTCGGCTTCTTCCTCCTGGGTCACAAAGTCCTCGATCAGCATCACTCCTGGGAAGGGGAAGGCCCAGCCCTCAAAGTCAGATTCCTCTGCACCCACGGCCCAGCCGGTGTCGGAGCAGTAAATGAAACGGTATGTTTTCTGCAAAAGAAACACAGGTCCACAGGCTGGGCAACAGAGCGAGACCCCGTCCCTACGAAAAGTTAAAATAGGCCGGACGCGGTGGCTCACACCTGTAATCCCAGCACTTTGGGAGGCCGAGGTGGGTGGATCACCTGAGGTCAGGAGTTCAAGACCAGCCTGGCCAACATGGTGAAACCCGATCTCTACTAAAAATACAAAAATTAGCCAGGCGTGGTGGCAGGTGCCTGTGATCCCAGCTACTCAGGAGGCTGAGGCTGGAGAATTGCTTAAACCTGGAAGGCAGAGGTTGCAGAGAGCCAAGATGGCACCACTGCACTCCAGCCTGGGCGACAGAGTGAGACTCAAAAAAAAAAAAAAAAAAGTTTAAATAAAAGTTAGCCAGGTGTGGCAGAGCTACTCAGGAGGTTGAGCAGGAGGATCATTTGAGCCCAAGAGGTTGAGGCTGCAGCGAGCCATGGTTGTGCTACTGCACTCCAGCCTGGACAACAAAGCAAGACCCTGTCTCAAAAAAAAAAAAAAAAAAAAAAAAGGGAAAGACGCGTCCTGGAGCCATGGCAGCTCCGGCACTTGTGTGCCCTCAGGAGACCCTCTGATGGCTCATTCCTCCTCTCAGGCCACCGTAGAAGGCAGTTGGAGACTAGGGGGAGGTGCAGGCAGAGCCTCTGCCCCAGGCTGACCGGGGGACGGCCTGCAGCCCTCTGGAGTTAACATGAATTTGACTGGTTTCCTTTCTCACTTTCCTCCCCTGTAAAAGAGAAGGGTTTGTACAACGCGTTTTTCCTTCTCCATTTTACAAAGGAGGCTCAGCAAAGTTAGGGAACCAGCCCGAGGCTGGACAGCACCTCCTGCACTCCCATCTCCATGGCTGCTTCCAGGAAGACCCAAACTGCCTATCTTGAATCTGTGGACCCTCATCTCTTTAGGTCTTTGCTGACGCCACCCCTGTATCCCAGGGGCTGCCCGTGCCTATCACCAGCCTGAGGGTCACCCAGGAGGGCAGCCTCCTTCCCTACTGAGCTGAGCATTCAGCTGAGCTCCTCAGCGCCCCAGCCTCCCTCCTCTTCACTCTTGTCCTCAGGGCACTTTTCCAAACCCAGCATCACCCCTCAATCCTTATACCCTGGGCTGTCACTCAACTCCCACCCCATGTCCCTCTCTGCTCTGCCACCATCCCTGAGGCCTGGCGGTACTCTCAGGGCTCCCCCATGCTAAGGAAAGTCTGGAAACCAAGACGGGTGCGGTGGCTCACACCTGCAATCCCAGCACTTTGGGAGGCCAAGGTGGACAGATCACCTGGGGTCAGGAGTTCGAGATCAGCCTGGCCAACATGGCGAAACCCCATCTCTACTAAAAATACAAAAGTTAGCTGGGCGTCGTGATGCATGCCTGTAATCCCAGCTACTCGGGAGGCTGAGGCAGGAGAATCCCTTGAACCCAGGAGGCGGAGATTGCAGTGAGCTGAGGTTGCACCACTGCACTCCAGCCTGGGTGACACAGCCTGTCTCAAAAAAAAAAAAAAAGTCTAGAAACTACTCCTGGCCTTGTCTCCTCCCAAGCCACGGCTCCTCCTCCTCCTCTCCTGTCACCACCATTCCTGTACCTGCAGCCTCCCATCCCCCAACTCTCCCGGGGCCTCCACCTCTCTCAACTGTCTCTTTTCTGCCTTCTGTGCAGCCATCCTCGACCCTGACCCCAAGTCACGCTGCCAGTGACTACTTCTTAAATCTCTCCCTTGGCTTCGGCTACCCCTTCCTGTCCACCTGTCTTCATTAAAAATAGTTAGTTAATGGCCAGACGTGGTGGCTCACACCTGTAATCCCAGCCTTTTGGGAGGCCAAGGCGGGAGAATCACTTGAGCCCAGGAGTTTGAGACTCGCCTTAGCAACACAGAGAGATCACATCTCAATAAAGAAATAATAAATTCTGGCCAGGTGTGGTAGCTCACACCTGTCATCTCAGTTCTTTTGGAGGCTGATGCGGATGAATTACTTGAGTACAGGAGTTCGAGACCAGCCTGGCCAACATGACAAAGCCCTGTCTCTACTGAAATAAAAAAAAGTAGCTGGGTGTGGTGGCGCTCCTATAGTTCCAGCTACTCGAGAGGCTGAGGCAGGAGAATCGCTTGAGCCGGAAGATGGAGGTTGTAGTGAGCCGAGATCACGCTAGCGGACACCAGCCTGGGCAACCCCATCTTGAAAATAATAAAAAAACATTTTTTTATTTTCTTTTTTGAGATGGAATCTCGCTCTGTCACCAAGACTGGAGTGCAGTGGCACGATCTTGGCTCACTGCAACCTCTGCCTCCTGGGTTCAAGCGACTCTCCTGCCTGAGCCTCCCAAGTAGCTGGGAGTACAGGCACGTGCCACCACGCCCAGCTAATTTTTTCTTGTATTTTAGTAAAGACAGGGTTTCACCATGTTGACCAGGATGATCTTGAACTCCTGACCTTGTGATTCTCCCGCCTCGGCCTCCCAAAGT
The DNA here is from genome assembly GCF_049350105.2 of Macaca mulatta. NCBI lineage: Eukaryota > Metazoa > Chordata > Mammalia > Primates > Cercopithecidae > Macaca > Macaca mulatta. Next base: position 49,714,847 of record NC_133408.1, read on the forward strand.
GCTGCAATTACAGGCCTAAACCACCGAGCCCGGCCAATAATAAATTTTTAAAAAAGAGTTTCGCCAATGAAATATTTGCATCCATGGCACTAAACATTTTACATGGATTATCTAGTTTCATCCCTAGGACAGCCCCAAGAGGAAGGTACCATAACTATCATGGGCAGGAGGTGTAGACATGCGGAGGTTCTGGCCAGAGTCACCCAGTGAGGACCTCGGAGGCCACCAGACCTCAGCCCTGGGCTCTGTGGCCCATCTCCTCTTCCTCTCCCATCTCCAGGCTCCTCACACCCTGGGCTGCCACTCACTGTGGGCCGCTGTCTTTCTCTGTTCTTCCCTCCAGGGACCTCAGCCCCTTCTAATGCTTTACTTCCAGCTCAGACACCTCCTGAGATCGGCACTATCTCCTCCCGCTCCTGGGGCCCTCCCATGGGAAACATTAAAATTGGGAGTCCCCCGTGTGTCGACTGAGCAGGCTGGACTTGTCCCAAAGGCCATGGAGCGCTCTTGAAGGGTTTTAAAGGAGTGACGAGGTCAAATGTGAATTTTAGAACGATCTGGAGAGGGGGAGGGGCAGCTATGAAGGGGTGGAGGCTGGAAAGTCAGTGAGGAACTGCCCCAGTGCCCTGAGATCCTGGACACCTCATTTTCCTTGTTCCACATCCATCGTGTTGGGAAGGTGTTACCTTCACATGGCCACTGGCGCGGGTCAGACTTTCCGCAATTTCTTTTCTTTTCTTTTCTTTTCTTTTGTGTTTGAGGCAGGGTCTTACTCTGCCACTCAGGCTGGAGTGTAGTGGCGCTCACAGCTCGCTGCAGCCTTGACCTCCTGGGCTCAGGCAATTCCCCCACCTCAGCCTTCCACGTAACTGGGACTACAAGCACACGCCACCGCACCTAGCTAATTTTTAAATTTTTTGTAGAGGCAAGGTCTTGCTATGTTGTCCAAGCTGGTCTCAAACTCCTGGACTCAGGCGATCCTCCTGCCTCAGCCTCCCAAAGGGCTGGGATTCTAGGCATGAGCCACCGCACCTGGCCCCTTCCACAAATTAAAACTCTAAAGTTCATTCATATTATTGCACAGCCGTTACCACCATTCAGAACTTTTTCATTTTGCAAAACTGAAACTCTTTCCCCATTAAACAACAGATCCCCATCTCCGCTTCCTGAGCCCCTGGCAACAACCCTTCTACTTTCTGTCCTTGTGACTACCCTACATAGCTCACACAACAGGAATCCTGCAGTATTTGTCTTCTGTGACTGCTTCCTTAACTTAGCCTCATGTCCTCAAGGTTCATCCATGCTGTAACATATGTCAAAATGTCCTTTTTTTTTTTGAGACAGGGTCTCGCTATGTTGCCAGAGTGCAGCAGTGGCATGATCATAGCTCACTGCAGCCTTGACCTCCCAGACTCAAGCAACCCTCCCATCTCAGCCTCCTGGGTAGCTGGGACCACAGGTGCGTATCACCATGCATGGCTAATTCTGTGTAGAGGTGGGGTTTCACCATGTTGCCCATGCTGGTCTCAAATTCCTGGGCTCAGGCGATCCACCTGCCTTGGTCTCCCAAAGTGCTGGAATTAGAGGCGTGAGCCACTGTGCCTGGCCTGTCCTTCCTTTTTAAGGCTGAATAGTATTCCACTGTGTGTATACACCACGTTTTCTGCATCAGTTCATCTCTCTCTCTTTTTTTTTTTTTTTTTTAAGGAGTCTTGCCCTGTCACCCGAGCTGGAGTGCAGTGATGCGATCTCGGCTCACTGCAACCTCTGCCTCCTGGGTTCAAGTGATTCTCCTGCCTCAGCCTCCTGTGTAGCTGGGATTACAGATGTGCCTCACTAAGCCCGGCAAGTTTTTGTAATTTTAGTAGAGGCAGGGTTTCGCCATGTTAGCCAGGCAGGTCTTAAACTCCTGACCTCAGGTGATCTGCCCACCTCAGCCTCCCAAAGTGCTGGGAAAACAGGCAAGAGCCACGACACCCGGCCCAACTCATTTCTTGATAGATACTTGGTTTGCTTCCATCTTTGGGCTGTCGTGAATAATGCTGCTATGAACATTGGTATGCAAATATCTCTTCCAGACCCTGCTTTTAGTTCCTTTGGATATATACCCAGAAGCAGGACTGCGGATCATGGGTAATTCTATGTTTAATTCATGAGGCATGCCATACGGATTCCACAGGACCTTGGGCACTTCTACTATGGATGATGGGGCAGTTTCTTCACTGGCTTCCCAGCCTCCACAACTTCATATCTGCCCCTTCCCTTCCCAGGATCTTTCTAAAATGCACATTTGACTTCACTCCTTTAAAACCCTTCAAGAGCTTTCCATGGCCTTTGGGACAAGTCCAGCCTGCTCAGTTGATGCGCAGGGAACCATCTGTGGTCAGACACCACCCGCCCCCCGCTGCCCCCACCAACCTCTCCGGCCTCATCTCTCTCACCTGAGCCATCACCACTCCACCTTCCTACCCCACGCAGTTTTCTGGGCTGGAATGCCCTTGCAACCAACCACAATCCTTCCATGCCAGCCCAAAGGCTCTGAGTTCTTTTTCTTTTTTTATTTATTTTCTTTTCGTGAGGCAGGGTCTCGCTCTGTCGCCCAGGCTGAAGTGAGGTGGCTCAATCATAGCTCACTGCAGCCTCCAACTCCTGGGTTGCAGCGATCCTTGAGTTCCTCTTCATTAGTTAACTGGAATTCACTGTCTCCTTGTCCATTGCAGTCCACGGCCTTCAGGCACCGCTGGACTGGTATTCAGCACCCTCGATCGACCCTTTCCGTGTCATCTCCTCGCGGGCCTGTGAAGCTCCCAGCGCCAGACCCGAGAGGCTACGTCGAGGTTTGCAGGCAGATCCCCCCAGAGTTCCCGAGGTTACCTGTGATCGCACCCACCCACATTCCAGCCCCTTCCCCACTCCCAAGCCCGCTCCTTAAAGCCCTCATCTCCTCAGCCCGCATCGCTCCTACCGCAAGGGTCCCTCACAGGCTTTGATCCTGGCCCGTATCATGGCCAAGCTGGGCCTCAGTTTCCCCAGATGCAGAGCGACGTCTGTGGACGAGGCCCCTACCCCTTACCGCTGGGGGCAGTTCCCAGGGCGGGTCGCCGCCACGCTGCCGCTCGCAGATCAGACAGGTCCGGATGCCCTTACAACCACATTCCCGAAGGACCTCGGGGGTCTCGGCGGCGGCAGCCGCCATCGCGCCGTCCGGGTGGCCAGTGCGCAGGCGCGGCCGTGGGTGGCCGCTGGGAGTTGTAGTCCGCGCGAGGCGGGGGCACGAGGCCTAGGTTCCGCTTCCTTCCGGTCGTTAACGCCCACGGGCTCGCGCGGCGCCACCTCCTGGGCTCCGTTATCGCGGACGCCAGTACCGGGCTCCAGGAGACGCAGGGGGACGCCAGACGCCGGGGCCGCCGACTGGGTCGGCGCGGGCCGCGCCTCCTCGCCATGGGCCCCCTCTCGGCGCGGCTGCTGATGCAGCGCGGGCGCCCCAAGAGCGACCGGCTGGGGAAGATCCGGAGCCTGGAGTAAGAGCCGGGCAGGGGGCGAGGCTGTGTCCGCGGGGCCGGGGGTCGGAGGGAAGAGCGGGGACCCTCCCCAACGGCCTGCCTGTCCCCGTTATCGCCCTCTGGGTTCGGCAGAGTCGCTCCAAATGTCTTCTTGTTGGGAGATCGTGGCCCTACCCGTTCGCCGCGAGCCCCGAGGGGCCTCATCCCCTGAAGGGAGCCGGGAGAGTTAGGGGCACAGCCTGCAGCTACCATTAGAGGGCCTGGGAAGCACAGAGGAGCCCCCGAAGGATCAGGAAGAGCATCCTAGAGGGGGCTAGGATGCCCCTCAGTCCTAAAGTAGTTGCAGTTTTTTTTTGTTTTTTTTTTTTTAAGTGGTGGGGAGTCGGGAGTAGTGGCGCGCGCTTCTAGTCCCACCTACTCGAGAGGCTGAGGCGGGAGGATCCCTCAGCCCAGGAGATGGAGGCAGCAGTGAGCTGTGATCGCGCCTAGGCGACTGAGTGACGCCCCGTCTCTAAAAATAAAGTAACGAGGGGGTGGGGCGGGGCGGCTGCACTTGTGCGAGAAATGTCAGGTGAAAAAGCCTTCTGAGATAGCTGGGGCAGATTGGTGTGGGGTGCAAAGCCTGCCCTCCCCCTAAGCCTTCTGCCCCCAACTCCAGCCTGTCAGGGTTGGAGCTGCTCTCCGAGCACTTGGACCCCAAGCTCCTGTGCCGCCTGACGCAGCTGCAGGAGCTGGACCTATCTAACAACCAGCTGGAGACGCTGCCGGACAACCTGGGCCTGTCCCACCTGCGTGTCCTCCGCTGCGCCAACAACCAGCTGGGGGATGTCACTGCCTTGTGCCAGTTCCCCAAGCTCGAGGAACTCAGCCTGGAGGGGAACCCCTTCCTGACGGTAAGTGGGGGCCTCCCACCAGCCTCATACTGGGGGCCAGGACTCTGTTGGGCTCAGGCTCAGCATCTCCTGAGCCACTGCCGTTCACCCCCTCTTCCCCAGGTCAATGACAACCTGAAAGTCTCCTTTCTCCTGCCCACACTCCGAAAGGTCAATGGCAAGGATGCGTCCTCAACTTACTCTCAGGTGGAGAACCTGAATCGGGAGCTGACCAGCAGGGTAAGGGGATGAGAGGATTATTGTGTGCTTGGGAGCTATAGGCGGCATCAGGAAAGTGATGGAATTGGACATCAGGAGGATGCGAGGAGGGTGACTGATAGGGGCTCTTTGCCCTAACAGCCCCTAGCCTGATGTGCTTTTTTTTTTTGGAGATGGAGTCTCACTGCATCACCCAGACTGGAGTGCAGTGGTGCGATCTTGGTTCACTGCAACCTCTGCCTCCCAGGTTCAAGTGATTTTCCTGCCTCAGCCTCCCAAGTAACTAGGATTACAAACACCTGCCACCACGTCCAGCTAATTTTTTGTATTTTTAGTAGAGACAGGGTTTCACCATGTTGGCCAGGCTGGTCTCAAACTCCTGACCTTAGGTGATCTGCCCGCCTTGGCCTCCCAAAGTGCTGGGATTACCGGTGTGAGTCCCCGCACCCGGCCTGACTCTTATAAGTAGCGCTTTCTGGGTTTTTACTTTCCTTTTTTTTTTTTTTTTTTTTTTTTAGAGACAGGGTCTCACTCTGCTGCCCATGTTGAAGTGCAGTGGTGTGATCATAGCTCACTGCAGCATCCAACTCCTGGGCTCAAGCAATCTTCCTGCCTTAGCCTCCTCAATAGCTGGGGCTTTAGGCACATGTCTGGATCATTTTAAAATTTTTTGTAGAGATGGGATCTTGCTATATACCCCAGGCTCCAACTCCTGGCCTCAAGCGATGCTTCTTCCTCAGCCTCCCAGTGGCTGGGACTACAGGTCCCTGGGCTGTTTCGGGGTGGGGTGGGGGTGGGGTGTGTGTGTGTGTGTCTGTGTGTGTGGTTTATGAGGCTGTGATTCCAGGAGGCTTCCAGCAGGTGGCAGGATGGAGGGCTGGGTCCGGAGGAGCTGGGGTGGGCCGGGCCTGGATCTGCTCCCTCTTGCACCAGGTCACAGCTCACTGGGAGAAGTTCATGGCCACACTGGGCCCTGAAGAGGAGGCTGAGAAGGCCCAGGCAGACTTTGTGAAGTCAGCTGTCAGGGATGTCCGCTACGGGCCTGAGTCCCTCAGCGAGTTCACCCAGTGGCGGGTACGTCCCTGTCCCGATGTGCAGGGAGTCACTGGCTCTCGTATCCCTTGCCTGGAGGTCCCTGGGTGTGAAGGGCTAAGGGGCTGTGGGAGTGGGGTGAGTCAGGGTGGGCAGCCCTGTTGACTGGAGAGGCCCTTCCCCAACTCTGGAAGCACAGGCTCCCCCTGACTATGCATTGGCAGGGCTGGGGGCGCCTGGGACTGTGCCCAGCTTCCTGATGGCCTGGCCCCACCCAGGTGCGGATGATCTCTGAGGAGCTGGTGGCCTCCAGTAGGACCCAGGTGCACGAGGCTGACAGCCCAGAGAAGCCCCCAGAAGCTGGAGCTGCCCACAAGCCCAGGGTGAGTGCAGCTCCTAGGGCTCTGAGGCTGGCCCAGCCCCTCCTGCCTGGAGAAGCTGCAGGAGACCAAGGTGACCTGGGCATGGGCCCAGGAAGCACCCCAGGCCCTGACTCGCTCCCTAGACGACCCTGGGCCAGCCTGGGCCTCCTACACCCACAGTGAGGTGGGGTCCAGCCTGTGATGGGCAGGAAGGAAGCCCCTGGCAGATGGGCCCATGGTCACAAGGCCCCCTCCACAGGCCAGACTGGCGGCCTTGAAACGGCCAGACGATGTCCCACTCAACCTCTCTCCCAGCAAGCGGGCGTGTGCCTCCCCGTCGGCCCAGGTGGAGGGCGGCCCTGTGGCAGGCTCCGATGGCAGCCAGGTGAGCTGAGGTGGCAAGGAGCAGGTGGCAGATGAGTTGGGGCTGGGCAGCCGTGACCTTCCTCTCCCCACACAGCCTGCCCTGAAGCTGGAGCCCCTGCACTTCCTGCAGTGCCACAGCAAGAACAACAGCCCTCAGGACCTCGAGACCCAGCTGTGGGCCTGTGCCTTCGAGCCAGCCTGGGAGGAGGGTACATGGTGGCGGGCAGGCGGGGCAAGGGCTGCTGGAAATGGGGCCGCCTGGATGGGTGGGGGATCAGGAGACAGAGCTTAAAAGGCACCATCAAGTCTGGGAGGAGGAGGCTGCAGGGAGGACTTGGATGGGAAGTGTCTCTGCTCATCTGACCTCTCAAAACCGGGCACTCAGGGGCCACATCCCAGACCGTGGCCACGTGCGGCGGGGAGGCCGTGTGTGTGATTGACTGCCAGACAGGCATCGTGCTCCACAAGTACAAGGCGCCCGGCGAGGTGAGTGCAGGGCAGGGGTGCCCAACTGACTCCTGCATAGCAGCATGGGGATGGGTGCAGGCTTGGCCCCCTGCCCAGTGGCCTTTTTCTTTCATGCTGGGGCTCCCTCCCCCAGGCCCGGACCTGCCCGTGTGTTCACACCAATAGCTCTGCCCCAGTGACTGTTTCCTCTAACCCCCGCCCAGGAGTTCTTTTCTGTGGCCTGGACCGCCCTGATGGTGGTCACACAGGCCGGCCACAAGAAGCGCTGGAGTGTGCTGGCAGCCGCAGGCCTGCGGGGCCTGGTCCGGCTACTGCACGTGCGTGCCGGCTTCTGCTGCGGGGTCATTCGGGCCCACAAGAAGGCCATCGCCACCCTGTGCTTCAGCCCTGCCCATGAGACCCACCTCTTCAGTAAGCCCCTCCCCTTCACCCCTGGGACCCCCAAGCACCCCTGTCCTGCTGCCCCAGTGGCCTCCGCGCTCTCCTCCCTGGGATGGCTGGGAGCTCAGGCGCCTGCCGGGCCCCAGGCTGCACTGCTCCCACTCTAGCTTTGGCAGGAAGCCATGGCACTTCAACCCTGGCTTTATCCACAGCCTGCTCTGTGGCCTTGGAGTTTCCCAAGTTTGGGCCACTCTGTCCCCTGTCAGTGACCTGGGGGGATGCTCCTGCCCCCAGGTGTGGTGCCCCCTGGCAAGGGAGATGGATGAGCTACAGGAGATGGCTGCTGGAGCCACCGCATCAGGTTACAGCGAGGAGACAGGGATTGTAGGCCCAGGAGTGTTCTGTCTCCTAGCCTCGGCCCTCCCTCCCTGCCTCGGTGACCGCGGGCTCAGCCTCGTATGCAGCCAGCAGGAGGGAGCAAGGCCACCTCAGGGCCACCTCTCCCCTGCCCCACTCCCTCCTCAGCGGCCTCCTATGACAAGCGGATCATCCTCTGGGACATTGGGATGCCCAACCAGGACTACGAATTCCAGGCCAGGTGATGCTTCGGGCGAGGCTGGGGAGTGGCCAGCTGCTGGGGCAGGGACACCTTGGTCCAGGGCTGACGCTCTGCTCCCTCTCACCCACCGGCAGCCAGCTGCTCACACTGGACACCACCTCCATCCCTCTGCGCCTCTGCCCTGTCGCCTCCTGCCCGGACGCCCGCCTGCTGGCCGGCTGCGAGGGTGGCTGCTGCTGCTGGGATGTGCGGCTGGACCAGCCCCAGAAGAGGAGGTGAGGCTGGGCAGGGGGCGCCTTGGAAGCCAGGTCTCTGCACAGGGTGACTATTGGCCCAGATGGGCTCAGAACAGCCTGGGCACACTCGGGCAACCATAAGAGTTGTTTTCAGGGGCCTCTTCATGGAACTGGCCTGTCCTACCTTCCTGCCAGGCTCGGGAGGAAAGGACTGTGACCCTGCCCTCACCCTGGGTTCCGCTGTGGGACTGGGCCATGATGGCCTCCCCTTCACCTGGGGCTTCCGCACCATGCTGTGCCCGTGATCCAGCCACTCCTGCCACTCAGCAGCAGCCTGACGGTCCTCTGTGCAAGCGCAATGTTTTCATCTGTAAAGCGGGGCCAGTGGCTAGCGGAGGGCAGGGGAGGCCGTGTCTGGGCAGGCAGGCTTTGGAAATGCCACGTTGAGGCTTTGTGGCTCATCTGTCCCTCCTGGAAAGCCTCTGAGACAGGGCTTGGCAAGGGGTCCCTGTCCTCTTGGGGCCACCAACCTACTGGGGAAGACAGACGCTAAGCAAAGGTGGCCCATCAAAATCCCACAGTGTGATGCCAGCTACGAAGGAGAGGGAAAAAGAGTAACGGGCAGGGGGACACTAGCGTGAGGGCCTCAAGGGACTGCTGAGGTGACCAGCAGCAGATGGATATTCTGGGGCTCACGCTTTCCCCCCTGGGAGCCTGGCGAGGGAGTCAGCAGGCAGAGTGCGGGAAGGTGCTCGCATGGAGGGAACAGTATATGCAAAGATCAGTGGCAGGTCAGCTGGCTGGTCTGCTTGGCCATGTGGCCACAGCTGGGTGGACTCAGCCCACAGCGAGGTGGCAAGGGTGCCTGGGCAGGGCACGCCAGGCTTTGTCAGCCACAGTAAGCTTTGCATTTCTATTTTTTATTTACTTTTTAGTTGAGATGGAGTCTTCCTCTTGTCACCCAGGCTGGAGTACAGTGGTTTGATCTCGGCTCACTGCAACCTCCACTGCCAGGGTCCAAGCGATCCTCCTGCCTCAGCCTCCCAAGTAGCTGGGATTACAGGTGCACGCCACCAGGCCTGACGATTTTTTTTTTTTTTTTTTTTTTTTTGAGACGGAGTTCTGCTCTTGTTGCCCAGGCTGGAGTACAATGACACAATCTTGGCTCACTGCAACCTCCACCCGCCTGGGTTCAAGCAATTCTTCTGCCTCAGCCACCTGAGTAGCTGGGATTACAGGCGTGAGCCAACACGCCCGGCTAATTTTTGTATTTTAATAGAGATGGGGTTTCGTCATGTTGGCCAGGCTGGTCTTGAACTCCTGACCTCAGGTGATCCACCCACCTAAGGTGATCCACCCGCCTCAGCCTCCCAAAGTGCCAGGATTACAGACGTGAGCCATTGCACTGGCCAATTTTTGTCTTTTTAATAGAGATGGGGTTTCGCCATGTTGGCCGGGCTGGTCTCGAGCTCCTGACCTCAGGTGATCCACCCGCCTCAGCCTCCCAAAGTGCTGGGATTACAGGCATAAGCCACCGCCCTGGGCCAAGATTTGGATTTTTAGCCTACCTACAACAAAGAGCCCAGGAGGAGCTTCCACACAGCAGCGCTGTGCTGAACGGAGCAGCAGGGCCCTTGGTGGCAGCGGCGGTAGTTATGGGCTTATCTTTCTCACCAGCAGCCCCTGGGCTGCCTCCTCCCTCCCTGCCCGTGTGCCTGGTCCCCATGTCTAAGACGCTTCTTCTCATGCCCTCTGCCCAACTGGCTCAGGCCTGGCCCATGGTTAGCTGCTGGGCCACCCTCCTGGCTCCAGGCCAGTCTCCGAGTCAGGTAGCTGCCGGGACACTTCTCCAAGCAGACACTCCCACACGCTCTCAGCTCTGCAACATTCAGCAGCCATTCCCGTCTTTAGAGTCAGAGCAGATACCCCCAACAGCCCCCTGGGCCATGGCCTGGAAATACCTGCCCTACTTGGCTGCCAGGAGGGCCCCTGCTCATCTCACACTCGGTCCCAGAAGCACCGGCTCGCTTCAGAGCCTGTTCAGACCACCTGGCCTAGTCCTGTCCTGGAAGAGCCACCCCCTCGTGCCTCTGGGTCACTACTTGTGACTTGGGACACTCAGGTGCTGGCTCCCCCTTCCAGGGCAAACTGAACCTTCCTGGGGCCAAGAATGTATCTCTTTGGTGGCATCTTCTGTGCCGCCTTCACACAGGGCAGGGTCCCCAGCAGGTGCCCTGCAGATTCCCCGGGTGAGCAGGCAGCTCTCTATCTGCAAGGAATGGCCAACCAGCATCTCCCGCTGCCCCACAGGGTGTGTGAAGTGGAATTCGTCTTCTCTGAGGGCTCCGAGGCATCTGGACGGAGAGTGGATGGGCTGGCATTTGTGAATGAGGACGTCGTGGGTGAGTGAGCCCAGCTCGCGGGACAGCCTGGCCTCTGGGCACACAGATGGGCCACTTGTCCCCAGGCTGGGCTTCTGATGATCTCTAGTGGGAGGAGGTGTCCGGGAGGGGCCACTCTGCACAGCTCTCCCTTCTCCCCCACAGCCTCCAAGGGGAGCGGCCTGGGTACCATCTGCCTGTGGAGCTGGAGGCAGACGTGGGGGGGCCGGGGTAGCCAGTCCACGGTGGCAGTAGTGGTCCTGGCACGGCTGCAGTGGTCACCCACCGAGTTGGCCTACTTCTCGCTCAGCGCCTGCCCTGGTGAGCCCGCCTGCCTGCCTGCCCACCCCGTCCCCTCAGGGCCTCTGGGAGCTCTGCCCCGATTCAGGCTCCACCTCTGTCCTGACAGATAAGGGGATCGTGCTCTGTGGGGATGAGGAGGGTAATGTGTGGCTCTACGATGTCAGCAACATCCTGAAGCAGCCACCCCCGCTGCCGGCAGCCCCGCAGGCCCCCACGCAGGTACCGCCCGGCTCATCCTGCCCAGGCTTGGGCTGGCAAGGCATCAGGGACCCTGCCTTTGGTCAGCAGCAGCCCAGCCCAGCCCTCCTCTCTCCCCCCACCAGATCCTGAAGTGGCCCCAGCCCTGGGCCCTTGGCCAGGCGGTGACCAAGACCATGGTGAACACGGTGGTGGCCAATGCTTCCTTCACCTACCTCACCGCCCTGACGGACTCCAACATCGTAGCCATCTGGGGGAGGCTGTAGCCTCACACCATCGCAAAGGACCAGGGACACAGCTAACTTATTCAGTTTTGGGCCGATGGGGGTGGGGGGTCTTTCTATCAGTGAATATTTTTATTAAACTCTCTACTGTGGACAAGAAGCCTGTGGAAAGGTGTTTCGAGTTATGCGGGAAAAAGTGTTCCTGCTTTGATTGACAGGCAGGCCCAGGAGCTGAGGCTTCTAGAGCAGAGACTCATGGGAGCTCATGGGTTTGCACACTTCCCTCCGGCTCAGCACTGCCTCCCCAGCAGACCCTGGGCTCCGGAGCTTTGGTCCAGAATGAATTCATCCCCGCCAACCGGAGGCCCCTGAAACAGGTCATCTGCCTGCATCAAGCCTGACCATCCATTTGCTTGTGAAGTCACCGCTGCTCAAGTCCACATCCAGGTCTCTTCCGCCATCCTTTATTAGGAATATAAAACCTAATCTATGTACGGGATACGTTGGTGTCAGGGTGAGGGGTGGTCACAAGGCGGGCCATGGCTGGGACTGGCCGCTCTCCTCGGCATAGTGCCTGGAGCGGAGGGTCACGCGCAGGTAGGAACTGGGCTCACAGGCTGAGCAGAGCCCCCTCTGGCCCCTACTCAATTCCTTCCTGCTTGTCTTTGATGGCCACCTGGGAGAGAGGAAGAAGGCGGAGACTGAGTTGGAACGGCTGGGGCAAGGACGCTGGGGAAACAAGCCCAGCATCCCCTGGCCAGGCCCTTCCTGGAGGGCAGCCATGGGCCACACTCCCCAGGACAGTGGAGCAACTGAAGAACCCTCCCAGCTGGCCCAGTCCAGCCGTTCTCTATGGCAGCCCAGGCAGGAGTCAGGGGCCACGGGCTTCCTGGGGAGCAGATGACTCAACACACTGAAATCCCCCAAGCTGTGGCTCTTTCCCCTCTAAACTGTTATAGACTCCCAGGCGCCCTGCCGGGAACAGGCATGGGCCACCCTGGGGTGAGCTGCCTCCCAGACAGAGGCCTGGAAGGACCAGGCCTTGCCAACCACAGATAAGGGATGTAGAAGAGCACCCCCAAAGGACAGCAGCTCCCCGCCCCGATCCGGCTCACAGCACATGAGGGGACCCTGCCGCGCTACGGAAGTCCCATGGGGCAGGCAAGCCGCAGGCCTGGACTCCACAACCTCAGTCCACACGTCCTGAAGCCTGTGGTGGAAGTCCCTGCCCTTCCATGAGCACCGCCTCTCCCCCAAGACCTCCGAAGAAACAGGCTAGGGCTGTCCCAGGCATGGGCACATGGGCCGGTGTCCAGCCCACGCCGCCCGCCCCTCCGGGCCCCGCCCTCACCCGGAAGCGCTCCTCCAGCAGGGACAGCTCGCTGATGAGGTCGGTGATGGCGTTGGTGAAGGCTTCCTGGGGGCTGTAGTCCGGCGTGGTCTGCACTCGGATGATGATCTTGTGCTCCAAGGGGTGGGGGACTTTGTAGCCAGCAAATAGCACCTGTGGGTCCTTTAGGAGTTGTCTGCGGTCCAGGGACAGACAGTGTGAAGGGCTAGCCTCATGCCCTCGGGGCTCAGGCCCAAGCTGGGTGGCAGCCAGCTCAGAGCAGAACAGACTTTCTAGACAAAAATCCAACCCCCCAATTTTTTTCCCCAAAAGTCTTCAAGTAAAGTAATGCTTTTAGGAAGATAACTCATGTGGGAACACCCTACCCGCCACACACACACACATAACACCCTGCATCCATGATGTTGAAGGACACACACACGGTCCCCCACACCCCCCACATCCATGAGGCTGAAGGACCCAAGCTGGAAACGGATTCCAGCAACCTCTTCCCACAGGGAACCGCAGTGCTGGCAGAGAGATCTCCTAGGCAGCGAATGTCCAGACAGTGTTCAGTGACTCAGGCCCAAAAAGCCCAAAAAGCATCCACACAGCAAATAAAGGCAGCAAGGAGAGGAGGGCCCAGGCTCTGAGCAGTGAGTGGAATGGAAATGCAACTCAGTCCTCCGAGCAGCACAGCTGCCGGCGGCTGGCCACGCACACTGGATGGGGCTGTGTCGCGTACTGTGCCCTGGGCACACTGGGGTCTCCTCTAGAGCAGCTCAGAGTGGTGTGAGCACCACGAGGGGGACCCATGCATAGCTGGCAACACTGGGCTCAAGAGCAGGGGAGCAGCAGGGCCCCAGGAGAGCTTGGGTGCCCCACTGGCTGGGCTCCGGGCAAGAGTCCTCCATCCCTGTGCCCGACCACACCAGGAGACTGGGCAGACCCCACTCACAGGGAAACGCCTGGCTTCGCTGGTGGCACCAGAGGGAAGAGCCAAGTCTACAGGAAAATGACAAGTCCCTGGGCCAGAGTGGCCGTCACATCCCTGACCGACCACCTGGCTAGGACCTCACTGGTGTAAATGAACATCCACCAACTAATGCAGGGCACCCATCAGGGGCACTGGAACGCCACAGAACTCTCCTACTTCTTTCTCTTGTTAAATAGAAGTTCTAGTCTCTGCCACATACATCTTAGAGTCCCAGGTGGCACTGAGGTCACAGACAGGTGGCATGAAGGAAGCTAATCTTGACTGCTTTTCAATGCCCCTTAGCATGAACAACACACAGGCCTACTGTGCTGGAATCTGCTGCTCATTCATTTATAGAATGTGCACTTAACAGTGAACGTAAGGCCGGGCGCAGCAGCTCACATCTGTAATCCCAGCACTTTGGGAAGCCGGCAGGTGGATCATCTGAGGTCAGGAGTTCAAGACCAGCTTGGCCAACATGGTGAACCCCCATCTCTACTAAAAATACAAAATTAGCTGGGCATCGTAGCATGTGCCTGTAGTCCCAGCTACTAGGGAGGCTGAAGCAGGACAATCACTTGAACCTGGGAGGCGGAGGTTGCAGTGAGCCAAGATTGCGCCACTGCACTCCAGCCTGGACGACAAGAGCGAAAACTCCGTCTCGAGAAAAAAAAAAACAAAAAAAAAGTGAATGTAAATGCACATGTTCATCTACAGAATAAGCCACTACAGAAGCATGGCTTATGTGAAGACATGGAGGTCAGTGTCATTTTGATAAAAAGGTACCAAGATGCTGGGTGCAGTGGCTCAAGCCTGTAATCCCAGCACTTTGGGAGGCCGAGACGGGCGGATCACGAGGTCAGGAGATCGAGACCATCCTGGCTAACACGGTGAAACCCCGTCTCTACTAAAAAATACAAAAAACTAGCAGGGCGAAGTGGTGGGTGCCTGTAGTCCCAGCTACTCAGGAGGCTGAGGCAGGAGAATGGCATAAACCCGGGAGGCGGAGCTTGCAGTGAGCTGAGATCCGGCCACTGCACTCCAGCCTGGGTGACAGAGCAAGACTCCGTCTCAAAAAAAAAAAAAAAAAAAAAAAAAAAAAGGTACCAAGATTATAAAATGCCCACAGCAAGCCCCCAGAAGGACCTCCTGTAGCTCAGAGAGACTGAGAAAGATCTTGGAACTTGTGCTTTGCCCAGAGGGGCCCATTAAACACAGCCCATGAGAGCCTGTGATGGGAAACTTACGATTTAATGATGTTTCCCAGTGTGTGGTCTTCTTTGTTGATGGTGAATAAACAGGCATTGGGTACCTTGGTGTCCTTGTTAATGGTGATCCTAGGAAGATGCAGAGGCCACAGATGAGGGGCAGGGGCTCCCCTCCTCCCACCCTGAGTCTAAATCCTGCCTCCTCCTGGCCAGGTGCGGTGGCTCGTGCCTGTAATCCCAACACTTTGGGAAGCTGAGGTGGATAGATGACCTGAGGTCAGAAGTTCAAGACCAGCCTGCCCAACATGGCAAAACCCTGTCTGTACTAAAAATACAAAAAAAAAAAAAATTAGCTGAGTGTGGTGGTCCATGCCTGTAGTACTGGCTACTTGGGGAGACTGAGGCAGGAAAATAACTTGAACCTGGGAGGCGGAGTTGCAGTGAGCCGAGATCACGCCACTGCACTCCAGCCTGGGCAACAGAGGGACTCTGTATCAAAAATATAAAAATAAAGGCTGGGCGCAGTGGCTCACGCCTGTAATCTCAGCACTTTGGGAGGCCGAGACGGGCGGATCACGAGGTCAGGAGATCAAGACCATCCTGGCTAACACGTTGAAATCTCATCTCTACTAAAAATACAAAAAATAGCCAGGAGTGGTGGCTGCTGCCTGTAATCCCAGCTACTCGGGAGGTTGAGGCAGGAGAATGGCATGAACCAAGGAGGCAGAGCTTGCAGCAAGACTCCGACAAAAAAAAAAAAAAAAATATATATATATATATATATTTTCCTATGTATATATATATCCCTATATATATAGGAAAACAAGCTCTGCCTCCTCCTGAAGACCTTTCTCAATTTCTTCATCCCATAAAGACCTCGCCAACCCGGTCCCCTACTTCCTGCTACCCCAGATCTATGGAACTTTGGCCTTTTCTGAATTCCTTTTTTTTTTTTTTTTTTTGTAGAGATGGGGTTTTGCTTTGTTGTCCTGGCTGGTCTTGAACTCCTCGCCTCAATTGATCCCTCCTGCTGCCCAGGCTGGAGTGCAGTGGTGTGATCCTAGCTCACTGCAGCCTCCAACTCCTCGGCTAAAGTGCTCCTCCCACCTTAGCCTCCTGAGTAGCTGGGACCACAGGTGCACATCATCATGCCTGCCCTGTTCCTTTTTTCCAAGGTGGTTTCTCCACGTTGACACCACACACATTTTAGGGTGCATAATTCTTTCCTGTGGGGTGCTGTCTTGTGGACATTGTAGGACATCAGCAGCATTCCTGACCTCTATCCAGTAAATTCTAGTCATAACCCCTTTGACAACCAATAATGTTCCCAGTTATTGCCAAATGACCCTTGTGGGGTCAAATGGTCCCCAGTTGAGTCTGCTCTAAAGGAGGCCTAAGTGGCTGGCAAGGGCCACACCCAGACCTCTGCACGGCAACCTGGGAACAGTAAGAGCCAATGGTTATGAGGTCTTCCAGGTGCTGAGCTTTGGACCAAGAGCTTTACACAAATTACCTCATCCAATTATTTTTATTTTGAGACAGGATTGCGCTCTGTCGCCCAGGTTGCAGTGCAGTGATGCGATCACGGCTCACTGCAGCCTGAAACTCCTGTGCTCAAGCGATCCTCCCACCTGAGCCTCCCAAAGTGCTGGGATTAAAAGTGTGAGCCAGCGCACCCGGCCAGATCCCCTTTTTTTTTTTTAAATGGAGTTTCACTCTTGTTGCCCAGGCTGGAGTGCAATGGCGTGATCTCCGCTCACCTCAACCTCCACTTCCCAGGTTCAAGTGATTCTCCTGCCTGAGCCTCCCGAGTAGCTGGGATTACAGGCACGCGCCACCACGCCCAGCTAATTTTGTATTTCTAGTAGAGTAGGGGTTTCTCCATATTGGTCAGGCTGGTCTTGAACTCCCGAACTCAGGTGATCCGCCCGCATCGGGCTCCCAAAGTGCTGGGATTACAGGCGTGAGCCACCGCACCCGGCCTGAATCCCATGTTTAAGTACAGTAATAAACTCATTTTCCACATGAGGAAACAGGGCCTCCAGCAAATCAAGTCACAGATACAGAGTAGCTAAGTGGGGGATGCAGGGGCTGAGCCCAAGCTCTCTCCCCTGGACTCCTTCAACCCGCAGGCAGCGAGGAGCCACTGCGGCTTTTACACAGGCCGCTGACAGATCGGAGGGGATGGGGGATGGAGGATGGAAGTGGAGGGCGAGAGACAAGACAGGAGGCTGCCAGATCCCAGAGGAAAAGGGCTATGGAGAACCAGACACTCTAGGTTCGAATACAACCCCGCCACTTCCTGCGTGTCCGGGGGAACTTGCTTCTCCGAGCCTCAGTGTCCTCATCTGCAAAATGTACACACTCGTCACTGCCTCGCGGAACGGCCTTAAAACAGGCCGAGCGGTCGATCAAGCAAAAGCTGTTTCCCTCCCGGGGCAAGAGATGGGCAGGAGACACCCCAGAATGCGACAGTCGCAGGCCCGCGCACCTCGGCCCGCCGCAGCCAGCGTCACTTACTTCTTCTCGCCCTCAAAGAGCAAGAACGACTCAAAGGCTGGAGGGGCGTTCATGCTCCCGCCGCCGTCGCGTCCAGACCCCAAGTATCTGCCGCCGCCTCCTCCAGAGCCCTGATAAGAGGCCTCTTCCGGATTACTCCAGCGAGACAAACCCGCGTAAGGATCGGCTCATCGCCCCCTTTCGGGCTGGAGGATCTTGCGCAGGCGCGAGAAAAGCCCGAGGTAGGCCCTTGCCTCTGCGCATGCGTCAGTCGGGAGGTTCCCCCCCCCGCCCCCCCCCCCCACACCATCCCCTCCCCTCGGCGTGGCTTGCCCCCGTGGGCGCTCTTCGGCGCATGCTCAGAGCTCTAGGAGGGCTGTTCTGCCCCCACAGAGACCTCCTAGTCCTGGCTGAGCGGGAACCCCAAGCTGTACCTTTCTCCGCTCCCCATATCCCTTGATCTCTCTTTGGAAACTTGCACCCCTTTGGAGTGCGCAGCAGGAAGCCCCTGAATAGAGATAACAAAGCTAAGGGGTAGTGGACAGCTGCGGCTGGCAGCCGTAGGGGGAGCAGAAGATCTCGTGGCCAGAGGCAGATCTATGATAAGCCTTCTGCGCAGGCTGCCTACACCGACTGCTGCAGGACCCCTGCCTTGGGGGTGCCACCGGCTTGTTGGCCGGGAGGAACAATTGGGTGACGGACGGATGCAGAAGGAGGCAGGTGTATACAGAAGTGAGAGGGGAGCCCGGAGGGTTACGTATATCTTTTTATATATTATTATTATTTAGAGAAGGTGTCTCCCTCTGTCGCCCAGGTGGGAGTGCAGTGGCGCCATCATGCAGCCTCCAACTCCTGGGCTCCAGAGATCCTCCTACCTCAGCCTCCCGTCTGAGCCTCCTGTCTCAAAAAAAAAGAAAAAAGAAAAAAAAGGGGGTCCAGGTGCAGTGGCTTACTTACACCTGTAATCTCAGCACTTTGGGAGGCTGAGGCAGAAGGATCATCTGAGGTCAGGAGTTTGAAACCAGCGTGGCCAACATGATGAAACCCCATCTCTACTGAAAAAAAAAAAGACAAAATATTAGCTGGGAGTGGTGGTGTGCGCCTGTAATCCCAGCTACTCAGGAGGCTGAAGCAGGAGAATCGCCTCAACTCGGGAGGTGGAGGTTGCAGTGAGTTGAGATCACACCACTGCACTCCAGCCTGGGCAACAGAGCGAGACTCCATCTCAAAAAACAAACAAACAACAACAACAAAAATCATCTGGGAACCTGCCCCAGGCCCCAGTTGAACGCCAGGCCTTGAAGTGTCTGGGAGGCAGTGGTATAGACTCAGGGGGCAGATGGGAGGTACACCCTCTCCTGTTCCTCTCGCTTTTCCAGGTGGCCTCCAGAAACAATGTGGCATCCTGGGCTATGGGCAGCTCTGCTCAGGGCCTGAGAAGAGAACCGGGGGGCAGAGCCAGGCATGCACTGATGTTAACTTCCCTTCCAGCTGCAGTGGTCAGGGTCTGGGGAGGGGAGGAGAGGCGTGGTGGATGCTGCCAGAAGGGCGGCTGTGTGTGTGCACTCAAGATCCAGGTTTCTACTTGGAGCCCTAATAAGTCCATGCCTCTTTCCCTATCACTGCCTGCATTTAGGCTCAGGAGACCCTGGAGGCCATACTTCCTGGACAGTAGGTCCTTGAAACCCAATGAGATCCAACAGGTATGAGGACTTTTGTGTACCCCTAAGGAAATAGCCAGAGAACCATGTGCTGGTGATTTAGGGTGGGGTGGGGGCTGCATCAGGCTCAGCCACCCCTGGACCCAGGCCTTGGGCCAGGAAGGGAGGGGAGGGACCCAATCCAGCAAAAAGGCTTAGGAGGCCCATAGGATGGCAGACCACAGGAGGCTATGAAGCTCTAAGGGGTCAGGCTGGTGGGCTGCTTAAGGGGGAAATGGTATCCACCAAGGCCACAGCCAGGAGAAAACATTGATATGGCCCCAAAAGCCATAGGGAAGAGGGAGAGGGCAGGCCCCTTGAATCTAAATCTCCCCTTGACCTTTTTTATTTTTTTGAGACAGGGTCTCTCTGTCGCCCAGGCTGGAGTGCAGTGGCACGATCTTGGCTCACTGCAACCTCCACCTCCTGGGTTCAAGCAATTCTCCTGCCTCAGCCTCCCAAGTAGCTGTGATTACAGGCACCTGCCACCATGCCCAGCTAATTGTTGTATTTTTAGTAGAGACAGGGTTTCACCATGTTGGCCAGGCTGGTCTTGAACTCCTGACCTCAGGTGATCCACCCACCTCGGCCTCCCAAAGTGCTGGGATACAGGCGTGAGCCACCGTGCCCAGCCCTCTTTACCTTTCAACAGTTCCTGGAAGAGCCAAGGTATACAGGCTGCCCCACTGGCCCTGCCCCAGAACCTAGCTGGGCAGCCAGGTCAGGGGTCATGTCTGAACCCTGGGACTTTGGGGGCTGTCCTAGGATAAGGACAAAGAGGGGAGGCTCAGAGCTTGCTTGGATGAGCTTTGAGAATGTGTTCGTGGCTGGGTGCGGTGGTCCTGTAATCCCAGCACTCTGGGAGGCTGAAGTGGGAGGATGGCTTGAGCCCAGGAGTTGGAGACCAAGCTGGACAACGTGGTGAGACCCTGTCTCTACCAAAAGTACAAAAATGGGCATGATGGTGCACACCTGTAGTCCCAGCTACTCAGAAGGCTGAACTCAGGAGCTGGAGGCTGCAGTGAGCTATGATCACTCCACTGCACTCCAGCCTGGACAACACAGTGAGACTCTGTCTCAAAAAAAAAAAAAAAAAAAAAAAGATGTTCTGGAAGACTCTGAAGAGGCTCTTTTTTTTTTTTTTTTTTTTGAGATGGAGACTTACTCTGTCACCTAGGCTGGAGTGCAGTGGCGTGATCTCGGTTCACTGCAACCTCCGCCTCCCAGGTTCAATCTGATTCTCCCAAGTAGTAGGGATTACAATGCGCACCACCGCACCCAGCTAATTTCTGTGTTTTCAGTAGAGACTGGGCTTTCACCATGTTGGCCATGGTTTGCCAGACTAGTCTCGAACTCCTGAACTCAGGTGATCCGCCCGCCTCAGCCTCCCAAAGTGCTGGGATTACAGGTATCCTCGGTCTTGTTAATTACACTGGGGTTTGCTGTGTACGGTGAGATCAGGATGAGGGCGGTGAGGTGGTGACCAGGGGGACCCATGCTTCTGCTCGGGGGGTTGGCAGAAGCCAGCAGGGCTTGGGGTTTCCCTGTTTGAAGCTCTCCACGTTGAGAGTGCGGAGGAGCGTGACATGCGTGTGAAAATGCAAACCTGGCCCTCCCTGGCTGGAGGCTGGCAGTGGGTGAGTCTCTGGTAAGACCAGGACACGTATACTTTTTAAGCTTTTTTATTCTTGAAAAGTTAAAAGATACACAAAACTAGACTATGCAGGATAATGAGCCCCCACATACTCCGCATCTCTCTTCCGTAATTATCAGCTCGTGGCTACCTCTACCTCTCCCCCTGACCCCCGCCTCTGGATCATTTTGCAGCAAATCCCAAATGCCCATATCATTTATCCTAAATATTCCATAAATATTCCACTATGTAGCTCTGAAAGAGAAGGACTCTTACAACACAACTGCGGTATCTTTTTTGTTTGTTTGTTTTTGTAAAGACGGGGGTTTCACCATGTTGCCCAGGCTGGTCTCCAATTCCTGAGCTCAAGCGATTCTCCCACCTCAGCCTCCCAAGTAGCTGGGATTACAGGCATGTGCCACCGTGTCCAGCCAAGAGCAGTATCTTATCACACCTTTACAATATTAATAATTCTATTCATCCTATAGTTGATCAATGTTCAAATTTCCAATTGCCTCATAAAAAGGTCATTTCTTAACATTTTGTTTTGTTGCAGTTGGTTTCTGTAAGTCACATAAGTATCTTAAGGTTTTTGTAAGTCACGTAAGTATCCTAAGTCTCTCTTTTATACTTCTATTGTAGTAAGATAGTTATAATATAAAATTTGGCATTTTAACCATTTTAAGTGTTTAACTCAGTGGTGTTAATTACACTCACAATGTGTAGCCATCACCACTATTTAGTTCAAGAATCTCAAGTCTCCTTTATTTTCCTTTTTTTTTTTTTTTAATTAATTTTAGGGACTAGGTTTTGCTATGTTGCCCAGTCTGGCCTTAAACCCCTGGCCTCAAGGTGATCCTTCTGCCTTGGCCTCCTGAGTAGCTGGGACTACAGGTGTGCACCGTCACACCCAGCTTCAAATTTCTTTTAATTATAAAGTTCTGGCCATGTGCGGTGGTTTGCAACTGTAATCTCAGCACTTTGGGAGGCCAAGGAGGTCAGACCACCTGAGGTCAGGAGTTCAAGACCAGCCTGGCCAACATGGAGAAACCCCATCTCTACTAAAAATACAAGAATTAGCCAGGCGTGATGGCAAGTGCCTGTAATCCCAGCTACTTGGGAGGTTGAGGCAGGAGAATCATTTGAACCTGGGAGGCAGAGGTTGCAGTGAGCCAAGATTGAGCCATTGCACTCCAGCCTGGGCAACAGAGTGAGACTCTGTCTCAAAAAAAAAAAAAAAAAAGAGAAAGAAAAAAAAGAATCTATAAAGTTCCCCTTCATCTGAAAATCGAATGTGATTTTAAACAACCTATTTGAGCTCTGAGGTGGATGTCTAAGTTCCAAGCCCACTCCTCCCTTCTGAGGGTCCCAGTTTCCTGATCTCTTCTTCCCTTTCCTTCCTGGCAGCTTAAACAAGATACAGATAACAGGATAAAGGTGAGGAATGAATGAATGAAGGGATGCAGGCAGATGTGAAAACAGCACCCTCCTGGAGGGCTGGGGCCACCTGGAGGCGCTCTGTGTCTGAGCTGCTGCTGTGAGGAGCCTGGTGCCGGTGGGCACTGGGAAGGAGGCAGCCTTCGAGTGGGGGGCAACCGGGGGAGGAAGGAGGTTGGCTGAGCCAGGTCTGGGGGCCTCAGGGACTTCTGTGTCCTGATAAGGCACAAAGGCCCTGCCCACCCTGCCCCGGAGCGGCCCACAGTAGCAGCGGCTGGTGGCCCCTGCAGCAGGTCAGCCCCAAGAGTGGGCACAACGTGTGGCTTGGGTACCACAGGGCCAGAGGAGAGGGACAGGGGCCCTGCTCCTGTCACCCGCTGCTTCTGCCACCCCAGGACCAAGTCATCGGTGTGAGCTGGTGGCCAGACATCACTGCCCCACAGGCAGTGGGGGCTCCTCTTGGGCTGGGGGCAGGGCTTAGTGGGTAGCCCTATGGGAGGGGGAGCTGGTGGGGGACCACAGGGACTGACCAAAGAAAGGCAGGCCAGATCCCAGGACACCAGGGGCTCTAAGTCCCCAAGAGTACGGACCGGGTCACAGTCAAGTTTTGCCGACCGTCGGACCAGCCCGGGGCCTCTATGATGAAGGCATCAGAGAAACCCCATGGGGCCAGGAAGGGGCTGGGGCAAGGGTGGGCCTTTGGGATCTGGGGTCAGAGTGGGGAAGGAGGTGACTGCGTGGCAAGGCAGGAGCTGAAGGTCTTCTGGAGAAGGAGGGTCCAGGCCTTGTCCCCACCCCGATCCAGGTCACTGTGGACGCAGCTGGGAGCTCAGCCTGGCAGCCCATGTGACACAAAGGTTGGGGGGACGGGAGCCTCCACAGGGCCAACACTGCCAGCCACACAGCTAACGGGCTTGGGGTAAGGGCTGCGTGAAGAGGAATGGGGTCCGAGCCCCGCCTCTGTGCCGTCCTCAGAGACACCCTAGAGAAAGGACTTGCCTGGGGGCTGCTTTGAGGAGAGAACAGCTGGTTGGACACACTGGGCTCTGTGGCCTGTGGGGCATGGAAGAGGGGACCCAGGGACATGGTGGGGACAGCAACTGGGAAGGGAAAGGAGTCCCCGACCCCAGATGAGTAGGGGGAAGAAAGAGGGGGGAACAGGGATGCCCGGGCCCATGCTGTCAGCCCTATCCTTGGCACATCCACCGACAGCCTCCGAGGTTCCCCCGGGCCCACTCTCTCCCCAGACCCCCATCACAAGACCCCACAGCCTGGACAGTAACAGCAGGTTTACTGTTGGCAACAGCACAGCCCTGTGCCACCCAAGGGCAGCGGGTGGGGTGGCGGCCGGGTCTCCTGGGGCCCCGTTCTCCCTCCCATTCTCTAGGTCCCTGGAGGCCAGACGCCTGGGTGTGGCCCGTCCTAGCGGTGGTTCTGGCTGGGTCTGTCCTAGGCGGGAGAGGAGGGTCCCTGGAGAGGCAGTGATGGCTGCAGCGGCTGTAGGGAGCCAGGGACACTTCAGGCCAGCCATGACAGGCCCAGGCCTGCTCAGCTCTGCACTTCTGGGGATCCCCTCATTCCTGACTCCCCCTCTCCCCCACTTGGAAGAGACCTAGGCCCTGCACCCTAATGAGGAGGACCGGGGTGAGGGGTGCAGAGTCCAGGGCGGGGGGCTCCGAGCGCTTGGCAGGGGACTCAGCAACGGGAGCGCAGGGTGGGCCTCACGTCTGCAGCTCCAGGAGGCAGTTGGGCTCTGAGGGCGGGGAGCCGGCCGGGCTGGAGCTATGGGCCTCCCGGAGGTCCTGCAGCACCCGGAGCAGCTGGGCCAATGAGTCCTTGGGAGCTGCGGGCAGAGGCAGCCGTGAGGGCCCCTGGGAGTGAGCCCGAGGACCCCACCCGTGCATCCCTGGTGGGGGTTCCGGCCACGAGCAAGTCCCAGGTGGGCAGGACCTACCTTCGCCAGGGCTCGCGGGCACCGTGCCTGCCTCTGCGCCCCTGCTCAGCTCCCGGTGCCTCTCCCTGTGGGGGAGGTCAGAGTCAGGGCCAGCATCCTCCACCTGCCCTGCCGGAGCTTCTGGTGTCCTTGTGGGAAGGCTGGGGGTGACCCAGCATGGGCCTCCGGGGCTAGAGGTGGCTCTGGGGGTGATGGCAGGGCTGACTCTTTCAGTCTATGAAGAGGAAACACGGGCCCAGCCTCGGCCCCAGGCCACCTTGCACCTTCTCCCTCCCTGTGTCTCCTACTCCTCCCCACACCACTGTGGGTTGACCAGAATGCCCTTTGGATTTTTTTTTTGTTTTGATTTGTTTTGTTTGAGATGGAGTCTTGCTCTGTGGTCCAGGCTGGAGTGCAGTGGCGCAATCTGAGCTCACTGCAACGTCCACCTCCTGGGTTCAAGCAATTCTCCTGCCTCAGCCTCCCCAGTAGCTGGGATTACAGGAACCCTCCACCATGCCCAGTTAATTTTTGTATTTTTAGTAGAGACGAGATTTCGCCATGTTGGCCAGGCTGGTTTCAAACTCCTGATTTCAAACGATCCGCCTGCCTCCATCTCCCAAAGAGCTGGGATAACAGGCATGAGCCACCGCACCCCACCTTCGTGGGTTTTGAGGGCAGAGATAAACCCCGGAAGAGTCGATGAGGAATGGGGAGGACCACAGCCTTCCTCCTCGCAGGGTGTAGGGGTGTGAGAGAGGAATGAGCTCCGGCTCCAGCTGGCTCAGGGGAAGCTGAGCGTGTGGGAATCACTGGATCACCTTGAAGTATCCCGGCACCGGCCGCATCTCCAGAGGCCCTGATTGAATGGGGCCTTGGCATCCTGTTTTTAAAGCTGATCTTTAAAAGCATCCTGTTTTTTCTAAGCTTCTGCCAGGGCTGAGAACCACTGGATGAAGCAAGATGGTCAAGGATTCAAGGAGCTGGCCGAGGCTGTGCCTGTGCTCCAAGGGCCCGGGGGAACAGCTGGCCAGGTTGCAAGGGGGGCTCAGCACACAGCATGAAGCAGGCATGGCCTTGACCCTTGGGGCCTCCGTCCTAACCTGAGTTGGCCTCGTGCTGCAGAGAGGTACTCCTGGTGCCCTCCCCAGATGTGGCCAATTAGAAGAGAGGTGACCAGCCACCATGGAGCAGCCCCAAGCCTGGCACGTTCCCCGGGCTGCAAAGGCTCTCCTGGGTGGGACTCACCACAGCATGGCCTCCACACCCAGCAGGTGCCGGTAGATGAGCTGGGCCTCAAGGTCATGGTCAAGAGGGTCATTCCACTCCTGCAGGGTCACCCGTGACCGGGTCTTATCGCAGCCCTGACCTGGGGGCACAGAGAGGGCAAAGTCACAAGCAGACACTTGGGACTACCATGTCCAACTTTCTGGTTGCATAGATGGAGAAATGGAGGCCTGGAGGGGAGAGAGATGCACTTGGGGGTCCCTGGTGAGGGCAGGGCTGGGAGCACAGCCCGGTAAGTCTGACCCAGGCCCTGCCTCGGCTCCCCACCCTCTGGGGGTAGCCGCTTCTCCTGGGGTCAGCCCCTGCACCATGGGATGCATGACTTCGGAGCGTGGATGTCATCAGGGTATGACTGGGGGAGCCGGGTAACTTTTTTTTTTTTTTTTTTTTTTTGAGACAGAGTCTCACTCTGTCGCCCAGGCTGGAGTGCAGTGGCACAATCTGGACTCACTGCAAGCTCTGCCTCCCGGGTTCACGCCATTCTCCTGCCTCAGCCTCCCGAGTAGCTGGGACTACAGGCGCCCGCCACCTCGCCCGGCTAATTTTTTGTATTTTTAGTAGAGACGGCGTTTCACCGTGTTAGCCAGGATGGTCTTGATCTCCTGACCTCATGATCCACCCGCCTTGGCCTCCCAAAGTGCTAGGATTACAGGCGTGAGCCACCACCACACCTGGCCAAAACAACATTTTTAAAAATGTAAAACTCAGGCCAGATATGGTGGCTCCCTCCTACAATCCCAACACTTTGGGAAGCCGAGGCAGGAGGATTGCTTGAGCTTGGGAATTCAAGACCAGCCTGGACAACATAGCAAGACCTCACCTCTAAAAAAATTATTTTTAAATGAGCCAGTGTGGTGACGCATGCCTGTAGTCCCAGTCTACTCAGAGGCTGAGGTAGGAGGATTGCTTGAGCCCAGGAGTTGGAGGCTGCAGTAAGCTATGATCATGCCACTGCACTCCAGCCTGGGCAACAGAGCAAGACCCTGTTTTACAAAATTAAACAAAAAAATCCCCTCAGCTCCTCAAGCCACATTTCAAGTACTCAAGAGCCACCGGTACAAAGGCCGGGCACGGTGGCTCACGCCTGTAATCGCAGCACTTTGGGAGGCCGAGGCGGGCAGATCATGAGGTCAGGAGATCAAGACCATCCTGGCTAACATGGTGAAACCCCGTCTCTACTAAAACTACAAAAAAATTAGCCGGGCATGGTGGCGGGCACCTGTAGTCCCAGCTACTCAGGAGGCTGAGGCAGGGGAATGGCGTGAACCCGGGAGGCGGAGCTTGCAGTGAGCCAAGATGGCGCCACTGCACTCCAGACTGGGCAACAGAGTGAGACTCTGTCTCAAAAAACAAATAAATAAAGCCACAGGTGCTAGAAGCTAGAGTACTACACAGTATGGAGTCCTTCTAGAAGCTCCTCTCTGCCATCCCTTTAGTGCCCAAGGCTCAGGGTCCCCTCCCACCCACAGCTCTGGATTGAGACCTCCAGCATTGGGGTGTGCAAACCCAGGGGCTCTCTGGCTGTCATGAGCAGGGCGTTCCTCAAGTGTGTTCCTCAGAACACCGGTTCTGTAAGAAGCTCCTTGGGGAAGATAAGAGTTCCCTGTCGGCCGGGCGCGGTGGCTCAAGCCTGTAATCCCAGCACTTTGGGAGGCCGAGGCGGGTGGATCACGAGGTCAGGAGATCGAGACCATCCTGGCTAACATGATGAAATCCCGTCTCTACTAAAAATACAAAAAACTAGCCGGGCGTGGTGGCGGGCGCCTGTAGTCCCAGCTACTCGGAGGCTGAGGCGGGAGAATGGCGTGAACCCGGGAGGTGGAGCTTGCAGTGAGCCGATATCGCGCCACTGCACTCCAGCCTGGGCGACAGAGCGAGACTCTGTCTCAAAAAAAAAAAAAAAAAAAAAAAAAAAAAAAAAAAAAAGAGTTCCCTGTCAAATGAGTTTGGGAAGTGTTGGGTTAAACTGCATTAGAAATGGAATTCTAGGCCGGGCATGGTGGCTCACGCCTGTAATCCCAGCACTTTGGGAGACCGAGGCAGGTGGATCACGAGGTCAGGAGTTGGAGACCAGCCTGACCAACATGGTAACACCCCATCTCTACTAAAAATACAAAAATTAGCTGAGTGCAGTGGCTTGTACCCATGGTACTTGGGAGGCTGAGGCAAGAGAATCACTTGAACCTGGGAGGCGGAGGTTGCAGTGAGCCAAGATCTCACCACTGCACTCCAGCCTGGATGATAGAGCTAGACTCAGTATCAAACAACAACAACAACAACAACAAAAACAAAAACAAGAACAACTTGACCAACAGGGTGAAACCCCATCTCTAGTAAAAATACAAAAAAATTAGCTAGGCTTGGTGGCGAGTGCCTGTAATCCCAGCTACTGGGGAAGTTGAGGCAGGAGAATTGCTTGACCCTGGGAGGTGGAGGTTGCAGTGAGCTGAGATTGTACCACTGCACTCTAGTCTGGGCGACAGAGTGAGAGTTGGTCTGCGAAAAAAAAAAAAGAAGAAGAAGAAAAAAGAAATGGGATTCTAACATGTTTTTGGGCCTCCTTAGAGTCATCAGCGAATTCACTCATATGCATCACACGCAACACGTGGCATTTCCCAAACCACCTGGTCCATGGGACCCTTTCTGGCCAGAGCACCTGGAGGGGCCACCATTCCTTGGGTTAGGTCCCTGCAGGTGCACAGCAGGGCTCAGGGCCCTGTCGTTCAGCCAGAGGCCTGATCTCACAGTGGACGGATGCAGAGCCTGGGGTCCAGGCCTCCTCTCCCACCTGTCTTCTCTTTTTGGTGGCAGCAGCTCCACTTGTCCCCACGGAAGACGCCAGGGTGGTAGGAGCCCAGCAGGCCGGTGTTGTTGATGCTCACCTTCCGCAGCGCAGACAGCCACTGGTTCAGCTCGTTCACACACTGCCGGGGATGTGGAGGGGGAGGCCTGTTCAGACGTCACCTCCTCCAGGAAGGCCTCCTAATGCCAGATGCCATGTTCCCCACCACCCCAACCCAGCAGCTTTGAGTGAATTAGGAGAGGCTGCCCTTCCTCCAGGGTAACGTGGCCCATGCCGGGGTGCACGGCCTGGAGAGCAGGTGTGGTGGCTCACTCCTACAATCCCAGCACTTTGGGAGGCCGAGGTGGGAGGATCGCTTGAACCCAGGAATTCAAGACCAGCCTGGGCAACACAGCAAGACCTCATCTTCTCCTCTCCCACCTGTCTTTTCTCTTTGGTGGCAGCAGCTCCACTTGTCCCCGCAAAAGGCACTGGGATGGCAGGAGCCCAGGAGGCTGGTGTGGGCTGGACTTCAGCTGCCATTGGCCCCTTGGCCCCACTCATAGGTATTCCAGAACCCGCCAACTATATTTGGTGGCCCTGATATCACTACTTTTCCCTGTGGCTCTGGACCCTGACCCAAAAGGGAACCCCTAGAGGAAAGGGCACAGAGGGGACAGGACTTCCTCTAGGACGGTCTTGCCTGCCCCTCCAGCTGCAGGCCTCTTACTTGTCCCACATGTTCCTGCCCTAGATACACATCTGGGTCACCCTCCTACAAGGTCCCTGCTCGAATGCCACCCATCAGAGGTCCTCCCTGACCACTCTTTATAGGGTAGACTGCTCCCTGCTATACCCCACTCTGTTCCCTCCCTTGCTCCCTTAGTCCCTTCTGGTTCCCTTCAAGTCACTATCACAATTTGACTTTTTTTTTTTTTTTTTAAGAGACAGGGTCTCACTCTGTCACCCAGGCTGGAGTGCAGTGGTGTGATCATAGCTCACTGCAGCCTCCAACTCACTGCAGCCTCCAACTCCTGGGCTCAGGCAATCCTCCTGCCTCAGCCTCCCAAGTAGCTGGGATCACAGGTGCATGCCACCATGCCTGGCTAATTTTTTATTTTTTGTAGAGATGGGGTCTTGCTACATTGGCCAGGCTATTCTCAAACTCCTGGCCTCCAGTCATCCTCCCACCTTGGCCTCCAAAAGTGCTGGGACTACAGGCATGAGTCACTGTGCCTGGCCCGACATTTGAAACACGTATTTATTGGCCCATCTTCTCCCTGGGATATCAGCTCCATGAGGGCAGGACTCTGCCTCGTCTGCCATGGTATCCCCTTACCTAGAATCATGGCTGGAACCTAGGAGGTGCTCAGTAAGTATTTTTTTAAATAAATGAATGAATGAGTTAATGAAGGAACAGATGAGAAGGTTATTTGAGAACATGCATCCAGAGCCACACGGAGCATAACGTTTGATTATTACGCATTGATACAGACACAGAAACACACAGGTGCCAGCTCAGACTTTCTTTTTTAGAGATAGGGTCTTGCTCTGTTGCCCTGGCTAGAGCACTGGGATTATCGGCATGAACCAGCGTGCCTGGCCCCGATCTCAGTTATCTGGAAATAGTTTCCAACAAACGGGTGCAACGCGCAAATTTCACATCACAGGCATGCGCCTGTCTGTGCACTGGCCCATATACAGACCTACACAGGGATGCCCAGGGAAAGACATGGGCCATGGCCTCCTGGGGGCTCAGACCCCTGGACAACATACATACATCTGTCCCCGACACCTCCCAGATCAGACAAACCCTGCGATGCTTGATGTAGCTGGTAGGGCGGCGGGAGGCTCAATCAACTCTTTTCTCACCCAGTCCACTCAGGCCACTCCCATAGCACCCAGGCCACTCCCACAGCACTCAGGCCCCTCCCTTAGAGCTCAAGCCATTCTCACAGCACCCAGGCTACTCCCATAGAGCTCAGGCCACTCCCACAGCACCCAGGCCACTCCCACAGGGCTCATGCCACTCCCACAGTACCCAGGCCTCTCCCATAGCACCCAAGCCACTTCCACAGTGCTCAGGCCGCTCCCACAGCACCTGCTCCCCTCTCCGCACCTTGCACTGCAGGTAGGCAGTCTGTGGCCTGCCGACATCATCCGTGTAGATGACTTGCATGACGTGCGAGCTGCCAAAGCTCTTTTCCTCCACCTTTTCCGCTGCCCGGATGTTGGCTAGCTTGATGAGGGCGCTTTTCTGGGGCAGGCAGGGAGGAGGTTTAGGGACCTAGCCAGGGCCATTCCATTCCCCACCTCTGGGCCTCAGCCTCCCCTTCTGCAGCACCAGGGGTAGGCATGGGAGACCCAGAGTGACCTCAGGCAGGGCAGAGCACAGACTGATGGTGACCAAGTGCCCAGCAACTGGGAGGGGAGGACCTGGCCTCTCAGGGGAGCACTCCCAGAAGGCCTGGGAGGTGTGAGCTTTGGGGTAGTGTCTGGACAGCCAGTATTCCCCGGGCTACAAAGTCAATCCAGCCATAGCCAACGCTGTGTGACTTTGCATTTATTAATTTTCCAACTTGCTTTTGTAGTCCCAGGCTCTAATAGTCATATCCTGGCTGGGCGCCGTTGCTCACACCTGTAATCCCAGCACTTTGGGAGGCCGAGGCAGGTGGATCACCTGAGGCTGGAAGTTCGAGACTAGCCTGATAAACATGGAGAAACCCCGTCTCTACTAAAAATACAAAATTAGCTGGCTGTGGTGGCTCATGCCTGTAATCCCAGTTACTCAGGAGGTTGAGGCAGGAGAATCACTTGAATCCAGGAGGCGGAGGTTGCAGTGAGCCAAGATTGCACCATTGCACTCTGGCCTGGGCAACAAAAGTGAAACTCCACCTCAGGAAAAAAAAAAAAAAAAAAGGGACCAGAATTAAATAATGCCCATGTAGCCAAATCTTTCAGCCCTGGCAAGGAAGATGCATAATAATCATCTGAGTGCTTTGGGAGGCTGAGGCGGGAGGATTGCCTGAGGCCAGGAGTTTGAGACCAGCCTGGGCAGCATAGCAAGACCCCGTCTCTGTAAAAAAAAAAAAAAAAGTTAAAGAAAATTAGCCAGGCTTGGTGGCACATGTCTGTAGTTCCAGCTACTTGGGAGGCTGAGGCAGGAAGATTGTTTGAGCCCAGGAGATGGAGGCTGCAGCCAGCTATGATCGCACCACTGCACTACAGCCTGGGTGACAGAGAAAGACCCTGTCTCAAAAAATAGTTATCATCATCTGAGGAATCTCAGGTTGGAAGGGGCAGGCCCCTCATCTGGCGGGACCCCTGAGCTGGTTCTTTGAGAACAAGGTGAGTGATGAGCTCCTTCACCTACCCCAAGCCCACTCTCAACCGCCCAGGGCTAGGCTGGGTACTCCTGGCCGACCATCCCCATAGCCTGCATGACTGCGGGCAGGTGTACAGCAAGACGTCACCAGGTCCATGGCGGAAGTATGTCCTCAGCCCTTCCTGGGAGAAGAGAGCTTGCAGGAGAGGTGACCCATGACTCAGAGAGGGCTGTACAAGATGATCTTTGAGATCCCTTCCCACACCAAGCTTCCGTGCTTCTATATTCCTGCCTCTTCCAGGAAGCCTCTCCTGGTTGCCCTACCTGCCTCCTCACCTAACAGCCCAGGTGATGTGCTTTCTTTAATAATACCATTTGCCTAAATAGTACTACCTGCCAGGCCCTGGGTCAAGACCCTTAGGGAGATCATCTCATCTAATCCTCAACAACCTGGTAAGGTCGAATCATCTTCCTCCATTTTTTTTTTTTTTTTTTTTGAGACGGAGTCTTGCTCTGTTGCCCAGGCTGGAGTGCAGCGGCACAATCTTGGCTCACTGCAACCTCCGCCTCCTGGGTTCAAGGGATTCCTGTGCCTCAGCCTCCCGAGTAGCTGGGACTACAGCCGTCACCACGCCTGGCTAATTTTTGTATTTTTAGTAGAGACAGGGTTTCTCCATGTTGGCCAGGCTGGTCTTGAACTACTGACCTCAAGTGATCCACCCGCCTCGGCCTCCCGAAGTCCTGGGATTACAGGCGTCAGCCACCATGTCCGGCCCTCCTAGGTTCTGACAAGCAGTACAGATGCCACACACCTGGCTTTCTTCTCTGACCCCGGGGGACCTCAGGTGGGCTCCAAGGAAGGGGACAGGTGCCTCTAAGGTGCCATAACCTCTCGGAGCCCCACTTGCCGGCCTCCCTCCTTACCCACCTTGGAGCTGGGCGTCTTGGCGAAGCTGAGGGCCTCGGTGGTGAGGAAGAAGTAGAGCTTCTTGAAGGAGGAGGACATGAGGGGACCCTTGCCCTTGGTCCTGTGGATGAAGAGTGGCCCCTCCTTCACAGGTGGCGCCTGCAGACTCAGCGTCCGCTGCAGGTCCAGCTCTGCCAGGCCAGGGAGGGAGGGGGAATCGAGAGCCCAGTGAATGAGGGCGGGGCCGGGGGCGGAGCAGTGGGCGGGGCCATGGGGCTCAAGGGCTGAGCAAGTGTGAACAGCCGGCAGTGGACGTGGTCATGAGGCTCAAAGGTGCAGCAAACATCAACAGCAGGTGGTGAGCGGGGTGACGGGTGGACTGAGGTAGGCAGGGCCATGGGCTTGGAGGCGGGACACGCGTCAATAGCAGGTGGCTATTGACCAATATGGAGCTCAAGGGTGGAGCAAATGTCAACAGGCACAGATGGTGGGTGAGGCCATGGGTCTAGGGGTGGGGCAAACATCAACAGCAGGCAGTGAGCAGGGTCACAGGAAGCACAAACAGTGGTGGGTGGGTCTATGGTCTGGGAGCCTGGCAAATGTCAACAGCAGGCGGTGAGTGGGGCCACGAGAGGCAGAAACAGCGGTGGGTGGGGCCGTGGGGCTCAAGGGCGGAGCAAACGTCAGCAGTAGGCTGTGGGCGGGTCTGCGCAGGGCTGCGCTCACCATCCTTCTCCTCGATGTCCACGAGCTTGGTGATGAAGTCCTTCAGCTGCGCCACGCCCTGGCGCACGGTGGGCTGCAGCGGCTCCATCCAAGCCTCCTTGGCTCTGGAAGCCGGCGTGTCCATGTTGCCCACGTTCTGGACTGCCTGGAGGTGACAGCAGGAAGGACCAGGCTCTGCTGGGTCAGGGGCCTAGCCACTGCACCCCCTCCCACCCCCCAAGTCTTTGCTACTCAGCCTTAGAGATGGAGGCAGAGGCGACAGAGGCCATGCCCACGGGCCCCCTCCAGCCCCACGAGGGATCAGGGAGGAGTGGATCATGGAGTTTGATGCTTTTTTATAACTGAGACCACTTGCACCTTCCTCTGCAGGTTTAACAGACGCTGCTGCACTGGGTACCCCACCCCCGTGCCGGGCAGATAGGTGCAGCCTGAGAGTAAGTAGACCCGGGTTGGAAGGTCCCACGATTCACCACCGACAGGCTGGGCGGCCTTGGCCACCTCCGACCCCTCGCAGGCCTGTTCCCCTATCCATGAGATGGTGCTGGAACAAGGTGGCCACAGGAAGGCTTTGCAAACTGTGAAGTGCAGTGCCCACGTGGGCGTGCCAGTGGCCTCGCCGGAGCCGGTAGGAACACACTGCAGTCCAGGCCAGGGCCCCGGTGGGACACCCAGCTGTGCATCCCGCCCGTGGCCGCAAGGCCCGCACCTTGGCCAGCAGGAGCAGGGTGCGGCTGGTGCGGGCGTCCGCGTGGCGCTCCCGCAGGTGGAAGAGCTTGGGAGACATGATGGCGGGAGAGAAGAAGCGCAGGCACAGGAAGCTGGTGACGGCGATGAACGGTACATTCTGCAGGGATGCGGGAGAGCGCGGGCTGGGGTCCCCCAGGCCTGGGCTCCTGGCAGCCCCCTCCCCTTAGGCTCCGTCCTTGACCCTCCCCAGGACACCGCCTCCCTCATCCTCCCCAGCGCTCCCTGGTTCCTCACCGCTCTTCGCCCGCAGCCCCAGCCCAGTCCAACTCGGCCCAGTTTAACCAGTCCCAGTCTAGCCCGGCAGGTGGAAGGCGCACCTCGTGCTGGGCGCCGGGGAAGCGCTCGCGCACGCGCCGAAAGAGCTGGCGGAAGGTGGCGCGCACCACGGCGGGGCACGCGCGAACTGAGCGGCTGAGCGCGCTCAGCAGCGCCCCCAGGTGGGCGCGCAGCGTCTGCGCGCTCTGCTCTAATACCTCGGCCTCTGTCTGAGGGCGGTGCAGCCCCGAGCACCTGCGTGGAACGGGGCAGGGCGGTAGAGGGGGTCGCAGTCAGCGCCAGGGCCACGACAGGAACAGTGGCTCTTGCAGCAGCCAGGACACGGACACAGGGGACAATACACGGGTGGGCAAAGCCACAAACACACGTGCAGACGGGGCCTGATTCCACGCCGCTGCACCCTGCACCCCCCCGGGGTTACCCCCGGCCTCACCCTACATCCTTAACTTCCACTTTGCTGGGATCCAGCTCCACATACTTCTTCTCCTCAAACACCTTGTTGACGATGGGGCCCAGGACGCCGTGCAGGTACTGCATCCCGGCCACCTGGGGACCACCGCAAGTCACATTGATCCTGTCTCCCCCAATCCCACTCCAGCTGCCCACCCTCTCCCGGCAGCCGCTCCTGCACCATCTTCCTGCCATATCCGCCCAGGAGGGGGCCAGGTACACATACAGGGCAAACTGCTTATCCGTGAATGAATGAGGGAGTGAATGAATGAATGGCTAGAATTCTTAGCCCTTGTAATCCCAGCATTTTGGGAGGCCAAGGCAGGAGGATCACTTGAGGCCAGGAGTTTGAGACCAGCCTGGGCAACATAGTGAGACTGTCTCTAACTTAAATTTTAAGTGCGCGCGCGCGCACACACACACACACACACACACACACACACACACACACTCTTTTTTTGGTGGCGGGGGCGGGGAACAGAGTCTTGCTCTGTGGCCCAGGCTGGAGTACAGTGGTGTGAGCTCACTACAACCTCTACCTCCTGGTTCAAGCGATTCTCCTGCCTCAGCCTCCCCAGTAGCTGGGATTACAGGTGCCCGTCACCATGCCAGGCTAATTTTTGTATTTTTAGTAGAGACGGGGTTTCGCCATGTTGGCCAGGCTGGTCTTGACCTCCTGACCTCAAGTGATCTGCCCGCCTCAGCCTCCCAAAGAGCTGGGATTACAGGCGTGAGCCACCGCGCCCAGCCGCATTCTTAACCTTAAAGGGCTCTGAATGCGGAGATAGAACACTGGAGCCGAAGTCCCAGCCCCCTCTGTCGCTCTCTCTGAAGCTTGGTGTTGTCATTTGTAAGATGAGGACAATATAGCATGCAACTCACCTTCAGAAAAGACTCCATGGACTTGGAGGCCAGAGAGTTGCTCCGGAACAGGGTGTTGGTTTCACCTACAAACAGAGGCCTCAATGGGTAGGGGGCTAGGACAAAGCTTTTGGGGGAGGAGGAGGACAGAGGACCTTGGTGGCTGGGGGATCTAAGCTGGCCCCTCAATAAAGGGCCTCCTCACCACCTCCCAGCCCACTGTCCCACCTCTGCCCTTGGCTCTGTCCCGTGCTGCCCTCCTGTCTGACCCCATCTGCCTCCTACAGGAGGAGCCCACCCCGGCCCAACCACCTCCCAGTGTTCTGGGCCCAGCTCCCTCCCAGGCCTCACTGGTGCGACTCAGCTCCAGCTGGAAGAGCAGGTCCAGGAAGTCCTTGGCCAGCCCCTGCCCCAGGAAGAGCTTGAGCAGGTTCGTGGCCACGTCCTGGCGACACTCGGTGCTGGTTGTCTCCTCGATGAGTGAGATCAGCTGCCCTGGGCCCTGCAGGGAGAGGCACGGGGGATCCCAAACCCTTTCCTCTGAGGACCTCAGAGCCCCCCAGGGAAAGAGGACATTTTCCCAAGGGGTGGCTGGGGATGGGGCCCTGGGTACTGGCTAGCTCCTCACATCCCCAGACCTCAGTTTTCTGCTCTGCAGAATGGGTTTAGGAGGACAGGAGCACAGGCCTACCACCGCTGGACCCTTCCACCCTGCCCGGAGCCCCCTCACCTGCATGCCCAGCTTCACCTCGTGGCACAGCAGCTGCACCAGCGGCTGGTAGCAGCTGGAAGGCAGCACCATCTCGTCCCGCAGCCGCACCTCCAGCTGCAAGGAGCCCAGGTTGCCCCTGGAATGGGCAGCCTGTGACCTCTCCACCAGGGACCCAGGCCGCCCTGGGCCACAGCCCTCCCATGGCCTCCAGTTTTTTCCCTTGGGCCTAGCCTCCCATCTCTCTGCTCATGCCCTCCATCCGGGTACCCTGCACAGCTCTGCCTCCCAGGTTCCACCCAGCCTATTTATTTTCTCTTTTTGGAAAGCCGTTCCTGCCTCTGCACTCAAGGCACCTCTATCTGTCTTCAAGGTCTGGCTCCCTGCCACCTCCAAGCTTGGGTATGTGGAGCTCCCAGCCTTGAATCTATAAACTCCCAGATAATAGCACCATCATGTGTACAGTTTACAGCAGAAGCAAATCCCCAACCCTCATAACAACCTAATGGGGAAACTGAGACCCGAGCCTGCAACTTGCCACATTAGATCGAGCTTCCAAGCTTCCCTGTTCTGACAGGGAAGGTCAGAACAGAGGAGGGTATGGACCAAGGCATGACATCCTCTAAGGCTCCCACTGCCTCTGCTCAGCACGAGCCTCATGCACAGAAGCAGTGTTAAGATGGGCCCCTGGGCCTGGCGCAGTGGCTCATGCCTATAACCCCAGCACTTTGGGAGGCCAAGGCAGGCAGATCGCTTGAGGTCAGGAGTTCGAGACCAGCCTGGCGGACATGGCAAAACCCCATCTCTACTAAAAAAAAAAAATACAAAAATTAGCCAGGCATAGTGGCAGGTGCCTGTAATCCCAGCTACCCAGGAGACTGAGGCAGGAGAATCGCTTCATCCCAGGAAGCAGAGGTTGCAGTGAGCCAGGATCACGCCACTGCACTCCAGCCTGACTCTGTCTCAAAAAAAAGAAGATGGGAAGATGGGCCTTGGCTGGTTCTATGGAAATGCCTTGTGCTGGACACACGGCTGTCCACCTGCCCCTACCCTGTTAAGGATGGGAATGGGGGAAGGGTGTCTGGGGCCTTC
Source organism: Macaca mulatta (assembly GCF_049350105.2). Lineage (NCBI taxonomy): Eukaryota > Metazoa > Chordata > Mammalia > Primates > Cercopithecidae > Macaca > Macaca mulatta. Next base: position 49,751,829 of record NC_133408.1, read on the forward strand.
TACAGAGACACAAAGCGGAACCATCAAGGGCTGTGGGGCCACAGCACACAAGCCAGAGGGCTCCCTAGACAGGCTGCCAGATTGAGCAGAATGATCCAAGACACCCAGTTAAATGTGAATATTTTATTTACTTATTAACTATTTTTTAGAGATGGGGTCTTGCTATGTTGCCCAGGCTGGTCTTGAACTCCTGGGCTCAAGCGATCCTCCTGCCTTGGCCTCCCAAAGTGCTATTACAGGCAGGAGCCATCATGCCTGGCCTACATTTGAATATTTTTAGTATAGGTATGTCTCAAACAGTGCATGGTTATTTATTTTTTATTTTTTATTTTTTCTGAGATGGAGTCTTGCTCTGTCACCCAGGCTGGACTGCAGTGGCACGATCTCGGCTCACTGCAACCTCCACCACCCAGGTTCAAGCAATTCTCCATCCTTAGCCTTCCGAGTAGCTGGGATTAGAGGTGCCCGCCACCACATCCAGGTAATTTTTGTATTTTTAGTAGAGACGGGATTTCACCATGTTGGCCAGGCTAGTCTCGAACTCCTGACCTCGTGATCCACCTGCCTCGGCCACCCAAAGTGCTGGGATTACAGGCATGAGCCACCACGCCCGGCCATTTTCTTGAAACGGAGTTTCCCTCTTGTCACCCAGGCTGGAGTGCAGTGGTGGAATCTCAGCTCACTGCAAGCTCCGTCTCCTGGGTTCAAGCAATTCTCCTGCCTCAGCCTCCCAAGTAGCTTGGATTACAGGTGCCCTCCACCACGCAAGGCTAATTTTTTGTATTTTTAGTAGAGACGGTGTTTCACCATGTTGGCCAGGCTGGTCTCGAACTCCTGACCTCAGGTGATCTACCCACCTCAACCTCCCAAAGTGTTGGGATTACAGGTGTGAGCCACCACGCCCAGCAGTTATTCTTTTTTTTTTTTTTTTTCCAGTTATTCTTATACTAAAAAAGTATTCACAGCTGGGCACAGGTCAGGAGTTCAACATCAAGCCTGGCCATCGTGGTGAACCCCATCACTATTAAAACTACAAAAAATTAGCCAGGTGAGGTGGTCCTAGCTATCTGGGACGTTGAGGTGGGAGGATTGCTTACACCCAGGAGGTGGAGGCTACGGTGAGCTATGATCACTACTGCACTGGTGGTACAGGCGCATACCTGTAATCCCAGCTACTCTGGAGGCTGAGGCACGAGAATTGCTTGAACCTGGGAGGTGGAGGTTGCAGTGAGCCAAGATCATGCCACTGCACTCCAGCCTGGGTGACAGAGTGTGAATCTGTCTTTAAAAAAAAAAAGTATTCACTGTTTATCCAAAATTAAGTTTTAACTGGGTGTTCTGTGTGTGTGTGTGTGTGTTTTTTAGAGAGTCTAGCTCTGTTGCCCAGGTTAGAGTGCAATGGCACGATCTCGGCTTACTGTAACCTCCGCCTCCAGGGTTCAAGCGATTCTCCCTGCCTCAGCCTCCCAAGTAGCTAGGATTACAGGCGCCCGCCACCACGCCTGGCTAATTTTTGTATTTTTAGTAGAGACGGGGTTTCACCATGTTGGCCAGGCTGGTCTCAAACTCCTGACCTCAGGCGATCCACCCACCTTGGCCTCCCAAAGTGCTGGGATTACAGGCGTGAGCCACTGCGCCTGGCCTAATTTTTTATTTATTTGTAGAGACAGAGTTTCACCATGTTGGCCAGGCTGGTCTCAAACTCCTGGCCTCAAGTGATCCTCCCATCTCGGCCTCCCAAAGAGCTGGGATTACAGGCATGAGCCACCACTCCTGGCCAAGGGTGTCCCGTCTTTTATCTGGCAACCCTATTCCTTGAGAATCTTTCAGAGGGAGTTGGAGCTATGGCTCAGGGACACTGACTCTGGAGACTTGAACCCTGGTCTGAGGTCTGTAGGGAAATTTTCAAAGTGGAAGTGTCTGAGTACTTGTTTTAGAGACTTCCAGAAAGCAGAAAGCAGGAGACCTGTACAACCTGTGAGCTAAGAAGACAGAGCTGGCCAGGTGCGGTGGCTCATGCCTGTAATCCTAGCATGTTGGGAGGCTGAGGTGGGTGGATCACCTGAGGTCAGGAGTTCAAGACCAGCTTGGCCAACATGGTGAAACCCTGTTTCTACTAAAAATACAAAAATTAGCTGGGTGTGGTGGTGCACAGCTATAATCCCAGTTAATCGGGAGGCTGAGGCAGGAGAATCACTGGAACCCGGGAGGTGGAGGTTGCAGTGAGCCAAGATTATGTCACTGCACTCCAGCCTGGGCAATAGAGCAAGACTCCATCTCAAAAAAAAAAAAAAAGAGCTGAGCTGAGTGGGGGATTATGGGAAAAAAAAAGGGGGCGGTGGGAGGGAAAAAAAAAAGGGGGCGGTGGGAGGTGGAGCCCAGCCTGGATGAGAAGGATGCTGGCCTGGTGGGCAGGGGCTGAGGGGGCCCTGGAGCTGTGTCTCCTGACCTCTCACCCCGAGCAGACCCCTGCCCTGCCTGCCTGTAGCCAATTCCCAAATCTCAGCCCCCACCCCACCCCTTGAGGCCGGCTGCCCAGCCCCATGCACTTACTCATCATGCTGCCGGCTCTTTGTCTGGTAAGGCTGCAGCCGGAACCAGCCCTCCTCCGGCTGGGCCACCTGCAGTCTCTGGATGTCAATCACCACCTGGGGACATAGCGGCAGTCTTCCTGGAGCTGAGAGGCTTAGGTCTCCTCCTTGCCAACTACTATTCTTAGTGGGGAGGGGCCCCTTCCAAGGGTCCCTGAGTGCCAGTGGCGGTGGGGGGAAGTTGCTGGTTCTGGCAGACAGTGGGGGGTAGTCCCAGGCTTCCTGAGTGTCCCTCTCTGGGGAAGCTGGAGGGAGGTCCCTGAGGGTGGGATGGCTGCAGTGGAGCCAGGTGCTAGAGGACAGCAGGTGCAGCCTGGAGGAAGTGGTTGGGGGTGGTGCTCACTTTGCCCAGGAAGTCGTTTCGGCTGACAAGGTCCCAGTCCCAGGTCTCCACGCACAGCACCTCCGTGGCCCCCTCCTCCAGCTCAAACTCAAACGTCTCATTCCAGCGTGGGTAGCATGACTTCTTCACGATCTGGCCAGAAGAGGGTGGGTGGGGGTTAGGCTGATGCCGCTGGACTCCCCAGGATGGGCAAAAGGCAGAGCTGCCCCAGACACCTCCCCTGGGTTCCCCACAGCCTCCTCGCCTTGGAGGCTCTGCCACAGCAGAGGTTAAGACGTCCTGTCCAAGCTCCCACCCATTTATCAGATGGGGAGAATTGAGGCCCAGGGTGGGGAAGAGACGTATCCAAGGCCACACAGCAAAACAGTACTACTCTGCTGGTGGGAATGTGAACTAGTACAACCGCTATGAAAAACAGTGGGATTCCTTAACTAACTAAAAGTAGAACTACCATTTGATTCAGCAATCCCACTACTGGGTAGCTACCCACAGGAGAAGTCATTACACAAAAAAGATACTTGCACACACATGTTTTTTGTTTGTTTGTTTTGTTTTGTTTTTGAGACAGAGTCTCACTCTGTCCCCCAGGCTGGAGTGCAGTGGTGCGATCTCAGCTCACTGCAATCTCTGCCTTCCAGGTTCAAGCGATTCTCCTGCCTCAGCCTCCCGAGTAGCTGGGATTTCAGGGGCCCACCACCACGCCCGGCTAATTTTTGTATTTTTAGTAGAGACGGGGTTTTACCATGTTGGCCAGGCTGGTCTCGAACTCCTGGCCTCAAGCAATCTGCCAGCTTTGGCCTCCCAAAGTGCTGGGATTACAGGCGTGAGCCACTGCACCTGGCCAAGATACTTGCACATGCATGTTTATAGCAGCACAATTCGCAATTGTGAAAATGTGAAACCAGCCCAAATGTCCATCAATCAACAAGTGGATAAAGAAACTGTGGTATGTATATATAAGATGGAATACTACTCAGCCATAAAAAAGGAATGAATTAATGGCATTCACAGCAACCTGGATTGGATTGGAGGCTATTATTCTAAGTGTAGTAACTCAGGAAAGAGAAACCAAACATCGTATGTTCTCACTCCTATGTGGGAGCTAAGCTATGAGGACGCAAAGGCATAATAAGAATGACACAATGGACTTTGGTGACTCGATGGGGGGAAGGGTGGGAAGGAGGTGAGGGATAAAAGACTACAAATTGGGTGCAGTGTATACTGCTCGGTGATGGGTGCACCAAAATCTCACAAATCACCCCTAAAGAACGTATGTAACCAAACACCACCTGTTCCCCAATAACCTATGGAAATAAAATATTTTTAAAAATACACACACACAGGGCTGGGCATGGTGGCTCATGCCTGTAATCCCAGCACTTTGGGAAGCCAAGGTGGGAGGATCACTTGAGGCCAGGAGTTCGAGACTAGCCTCGCCAACATGGTGAAACCCCACCTCTACTAAAAATACAAGAAATTAGCCTGATGTGGTGGCGTGTGCCTGTAATCCCAGCTACTCCAGTGGCTAAGGCAGGAGAATCCCTTGAACTGGGAAGGCGGAGCCTGCAGTGAGCTGAGATCTAGCCACTGTCCATCCAGCCTGGGTGACAGGGCAGGACTTGGCCTCAAAAAAACCCCACAAAACACAAAACAAAAACAGTAGCGACCACACAGAGAAACCAGACCTTGGTGCCTTCCTGCTCAGGACTGGGTCCCCCCAACCCTGGACGTTTCCTGGGGGTGGGGAAGGCAGCATGGGTGTTCTCAGATAAACCCCACTCGGGCTGTCTCAATCCCCTCCTTACCCCCAAGCATGGCCAGGAGTGAGCGGAGTTGGCCCCAGAGGGGCTGGGACCTATTATGTCCCCTAGAGAGGTTGCCCCCTTCTCTGGGCCTCCTCTGTAAGACTGTGGCCCCCAATCTGTCCCCCCAGGCGACGGTGAGCAGATGGTGAGGTGAGCAACGGGGGCACGGCTGGCAGGTCCCCTGAGCCTCCTGCCCCTTCCCTGCCCTCTGGCCTCCTCACCGAGGTCTCCTGTGTCCGGCCCTTGTAGCGCACTCGGACGAAGGGATCAGATGCGCCATTGCGGTCCTTTGGGGCCAGATCCCTGGTGGGGGTGGAGGAAGATTGGATCATCTACTTGTCCCTGAGCCCCCCTTCCCCCACTTGTCACCACCATTATGTAACCACAGTGGCCAAAAGGCCTGAGCACATTCCGTCCCTGGCAAGCTGATTGTGGACAGTGCGCCTCTGGCCTTTCTGGGCCCTGCTCCCATAGCCAAGAATCTCTCCCCAGGGCCGCCCATGTGGCCAAGAATCCCCCAAGGCGGAGGCCATGGATCCTTCCCACCAGGCGGCTGCAGGCCAGTGGGTGCACCTTGCTCTGGCGGTGGCGGGGGGTGGTGTGAGTGCTGCCAGGGAACTGCTGGGCCATGTTCCCAGCCCTCAGTTCCCAGGGCTGCCCTGAGCCTCAGTTTCCTCATCAGGAAAATGGAAAAGTGAATTGCTACTGGGCTCAGGTTTAGGGAGAGAGTGTGCTTCCGGAAGGTCTGCCCCAGTAATGTCGTCCTACTTGGTGGAGGAGTGAGGTGCAGCCCTGATGGGCAGCCCTTCCTTTTCTCCATGGATGGGTCTTTACACAGCCCTAGTCTAGTCACGGTACCCCCAGCCTTTTTTTTTTTTTTTTTTTGAGACAGAGTCTTGCTCTGTCGCCCAGGCTGGAGTGCAGTGGCGCAATCTCTGCTCACTGCAACCTCCGCCTCCCAGGTTCAAGTGATTCTCCTACCTCTGCCTCCTGAGTAGCTGGGATTACAGGTGCCTACCACCATGCCTAGCTATTTTTTGTATTTTTAGTAGAGACAGGGTTTCGTCAGGTTGGCCAGGCTGCTCTCAAATTCCTGACCTCAGGTGATCCACCCGCCTCCCAAAGTGCTGGGATTACAGGTGTGAGCCACCACACCCCGTCCTCTTCTCTTCTTTTCTCTTCTCTTCTCTTCTCTTCTCCCTTCTCTCCTCTCCTCTCTTCTCTTCTCTTCCTTTCCCTCCCTCCCTCCCTCCCTCCCTCCCTCCCTCCCTCCCTCCTTCCCTCCTTCCTTCCTTCCTTCCTTCCTTCCTTCCTTCCTTCCTTCCTTCCTTCCTTCCTTCCTTCCTCTTTCTTTCTTTCAACAGGGTCTTGCTCTGTTGATCAGGCTGGAGTACAGTGATGCAATCATAGCTCACTGCAGCCTCCACCTCCTGAGCTCAAGCAATCCTCCCACGTCAGCCTCCCAAGTAGCTGGGACTATAGGTGTGCCCCACCACACCTGGCTAATTTTTTAATTTTTTTGTAGAGACAGGGTCTTGCTGTTGCCCAGGCTGGTCTCGAACTCCTGGCCTCAAGAGATCCTCCCGCCTCTGCTTCCCAAAGCACTGGGATTACCAGCATAAGCCACTGCACCCTGCCAGTATTCCCTACTTAGAATTCTTTGTGGAAGAACACCAAAGCCCACTCGTCTTCGATATTTTAAGCCTCTCATGCCTGCCTTTCTTTCCCCCTCAAAACTGTCTAATAAAACCCCAAGGTTGAGGTTGGGTGCAGTGGCTTGTTCCTGTAATCCCAGCACTTTGGGAAGCTGAGGCAGGCGGATCACGTGAGGTCAGGAGTTCGGGACCAGCCTGGCCAATATGGTGAAACCCCATCTCTACTAAAAATACAAAAGAATGGGCTGGGTGTGGTGGCATGCACCTGTAGTCCCAGCTACTCAGGAGGCTGAGGCAGGAGAATCACTTGAACCCAGGACGGCGAAGGTTTCAGTGAGCCAAGAAAATGCCACTGTACTCCAGCCTGGGCCACAGAGCCAGACTGTCACAAAAAAAAAAAAAAAAAAAAAAAAAAAAAACAGCCCAGACACGGTGGCTCATGCCTGTAATCCCAGCATTTTGGGAGGCCAAGGTAGGCAGATCACCTGAGATCAGGAGTTTGAGAATAGTCTAGCCAACATGGTGAAATCCCATCTCTACTAAAAACACAAAAAATTAGCCAGGTGTGGTGGTGCACGCCTGTAATTCCAGCTACTAGGGAGGCTGAGGCAGGAGAATTGCTTGAACCCAGAAGGCAGAGGTTGCAGTGAGCTGAAATGGGGCCACCGCACTCCAGCCTGGATGACAGAGGGAGACTGTCTCAAAAACAAAAAACAAAACCAAAAAAAACCCCCAAGGTTTCATTGAAATATTGAGAATCTTCCCAGAAAAAATAAGGAGGAAATATTCTTTCTTCCTCTGCAGCAAATGGACCTTCTTAGGCTGACTTGGGATTCCAGCAGGAGTCTCATTGCTGAGCACAACGTGGGACAAGTCCCCTCACTCTGAGAGAGGCCTGGACATTCCTTTCCTCTGCTAGGACTCACTAGGAGAAGGCCAACCACTGTGGCCCCGGAGGATGGGAGAGAGGAGATTCCTGGAGAGAGGGGAGGGCCAGGCCTCCCATCTCCGTGGGTGACGAGGGGTGCCTGGGAGAAGTGGTCCCGAGGTCCCAGAGCCCGGCTACGTGCATGAGCGGGTGCACACGTGTGCATGCCTGTCCTCCAGACAGCCTGGTGCCAGGCAAGGATAAGGATGGAGGAAGCGGGTGAGTTCGGGTGGGGCGGGGCGGTGGGGGGGAATTAATGGTGGAGGCCAGAGAGTGAGCGAGTGTGGGGGCGTGGCTGAGACTCCCAAGGCCAGCCATTTTCCATCCATTTCTATTTTCCCAGGACAGAAAATAACTCCTGGGAAGCCAGAGTGAGCAACATGGGTATCATCCGACCCACACCCCTCCTCTGCCCAAGGGAAGTCTTCCTCTTAGACAGGCGGACCCCTCAAGGGTGGGGGGAACACTGGCTCCATAGGGGCTGCTTGGCTGGGGGCCACCCTCCTGCCCCACAGGCAGGGAGTGACTCCGGGAGGTGGGTTTGGAGCCGGAAGGGAAGGCACTTCGCACGGACAGAGTGTGACTCAGGCCCAGGCCCAGACGTGAGTGCAGCCTGCAGCTAAAAATACCCTGTGGGTTGGGGGGGTGGCCCTGTCACAGGTGACTCAGGCCCATGGAACCGTCCAAACCACTGTCTCTCCTTGGGGGAACCCTCAATTTTTACCCATTGGGAGATTTTCAGCAAATCTTTTCACCCCCCAACCCCACAAGGGACCCATTGACCCACACACACACTCCCACCAAGCCAAGTTCACACTGGGGTTAAACACAGGGAAGCCGGCCTTAGCACTGGGGCACTGAGGCTGTGTGATCAGAGTTCTGGGTCCCCTCACCCGTACCCCCTACTCCACCCCTCTCTGATGGCTCCAGTTCCTCCATGAGAACATTAGACTCTCCCTTAAAAGACATATTACCTTGAATACAAATCACCCAAGAAACATCTTCAAGTCCAGAAAAGCTCCCGGAATTCTCTTTTTCTTTTTTTGAGATGGAGTCTCACTTGTCGCCCAGGTTGGAGTGCAGTGGCGCCATCTCAGCTCACTGCAACCTCCACCTCCTGGGTTCAAGACTCCTGCCTCAGCATCCTGAGTAGCTGGGATTACAGGCACCCGCCACCACGCCCGGTTAATTTTTTTTTTGAGACAGAGTCCCGCTCTATCGCCCAGGCTGGAGTGCAGTGGCACGATCTTGGTTCACTGCAAGCTCCGCCTCCCGGGTTCATGCCATTCTCCTGCCTCAGCCTCCCGAGTAGCTGGGACTACAGGTGCCCGCCACCATGCCCCGCTAATTTTTTTTTTTTGTATTTTTAGTAGAGACGGATTTCACTGTGTTAGCCAGGATGGTCTCGATCTCCTGACCTCGTGATCCACCTGCCTTGGACTCTCAAAGTGTTGGGATTACAGACGTGAGCCACCGCGCCTGGCCAATTTTTGTATTTTTAGTAGAGAAAGGGTATCATCATGTTGGTCGGGCTGGTCTTGAACTCCTGGCCTCAGGTGATCCACCTCAGCCTCCCAAAGTGCTGGGATTATAGGTGTGAGCCACTGGGCCTGGCGAGCCTCTCTCTTGAGAGCAGGCTTTGATTGGAGGTGGCCAGCTCTGGGACCAGGAGGTAGGGTGGGGTGAGGGGAGGCTCAGCTTCCTCATTGGGTTTCTCTAGTTGCAGGGGACCCACTGTCCGCCCCCAGGCCCCTGAGTCTCACCTGGCCTCCAGCACAGAGCAGCGTAGTCGGCAGGCCCGGGTCCCTGGCTGCACTTCCAGCCGCAGGTGGATCTCGCCCTGCACCTCCTCATCGGGGTCGACCTCCGTCAGGTGGGTCCACCCGCTGAAACCTGTGGGGTCAGCTCAGCCAGGGACCCGGCCCTGAACCCCCACACCCTCCACCCTCAGCCCCACCAGGCACCTTGAGGCACCTCTATAATCTCCTGGGAATCCTCTAGGCACCCGTGAAGCAGGGGCTGGTATCCCCAATGACAGATGGGGAAACTGAGGCTCAGCAAGTGAACAGCAGCAGTGGGAAGAGCTGGGATTAGAATCTAAGTCAGTGACCTGGGGCCTGTGCCCTCACTATTGTGTCATTTTGCTGTTGTTTTTAGAGACCAGGTCTCACTCTGTGGGCCAGGTGTGGTGGCACATGCCTGTAATCCCAGCTACTCAGGAGGCTGAGGCAGGAGAATTGCTTGAACACAGATTGCGCCACTGCACTCCAGCCTGGGCGACAGAGCAAGACCCCATCTCAAAAAAAAAAAAAAAAAAAAAAAGATGGAGTCTTGCTATGTTCCTCAGGCTGGTCTCAAACTCCTGACCTCAAGCAATCCTCCCACCTCAGCCTCCCAAGGTGCTGGGATTATAAGTGTGGGCTGCTGTACCCAGCCAGATTCCCCATCTTAAAACAGGAAGAGAGTGGCCCTCCCCTAGGGCTGCTGGGAGGAGGGTCTGAGGCCTGGATGGGGAAGCTACAAGGCACCCCGAGGAATAGCCTCACTGGGGCCGCTAGACCCCAGAGACGCTGGCTAAGGCTGCAGGTGGGAAAGGCCTTTGGCCTGGCAGGGGCCAAGAAGCCCCATGAGTCAGCAGAATGTGCCTCCGCCCTGCCCCCATCCCTGGCCCAGCCTCACAGACAGGAGCAGGTGTGTGCGGGGGGAGGCCAGCGAGCAGGACACAAAGGCTCTGATGGCAGAGTCCATAGCATCCAAGAACTGCTTTGAACCCTCAGAGAGCCCAGAGAAGGCAAGAGCTGCCCAAGGTCACATACAGTGAGGCTGGCACAGGGCTGACCCCTCAAAATCCTGTCTGGGCAGAGCATGGTGGCTCACACCTGCAATCCTAGCACTTGGGGAGGCCAAGGTGGGAGGATCCATCAAAGCCAGGAGTTCAAGACCAGCCTAGGCAACAGAGTGAGACACCCATCTCCTTTTTTTTTTTTTTTTTTTTTTTTTGAGACAGAGTCTTTCTCTATTGCCCAGGCTGGAGTGCAATGGCGCAATCTTGGCTCGCTGCAACCTCTGCCTCCCAGGTTCAAGAGATGTTCCTGTCTCAGTCTCCCTAGTGTTACAGGTGAGCGCCACCATGCCCAGGTTATTTTTATATTTTTAGTAGAGACAGTGTTTCACCATGTTGACCAGGCTGGTCTTGAACTCCTAACCTCAAGTGAATTGCCACTGGGATTACAGGTGTGAGTCACCATGCCCGGCCCCCATCCCTATGTTTCTTTCGGAGATGGAGTCTCGCTTTGTCATCCAGGTTGGAGTGCAATGGGGTGATCCTGACTCACTGCAACCTCCGCCTCCTAGGTTCAAGCGATTCTCCTGCCTCAGCTTCCCGAGTAGCTGGGATTACAGGCACCCACCACCACATCCAGCTAATTTTTTGTATTTTTAGTAGAGACAGGGTTTTACCATGTTGGCCAGGCTGATCTTAAACTCCTGACCTCAGGTGATCCGCCTGCCTCGGCCTCCCAAAGTGCTGGGATTACAGGTGTGAGCCACTGCGCCCGGCCTCTTTTTTTTTTCTTTCTTTTTTTTTTTTTTTTTTTTGAGATGGAGTCTCGCTCTGTCGCCCAGGCTGGAGTGCAGTGGCGCTATCTCGGCTCACTGCAAGCTCCGCCTCCCGGGTTTACACCATTCTCCTGCCTCAGCCTCCCGAGTAGCTGGGACTACAGGCGCCCGCCACCTCGCCCGGCTAGTTTTTTGTATTTTTTAGTAGAGACGGGGTTTCACCGTGTTAGCCAGGATGGTCTCGATCTCCTGACCTAGTGATCCGCCCGTCTCGGCCTCCCAAAGTGCTGGGATTACAGGCTTGAGCCACCGCGCCCGGCCTTTTTTTTTTTTTTTTAACTACATAAAAATTTTAAAAACAATAACACCAAACAATGTCTGCATCCCATAAATAATTCAAAGGGATCTCCAGCCTGCACTGGCTCCAGGCCAACCCTTCAGACTCAGGACACAGTGGTACTAGGGTCCAGGTGGAGGCGACCCCATGGGCTACAGAAGGAGCTGGCTCCATTGGGAGAAGGGGTCCCTACGCTTCAGCAATGGAGTGTAAGGAGGCCCCTTCTTCTGCCAGCAGAGGCCTCAGATTCCACCCGTAGCAGCCCCTCTTTGCCCTAGGGAAGACGCAGTAACAACCAGGTTTGGGGACGTGCTGAGGAACAGAGGCCAGGAGTACAGAACGTGGCCCTGGCTTTTGGGGAGAGTAGAAATGGCTTTCCCTGAGCTGGAGACCAGATGGAGCCTAGAGGGGAGGTCTCCGAGTGAGAGGGAGGCCAGGGACTGGGCAGACCAGTGCGGGAGGGAAAGGGAGAACTTACCCTTAGGGTGAGAGGCCAGGGTGTCCCTTGGAAGGCAGACCTTTCCGATAACGTCGTCCCGGCTAGAGGAGGGAGATGGAGTCAGAGCTGGGTAGGGCTTCAGGACCTGCCCTCTGGGACCTCCCACCAAGTTCAGGACCCCCGGGGGGGAGCAGGGTGGTGGACACTGTCATCATTTCCAGATGGACCTGTGGCCCTTCTGTAGGCTGTGGGCTCTGGACCTTCTGGGGGATGTGATAGGTTTCTATGACATTTCTATCACACACCTGCACATGCCAAGCTCACGCTCTCTGGGTGCCCATTTCACAGCTCACACCTGCACGCACATGTGTAGTCCATGCACACCTGCGCCCCCATGCCTGCACACATGGCGCGTGCACCATGGAGCCACACATGTGCACACCCACAGGATTAAGCCTTTCGTCCTCCCAGGCCCCCAGGCTCCGCTTCCCTCCAGGCTGCAAAGAGGATGCCAAAAAGGAGACCCAGGAGTCCTGGCGGTGAAATGGGCCAGGGAGCAATCAGATGGCCAGGTCTGGGTCCCAGCTGGAGAGGGGGGTGCTCACCTGAGGGCATCCTCATCCATGACGTAGAAAGCCACAGTGTGGAAGGTGGGCGGCAGGTGCACTTGGTACTCTTCACCCCAGAAGGGGCACAGGGTCTTCCACACGGTGGCTGTCCTGCAGGAGAGAACCCTCAGCAGGCGCCCAGGCCACCCCTAGGCCCTGGACTGGGACCTGCCTTGTATCTCCTCCTACCCCTACAACTACTGGCTCTGCTGCGGACGTGTTTCCCCTGTGCCAGACCCTACTGTCCACCACCAGTCACTACCCTTTGACCTTCCTCTCTGCCCTGGATGGGGCACAGGGCTGCCTCTCTCTGGCTGTTATTTATTTTATTTATCTTTTTTTTTTTGAGACAGAGTCTCGCTCTGTCACCCAGGCTGGAGTGCAGTGGCATCATCTTGGCTCACTGCAACCTCTGCCTCCCGGGTTCAAGCAATTCTCCCTGCCTCAGCCTCCTGAGTAGCTGGGATTACAGACACCTGCCACCATGCCCAGCTAATTTTGCCATTTTAGTAGAGACGGGGTTTCACCCTGTTGGCCAGGCTGCTCTCGAACTCCTGACCTCAGGTGATCCGCCTGCCTCGGCCATCCAAAGTGTTTGGATAACAGGTGTGAGCCACTGTGCCCAGCCTCTCCAGTTGTTTTACATTTGGGGAAACAGATCACAGTTGGTAGGTGTTGGCCTCAGGTCACAGGATACCTGCCTCAGGGCGATTGCCGAGCCTGGCCTCCCATCCTCACCCAGCTCTGGTCAACCCCCTGTGGATCAGAGCCTTCAACTCATTGGACTCAGCGGGCTAGCGGGTGGGGACATGCTGAAGCCCCCAAGGACCCAGATGAAAGTTCAGGGAACCACCTCATGCCAACCACTTCTCAGACAGGTCATCTGACCTCGAGGGCCTGTTTCCCTTCTTTATCAAGAACAGCAGTGCCATCACACCCCTCTCCCTCTTGCTGTCTGTGGTTTGCAGACCCTTGAGAAAGGCTGGGAGCCTGCTTGCAGGTGGGGAAGGACTGGGAGTCTGGTGGCCTTGGCTACGAGTAGGCCACGGGCACTCAGGTGGGCAGAACAGCAGGGCAGGTCTGGCCATGAACTTGGAAGCAGGAGCCTGATTGAAGGAAGGGAGAGGACAGCAAAGACCCTGCCCAGAGATCATGGGGACCATGGAGGAAGGGACATCCGGAGGAAGTGGCTCTTCGGGGTGCAGGCTGCGGGTGCCCAGCCTCGAGGGATAATCACTGTGGGACTCTCAGGGGACAGGACCCAAGTTAGAGCCAGGACCAGGGAGGGGAAGGGAGCTAGGCTCTCGGGAGGCCAGACTTAGGCTCCAGTGTGGCTCTGCCACTTACTAGGCTTGTGACCTTGGACAGGGTAGTCTCCCTGAGCCTTAGTTTCCTAGTCTGTAAATGGGGTCTAATGATATCGTATCTCACTAATTGCAAGAACTAAACGGGCTAGAAAAGGGCTGGCTCCATAAATGAGAGCTGTTGTTACAAATCGTCAGCATCTGTCTCTCCCGGAGGTTGTGGTGATTGCAAAGATGAACAGAGTCCGGCGAGAGGCTCTTGGCCAGGCCAGTTCCTCCAAGGTCTTTCTCCCCTCCTAGCTTGGGTGTCAGGGTGAGGTGGGGAATCCCAGGCAGAGGACCAGGTGCACCAAGCCCCCTCCCATCTCCGTACAAAATTCACAACAAAATTCACACCCCTTTGCGGGGAGAGCGCAGGTCCGTGAGGGGCTGAGCGCCCCTGGGTCCTGGGAGTGGGGGCGGTACCTGATGATGGGCTCATTGTCCACCTTCACGATGCAGTAAGGGTCGCTGCTGCCGGTGCTGCAAGACAGAAGGGCAGGGGCGGGGCTGGAGGGCAGGGGCGGGGCGGGGCCTCGCGGCACGCTCCTCCCTCTTCCCCGGCCCCTCGGGAGGAGCGCGGGGAAGAGAGCGGAGGCTGAGTCTTCGCATCCTGGTTAGGAGACCGCAGGCTCCTCGGGCCAAACACGGGTCCCCGCCCTCAGCCCGGGAGCGGATGGTGAGGGAAGGGCAGGAACCCGCGGCAGGGCTCCCCTTTCGCGGGCAGGGGTGGGAGTAGATGGAGGGAGAGTTGTGGGGGAGGGAGAAGGAGAGGGAAGAGACAGGGATGGGTAGAGAGAGAAAGGAGAGGAAAGGAGGGGGAAGGAGGGGGGGAGGGACTGGGAGAGGGGCAGAGGGAGGGGCAGAGAGGGAAGGGGATGGACAGGGAGGTGAGAAAGAGGGAAGAGGAGACAGAGGGAGGGGGCTGAGAGGGAGGAGAGAGAGGGATGGGGGCAGGGAAGAGCGAGGAGGAGAGAGAGGGAAGCGGGAGGGAAGGCGGGTGATAGGGAGGGGGAGAAAGAGGGAGGAGAGTAAGAGGGAGGGAGTTAAGAGGGAGGGAGAGACTGAGTTAGGGGGTGAGAGGGAAGGGGTGAGAGGGAGGGGGAGAGAGGGAGGAAAGTGAGAGGGAGGGGGAGAGAGGTGGGGAGAGAAGGGGGTAGAGAGGGAGGGGGAGAGAGGGAGGGGGAGAGAGGGGGAGAGTAAGGGAGGAGGAGACTGAGTGAGGGAGGGAGGGGGAGAGGGAGGAGAGTAAGAGGAAGGAGAGTAAGGGGGAGGAGAGTAAGAGGGAGGGGGAGACTGAGTGAGGGGGTGACTGAGTGAGGGGGTGACAGGGAAGGGGAGAGAGGGAGGAGAGGAAGAGGGAGGGAGTTAAGAGGGAGGGGGAGACTGAGGGAGGGGGTGAGAGGGAGAGGGAGAGGGAGAGGGGAGAGACAGGGAGGGGAGGGAGAGGGACAGAGGGAGGGGTTACTGGAAACCTGCTGTTCCTCCCGCAGGGGATAGAATGTTCCTCCTTTCTATGCCCTCCTACCCCATCCCTGCCTCCCCCCAAAACAGCTCCAAGCAACAGCTCCAGGCAAGCTCCTGGGACCCCTACCCTCTACACCAAAGTCTAGCCCCTTAATCTCCCTGGAGCCTTTGCTCCTGCTGTCTCTTCTGCCCAGTCTGCCTTCAGCCCTGCCAGGGCCCTCCCTTGCCCCAGGGCGGGATGGGGCGGAAGGCGTCCCTGGACTCACATTCCTTGCCCACTTCATCCAGCCTGGTAGTGATCAGCTGCCTCCCACCTGCTCTGAGCTGCCTGGGGGCGGGGAGCATGCCTATGTCCCTAGGGACCCCACAGGGCTTGGCACAAGACAGGCAGCCCGTGAGTGTTTGCCGAATGAACTGACAAATGAATGAACTGATGGTGAATGAATGAATAACAGCTATCTGGGGAAAGAGGGATGGGGGAATGCAAACCTGTGCTCAGTTCCAAGGGTCTCAGGTGTTGGGGGCCTCCTGGAGCTGGGAGAGACCTGCAGCCAGGCCTAAGGCTGGTACTGGGTAAAGTGGGGGAGTGAAGGCTGTCTCTAGAGCTGTTCCTCCACTGAGTGTCCATAAAAAGGAAGTGTGTTTCTATGGTGGAGGGTGGGGAATTCCAGCCTCTGCTTCCCTTCTCAAAAGGGGCTCTTCCGGCAGAGGAAGGCACTTGGGGCAAACAGCTCCAGAAGCTCCTGGACACAGACAGGAAATGTCTACCAAGACTCAGTTTTCTACCTATAAAGTGGGAAGTGTAATCCCGGCTCACAAGGCAGCTTCCCTGGGTCCTGAGATGATATGAGAAGGTCTTGGAGGTGCTCAGTACATGTTAGCACTGCCTGCAACTGTGCCTGTAACCTCCCCCTGCCATCATTCGAGAGTCCCCTCCTCCTGGCTGGGCGTGGTGGCTCACACCTGTAATCCCAGCACTTTGGGAGGCCGAGGCAGGCAGATCACGTGAGGCCAGGGGTTCGAGACCAACCTGGCCACCCTGTTGGGTGAAACAGGGTGAAACCCCGTCTCTACTAAAAATACAAAAATTAGCCGAGTGTGGTGGTGTGCACCTGTAATCCCAGCTACTGGGGAGGCTGAGGCAGGAGAATCCCTTGAACCCCGGAGAAGGAGGTTGCAGTGAGCCAAGATCGCGCTGCTGCACTCCAGCCTGGGCAACAGAGCAAGACTCTGTCTCAAAAATAAAATAAAATAAAATAAAATGAAAAGAGCCCCCTCCAGGGAGCCCCCTGTGAATACCCCAGCTTGTGTCCCATCAACCCAAAGCCAGGGGACTCCAGGTGCTAAGCAATCAGGCCCCTGGGCACCCCAGGTGCTGGGCTGGGCTGCAGGATCCAGGAGCCATACAAGGAGCTCAGAGGAGGCAGGGAGAGGTCAGTCCTGGCTGAGGCAACAGGGGACCTCCCTGGTCTGTCCCCCCACTACTGAGCTGCTACTGCTTCCAAAGGCCTGGAAGCAGGACCCAAACCCCAGTGTGCAAGGACTGTGAAGAGCTGGGTGGCTGCATCAGAGGGCGGGGGCAAGAGGATGGTATTGAGAGCAGGCCGAGGCCAGATTTAAGGACCTGGGCCCAACCCACTGGGTCCGCAGTGGGTTGCTGGAACCCATGCCCAGTTCCTTCTTCGCTAGTGAGGCCCCTAGGCTGCCCACCTCTCTCATTTCTCCTTCCCCAAGCCAGTCACCACTGGCCTTGTCTGGCTACTTTTGGGTCCTCTATATTTAGGGCCTTGGCAGTTTCTAGGCTGTGGAAGGAGGAGGATCAGGGAAAACCCCGAAATAGCCTTGGGCCAGTCCCCAAGGCCACTTGGTGTGGGAGGCAGTGGGTCACTGGTCATCGTGAGACTTGGCTCATGCCTAGGTACGCGGGGATGGGAGACAGTGGGAAGAGGCAGGGCAGGAACAGGCAGGCTCTGAAAGCTAGCAGTGATGGGGAATGCAGCTGTGCTCTGTGCCCTTTAGAGGAACAAAAACCCATGAGCAGAAGTGGCAGGAAGGCAGCTGGCAGCTGTGTGAGGACCGTTCCCTCCTTGGAACTGACTCAGTCAAGATCAGCCACTATGAGAGGTGGTGAGCTCCCCATCCTCGGAAGTATGCAAGCCCTGGCTGGAGAGGATGCCACTCAGAAGATAGGCGGGGCACTGGTGAGGCACAGGGAAACTCCAGTACTCAGTAAGGGCCTCCCATGATCTCCAAACCCCTGCCCGACTCTGCAGCCAAATGCTTTGCATAGGATTTCCGAGGCTCAGTCTCACCGAGCCCAGCCGCAAGCTTGCAGCCATGGGCAGGCTAGGATTTTCAGCCTGTTGGCAGTAGACAAAGGCAATCTGAATCCTGACTTCTCTACCTACCCTCTGTATCAACTTGGCAAATGACTTTCACTTCCTGAGCCTCAGTTTCCCAATGTGCAAACTGAGGACGTCTACCTTATAAAGCTAAGATGAGGACTAAGTAGGGGAAGTCCTCAACACCTCTTATTCTCCCCTACTATGGACCTGGTGCCAGGATTAATGAGTCACTGTCCCTGCCCTCACAGTCCCTGCCACACCAGGGGCTTCCTCCTGCCACCCAAAGTGCTGGGGGGCAAGACCAGGAGCCAGGAACTCTGCCCAAAGACACCAGAGAATGCCCTGGAGAGGGGAAGTTTGAGAGGGGTCCTGAAGGATGAATGGGAGTTTTCTGGAGGACTGAATGGGAGTGCTTGAAGACAGAAGTCCCCACACATGGGCGAAGGCAGAGATGTGAAGGGTAGTAACCCAAATGTGAGGGACTGTTTATGGGATGGTTTAAGAGGTGGCTGATAGGTCAGAGTTGTGTATGCCAGCCACAGGGGAAGATAGGGGGGTTGCAAAGGAGACGTGAGTAGGGCAGGCAGGGGGACAGGGTGAGGAGCGAGATTTCAAGGCACCCTCCACTGTAGACGGAGCCCCTTTGCTCAGAGGCAAAGCACTGGGCAGGGAACCAGGCACTGGGCTCCCAGGTGGGCATACCAGAAGAGCTCCGCTGCCCTGGGCTGGAGAGAGCCTGGAGCCAGGCACTAGGGCCAGCTGCTGTGGGGATGAGGAGGGAGGCGACAGACGGAGGGGCTGCTCCTCCCAGCCATCACCAGCCAGAAGAGGCCAAGATGACCTAGTTCCTAGTGCCAGTGGTGGCAGGGGGTGGAGGGTGCTTAAAGGCTGGGCCTGGAGGCTGAGACCCTTCTCAGAGCTCCTCTGCCTTCCCAGCCCACACACCTCACTGGCAGCTCCCACTCCATCTCCCTCCAAGCCTCCAAGCACAGAAACCCACCTAGGGCTGCCCACCGCCCTCCCTTCCCCATTGTCATGGTAACTGCTGAGCTGGGCCTCATCAGACCCAGGGGGCCTGGAACTGGCGCTGCTCTCAGTGGTGGCGCGCTGAGCGTGCTGGGAAGCTCGCAGGGGCCACCATACATATGTGTGAGCGGAGTGCCTGCCTCACCCCCGCCCCACCCCCTCGCCCACGCTGACCACTTCTCTGCATCCAGGAGCCCGGGGCGCCCCGAGGAGGAGCCCCAGGGGTGGGGAACTGCAGCCCCGCAGACTTTGGACTCTGTTTCCTCCAGGCTCCCCTTCTCCCCTCCCACCCTCCTCCTCCAGGCAGCCAGTGCCCCTCGACCTTTGAGCTTTCCCCCTCTTCCTCTAGAGGGATTTCAACCCCTAGTTTAAAGAGGGGAAACTGAGGCTTGAGGAGCAGGGAGCTGCCGAAACCCTGCACATGAGGAAGGTGGTGGCAAGACCAAGATGGGGGACCAGGGGTCAGGCAGCTCAGCCCTGGGACCTACTGAGAAGAGTGGGACGAGGGGCCCCTGAAACCTCCCCAAATCGAGCCAGGGACCAGGGGAATCCCCAGATGTCAGTGCCTGTTAGAAGCCCTAGACTCAAGACCCTGCTCTGCCTGCCACTTGGAGCCAGTATTTCACGTCTCTGATCCTCAGTTTTCTCATCTGTAAAATGGAACGGTGAGAACCGCCTTTCTGGGTGGTTGCGAGGATTAACGGGATGGCTCAGGTGTAAAGCCCAAGGCACAAGAGACAGTTACTACTCTCCTTCCCTCCCCCACAGTCCTGCACCTGTCCTGTCCTCCTGACCTGTTCTCACTTTTCATGCCAGTCCCTCCTACCCAAGTGCACAGCAGGAAGCCCGGGGACAGCCCCTGGGCCTCAGCATGTGCTTCAGGTGCACACTCAGGGGCATTAAGGGCTCTGGAACTACTGATCAAGACCCTTCCTTTGCAGGGGGACACCCCACCCCTCCAACCACACCCCAGGGGCAGATCACCAAGACGTCTCCCCTGGCACATCACCCAGCTCCAGCTCCTGTCCTATCAAAGCCCCTTCCCCTCGTAAGCCGCGGATCGCTGACAAATTCTCGCCCCCCTCCCTAGTTCCCAGCCCCCCAGCCCTCGGTGACACTTTTCCCGCCCCCCTCGGTTGTCACCCCGTCTGGTGCTCACAGCAAATGTCACTGTCCCCATTTTCCCCGCCGATCCCCCACCGCGGCCGCACTCCCGCACCCTCTCCACTGCTCTACTTGTGGGTGGACCCCGGAAAGGTCAGGCGTCCTGGGGGGCAGTGCCCCTCCCCGGAAAGTTGGGGCTCCCACCCCTGGCCGCGCTCACATGTCCTTGGCGGGCAGATTCTTCCCCTCCACGATGCGGATGTACAGCGAGCTGCGCTTGGCCATCGCGGGGTCCCGGCTCGTGGGGAGCCAGACACCGGGGTCCGGGGTGGCGGGCGGCGGGCGCTGAACTGGGCTCCGCGGGGGGCGGGCCGGGGAGGGCGGCGGGGCGGGGCTTCGCTGCCACTCCGCTCACCCCACCCCCGCCCCATGTGCGGGTACACTGCTCCCGGGCCGGCCAATCCGCGACCGGGATTCCCCGGAGCGTGGCGGGGCCTGCCGGGGCCGCGGCGCTCATTGGCCGCCTGGGGTGTGAGGGGCGGGGCCTGTGCGGAGGCGCTGACGCTCGCCGGGCTGCGGGCACTGCCCGCGGTGGCTCCAGCGGGGCGCCCCTGGAGGCACGGGTGGGGAATCCGGGCTGCGTGGTCTGGGCCGCGGGTGCGTGTGGGCGGCGGGTGTGGTCCGAGCGCGAGTACCGAGGAGCACCGAATACCGGGGGATGGGGGGTGACTCTTGACTGTAAGCTGGGGACACGCGGGCCTTGAGGGGGGAGCGCGTGCAAGGGGGGGACACGTTCCCACCGCGCCGGGACCACCGGAGTCTGGCGGGTGGAAGGCCCTGCGTGGATGTGAGTTGAATGAATGAGCGTTCTGACGAATGTAACAAACAGCAAACAGGAGTGTTTATATCACAACCACCTGGACCCAGAAGGAGACAGAGAGAGCCCGGGCAGCTCAGAGGTTTTGGAAACTGGCATTTGGGTTTGAGAGACCTGTTTTTGTTTTGATTTTTTGTGCACCTGCTTGGGAGAAGCTGCTTTCTCAATTGTCACCTGATTTACTCCTCCTGCGTCCCCGCAGTGGGAACCTGGATGAGGTTCACAGTGGGAAGATTTCCTGTTGGAGGTCAGGAGGTCACACAGGTAGCACCGGGGCCAGGCTTGCCAGGCTTGGCCTCCCAAGTACTCCCTGATGGCAGGTCGTTCCACTGGGGCGAGATCCTTCTCACAGATTCTGTCCAGAGCGGAGTTTCTGGAATTATCCATCTTCATGGTTCAGTCTTGGGGCCCTGCACGGCAGAGAGTGGCCCTGGGGAGCTGGCTCTCCTAAGGGCATTGTCGCAAGCATGACCACAGAGTTGGGTCGGGACTCAGCTTCACCACTCTCTCCCTTGCTGGGTGACCCTGGGCAGCTTCCTGAGCTTCTGTGAGCTGGTTCAGTTTCATTGACTGCAAAGAGGTGCTGAGAGCAGAAACACCTGCCTAAAGTACACAGGAGATAATGTGTGTGTGTTGGTGGGGGAGGGGTTGTCTAGGACAGATTCTAGTTTCTGTTACATCGTTTTCCTATTTTGTTATTTGTATGGTACATGCACACGTTATCAAATTGAAGAGGTATTAGCCAAATGTGCTGGCTCAGGCTTGTAATCCCAGCACTTTGGGAGGCTGAGGTGGGCAGATCACCTGAGGTCAGGAGTTGGAGACCAACCTGGCCAACACGGCCAAACCCTATCTCAGCTAAAAATACAAAAATCAGATGGGCATGGTGGTGGGTGCCTGTAATCCCAGTGACTCGGGAGGCTGAGGCAGGAGAATCGCTTGAACCTGGGAGTGGGAGGTTGCAATGAGCTGAGATCAAGCCACTGTACTCCAGCCTGAGTAAAGGAGTGAGACTCTGTCTCAAAAAACAAAGTACACAGGATATATTGTGTGTGTGTGGAGGGGGGGATGTCTAACACAGATTCTAGTTTCTGTTATATTGTTTTCTTTTCCTATTTTATTATTTGTATGGTACAGGCACATTTGATCAAATTCAAAAAATAGAGTTTGCAATCATTACAATGAAAAGTAAATCTGTAGCCAGGTGCGGTGGCTCACACCCATAATCCCAGCACTTTGGGAGGCTGAGGCGGGTGGATTACCTGAGGTCAGGAGTTCGAGACCAGCCTGACCAACATAGTGAAACCCCGTCTCTACTAAAAATACAAAAAAAATTAGCTGGACGTGGTGGCGGGCACCTGTGATCCCAGCTACTAGGGACGCTGAGGCAGGAGAATCGCTTGAACCTGGGAGGTAAAGGTTGTGGTGAGCCGAGATCGCGCCATTGTACTCCAGCCTGGGCAACAAGAGCGAAACTCTGTCTCAAAAAAAAAAAAAGAAAGAAAGAAAAGAAAAGTAAGTCTCGCAAGTCTCACCCAGCCACACAGATTCTCCCCCACAGGCATCTAGTGTTCTTAGTTCCTTGTGAGTCATTTTGGCGGCTGAGGGAGAATTTGTCTTTTATTTTTATATTTATTTATTTATTTATATATTTTTTGAGATGGAGTCTCACTCTGTTGTCCGGGCTGGAGTGCAGTGGTGCGATCTTTAGCTCACTGCAACCTCTGCCTCCCCGGTTCAAGTAATTCTCCTGCCTCAGCCTCCTGAGTAGCTGGGATTACAGGCACCCACCACCATACCGGCTTTTTTTTTTTTTTTTTTTTTTTGAGACGGAGTTTTTGCTCTTGTTACCCAGGGTGGAGTGTAATGGTGCGATCTCAGCTCACTGCAACCTCCCCCTCCCAGGTTCAAGCAATTCTTCTGCCTCAGCTTCCCCAGTAGCTGGGATTACAGGCATGTGCCACCACGCCCGGCTAATTTTGTATTTTCAGTAGAGATGGGGTTTCTCAACGTTGGTCAGGCTGGCCTGGAACTCCCGACCTCAGGTGATCCGCCCACTTCAGTATCCCAAAGTGCTGGGATTACAAGCTTGAGCCACGGCGCCTGGCACACCTGACTAATTTTTGTATTTTTAGTAGAGACAGGGTTTCACCATGTCAGCCAGGCTGGTCTTGAACTCCTGACCTCACATAATCCACCCACCTCAGCCTCCCAAAATGCTGGGATTACAGGTGTGAGCCACTGTGCCCGGCCGAAAATGTGTCTTTTAAAAGATTTTAAAAAAACAGAAAACAAAAAACTTTGAGAGACTGAAGGGGGCAGATCGCCTGAGGTCAGGAGTTTGAGACCAACCTGGCCAACATGCTGAAACCCCATCTCTACTAAAAATACAAAAATTAGCTGACTGTGGTGGCGCACGCCTGTAGTCCCAGCTACTCAGGAGGCAGAGGAAGGAGAATCGCTTGTACCTGGGAGGCAGAGGTTGCAGTGAGCCAAGATCGCGCCACTGCAAGACCCTGTCTCAAAAAAAAAAAAAAAAAAAAAAAAAAAAGACCAGGCGCAGTGGCTCATGCCTGTAATCCCAGCACTTTGGAAGGCCGAGGCGGGCGGATCACAAGGTCAGGAGATCGAGACCATCCTGGCTAACACGGTGAAACCCCGTCTCTACTAAAAATACAAAAAATTAGCTGGGCGTGGTGGCAGGTGCCTGTAGTCCCAGCTACTCGGGAGGCTGAGGCAGGAGAATCACTTGAACCCGGGAGGCAGAGGTTACAGTGAGCCAAGATCGTGCCACTTCACTCCAGCCTGTGCAACAGAGCTAGACCCTGTCTCAAAAAAAAAGAGAGAGAGAAAGCAAGCAAGCAAGCATGTTCATTCTCTCTGCCATTGGGCAAACATACCATCTCTCTTCAACAGGTCTGGGTTCCCTGTTAGTGGACAGGCCGATGGTTGCCATCATTTGCTTTTACCTGACAACTGCATGGCTCATACATTTTGCATGGGAGCAAATGCAGCTGATAATAAATTCCTAGAAATGGAATCTCCAGGCCAGACGACATGTGCATGCAGAAAGTCCATTGGATTTGCCACATTTCCCAAGGTGGTGCCTATTTGCGAGTACAGGGCCACCAACATTCAGGAGAATGTCAGCTCTCCCGGACCTGGTAGCCCACTCGTTATCGGTCTTATAATCCTTTTTCTTTTTTCTTTTTTTCTTTCTTTCTTTCTTTTTTTTTTTTTTTTTTTAAGATGGAGTCTCGCTCTTGTTGCCCAGGATGGAGTGCAGTGGCGCCATCTCAACTCACTGCAACCTCTGCCTCCCAGGTTCAAGCAATTATCCCGCCTCAGCCTCCCAAGTAGCTGGGATTACAGGCACCTGCCATCATGCCCAGCAAATGTTTGTATTTTTGTAGAGACAGGGTTTCACCATGTTGGCCAGGCTGGTCTTGAACTCCTGACTTCAGGTGATCCACCCGCCTCGGCCTTCCAAAGTGCTGGGATTACAGGCTTGAATCACTACGCCTGGCCTTTTTTTTTTTTTCTTTTTCTTCTTTTTTTTTTGAGACGGAGTCTCGCTCTGTCCCCCAGGCTGGAGTGCAGTGGCCGGATCTCAGCTCACTGCAAGCTCTGCCTCCCAGGTTCACGCCATTCTCCTGCCTCAGCCTCCCGAGTAGCTGGGGCTATAGGCGCCCGCCACCTCGCCCGGCTAGTTTTTTTGTATTTTTTAGTAGAGACGGGGTTTCACTGTGTTAGCCAGGATAGTCTCGATCTCCTGACCCAGTGATCCGCCCGTCTCGGCCTCCCAAAGTGCTGGGATTACAGGCTTGAGCCACCGCGCCCAGCCTTTCTTCTTTTTTTAGAGAGACACAGTCTTGCTCTGTGGACCCTGCTGGAGTGCAGTGGTAGGATCACGGCTCACTGTAGCCTTGGCCTCCTGGGCGCAAGTGATCCTTCCACCTCAGCCTCTGGAGTAGCTGGGACCATGGCATACACCATCATGCACCATTAACTTTTTATTTTTTTGTACAGATGGCGTCTCACTATGTTGCCTAGGCTGGTCTTGAACTCCTGGCCTCAAGCAATCCTCCTGCCCAGCCTCTCAAGTAGCTTTGACTATAGGCACAAGCCAACATGTACAGCTAATAAAAAATTTTTTTGTAGAGATGAGGTCTTACTATGTTGCCCAGGCTGGTCTCAACCTCCTGGCCTCAGGCAATCCTCCTGCCTCAGCCTCTCAAGTAACTTTGACTATAGGCGCAAGCCAACATGTACGCTAATTTTTATTTTTTTATTTTATTTTATTTTTTTAATTTATTTATTATTATTATACTTTAAGTTCTAGGGTACATGTGCATAACGTGCAGGTTTGTTACATATGTATACTTGTGCCATGTTGGTGTGCTGCACCCATCAACTCGTCAGCACCCATCAACTCGTCATTTACATCAGGTATAACTCCCAATGCAATCCCTCCCCCCTCCCCCCTCCCATGTACTCTAATTTTTAAAATTTTTTTGTAGAGATGAGGTCTTGCTATGTTGCCCAGGCTGGTCTCGAACTCCTGGCCTCAAGCAATCCTCCCACCTCAGCCTTCCAAGAGAGGCTCTTGGGGCCTAAACCATGGCTGGTCTCCCTAGAACAGTGCAGTCAGCTCATCCCTCCCTCTCCCAGAGCCTTCAACCACCTCTGCCAAGAGTTCTAGACCCCACAATGACCTGGTCACCAGCCCTTCTGGATTGTAGCTGCACAAAACAGATGTAAACAAACGAAATCCTCCCTTCTCCAGAGCAGTAGACCCTCGATGCCACCCACTTAGCTTTGTTGTGTCATGCTTTTCCAGTTTCTGGTTCCAAGCAGCAAGAACCAGCTCCAACTAAATAAAAAAGCGTTCGTTAGATGGATATCTAGTATGTCACAAACTCTCCCGAGAACCAGGCACAAAGGCCCCACATCACATTGTATGCGTGGCTTGGTGCAGACACCCCCATCGCTGGCCCTGGCACCAGACCCCTCATCTCACACCAACACGGGACGCCCTGTGCTGCCGCTGCAACTGTTACACTCCGAATCCCTCTTCACGACAAGGCTGGGAGAGCCAGCGACAGATTGTTGGCATCTGTGCTGGGAGCTGGGAGGAGGAGGAGGCCCTTGGACAGAGAGAAAGGGGGCTCTTGTGCTTGGGAGCCCAAAGAGTTGGCTAGATTCACCACAGTATCTTAAATTTCTCCATGTCAGTTCGAGACCAGCCTGGGCATCACAGCAAGACCCCATCTCTACAAAAAAATTAGCCGGGCATCGTGGTGCTCGCCTGCAGTCCCAGCGACTTGGGAGGCTGAGGCAGGAGGGTTGCTTGAGCCCAGGAGGTTGAGGCTGCAGTGAGCTATGATTGCGCCACTCCAGCCTCAGTGACAAAGTGAGAACTTGTCTCTTAAAAAATAAATAGGCCAGGCACGGTGGCTCACACCTGTAATACCAGTATGTTGGGAGGCCGAGGCGGGCAGATCACGAGGTCAGGAGATCGAGACCATCCTGGCTAACACAGTGAAACCCCGTCTCTACGAAATATACAAAAAATTAGCCGGGCGAGGTGGCGGGCGCCTGTAGTCCCAGCTACTCGGGAGGCTGAGGCAGGAGCATGTTGTGAACCCAGGAGGCGGAGCTTGCAGTGAGCTGAGATCGCGCCACTGCACTCCAGACTGGGTGACAGAGTGAGACTCCATCTCTAAAAAAGAAAAAGAAAAAGGAAAAGAAATAAATACGTAGACCTGGCCTGGTGGCTTATGCCTGTAATCCCAGCACTTTGGGAAGCTGAGGTGGGCGGATTGCCTGAGCCCAGGAGTTCAAGACTAGCCTGAGAAACATTGTGAAACCCCATCTCCACATAAAAATACAAAAAACAAAACAAAACAAACAAACAAAAACGGAGCCACAAGTGGTGACATGAGCCTGTAGTCCCAGCTAGTTAGGAGGCTGAGGTGGGAGGATCACCTGAGCTCAGGAGGTGGAGGCTGTGTTAAGCTGTGATTGCACCACTGCACTCCAGCCTGGGTGATAGAGCGAGACCTTGTCTCAAAAAAAAAAAAAAAAAAAAAGAACAAACAAAAATAAACAAACAATGCCAGGCACAGCGGCTCACGCCTATAATCCCAGAACTTTGGGTGGCTGAGGCAGCCGGATTACTTGAGGTCAGGAGTTCAAGAGCAGCCTGGCCAACATGGTGAAACCCTGTCTGTACTAAAAATACAAAAAAATTAACTGGGCATGGTGGTGCTTGCTATAATCCCAGCTACTCAGGAGGCTGAGGCACGAGAATTGCTTGAACCCGGGACATGAAGGTTGCAGTGAGTTGAGGTTGCACCACTGTGCTCCAGCCTGGGTGACAGAGGGAGACCCTGTCTCAAAAATAAATAAATAAACATTTAAAAATAAATTAATTTAAAAAGGGAATTTCTCCGTGTCATACCCCAGATGACAGCCTTTAGTACCCACTAGATGTCCCCTGGACTCCTGGCACCCACATGGTTTTTTCATTTGATTCTCATGACACCCTGTTGGGTAGATAATCACCTCTATTTGCCTGAGATTCCTGTGACATGCCAAGAATCCTACAGCACACTCCATTTCAGAAGGAACGTGGGGCCCGGGCACAGTGGCTCACTCCTGTAATCCCAGCACTTTGGGAGGCTGAGGCAGGTGGATCGCTTGGTGGTGGTCACGAGTTCGAGACCAGCCTCACCAACATGGTGAAATACCCGTTTCTACTAAACACACAAAAAATTAGCCGGGCATGGTGGCATGTGCCTGTAGTCCCAGCTACTCGGGTGGCTGAGGCAGGAGAATCACTTGAACTCGGCAGGCGGAGGCTGCTGTGAGACGAGATTGGGCCACTGCACTCCAGCCTGGGCAACAGAGTGAGACTCTGTCTCAAAAGAAAAAAAAAAAAAAAAGAAGAATCCCTGCCTGGGTTCTGCTGGACTGTTTTCAACACCTGCCATTCTGCTGTAGCCCCAGCCCCTAAGGGCACACGAAACCCTCCCCTTCTCATCTCCATCATCCCTCCCCATGGGAGCACAGCCTGTGAGCTCGGGGACTCCTGGGGGAGAACATCCTTAACACAGGATTCGGCCAGGGAAGTGAGCCAAGTTTTTAGCACATTCCCAGAAACTGCTCTCTTGGGAGGGGGTGAGTCAGAGGGTGGGGCCGGGAGGGGAGCCTAGTCCTGGCTCCACCATTTAGTCCAGACACACCAGTCTCTGGTGGGCATAAAAACAGCCAGGCACAGTGGCTCGTACCTGTATTCCCAGCACTTTGGGAGGCCAAGGCAGTCAGATCATCTGAGCTCAGGAATTCAAGACCAGCCTGGCCAACATGCTGAAACCCTGTCTCTACTAAAAATACAGAAATTAGCTGGGCGTGGTGGCGCATGCCTGTAGTCCCAGCTACTTGGGAGGCTGCCCACCTCAGCCTCCCAAAGTGTTAGGATTACAGGCGTGAGCCACCGTGCCTGGCCACATTTGAATATCTTAACCCATGTAAGTCAAACATGCCTAGGGCTCACAAAAGTCATGGTGCACCCTGGCACAGGAGAGGAGGCAGCTCTTGAGTTTCAGTGCATGCTTTTGATATTCACAATAGGTCAGTGTCGTTGAAAGAAAAAGTGAGGTCAGACACAGTGGCTCATGCCTGTAATCCCAGCACTTTGGGAGGCCGAGGAGGGCGGATCACCTGCGGTCAGGAGTTCGAGACCAGCCTGGCCAACATGGCGAAACCCTGTCTCTACTAAAAATACAAAAATTAGCCAGGCGTGGTGGCACATACCTGTAACCCCAGCTACTCGGGAGGCTGAGGCAGGAGAATTGCTTGAATCCGGGAGGCGGAGGTTGCAGTGAGCCAAGATCGCACCATCGCACTCCAGCCTGGGCGACAAGAGCGAAACTCAGTCTCAAAACAAACAAACAAACAACAACAACAAAAAAAGCAAGGAAGGAAATTCTTACACATGCTAAAACATGGATGAAACTTGAAGACATGATGCTAAGTGAAATGAGTCAGTTACAAAGAAAGACAAATACTGGCTGCCTCCACTTACGGGAGGTATCTGGAATAGTAAAATTCACAGAAACAGAAAGGAGAGGAGAAGTTTTCCGGGGCTGGAGCGGGGCAGGGAAAGGGAGTTGTTTGTTGGGTATAGGGTTTCAGTTTTGTGAGGTGAAAAAGTTCCAGAGATCTGTTGCACAACAATGCACGTATAGTTAATACTACTGTGCTGTCCACTTAAAAACAGTGAAGATGGGCCAGGCGCGGTGGCTCACACCTGGAATTCCAGCACTTTGGGAGACCGAGGTGAGTGGATCACCTGAGGTCAGGAGTTCGAGACCAGCCTGACCAACATGGTGAAACCCTGTCTCTACTAAAAATATAAAAATTAGCTGGGCGTGGTGGCGGGTGTCTGTAGTCCCAGCTACTCAGGAGGCTGAGGCAGGAGAATCTCTTGAACACGAGAGATGGAAGTTGTGGTGAGCTGAGATGGTGCCACTGTATTCCAGCCTGGGCGACAGAGAGAGACCTCATCAAAAAATAAAAAAAATTAAAAAACTTAAGATGGGCTGGGTGCGGTGACTCATGCCTGTAATCCCAGCACTTTGGGAGGCTGAGGCGGGCGGATCACTTGAGCCCAGGAGTTCAAGACCAGCCTGGGCAACATGAGAAAAAATACAATTTTAAAAAATAAAGAAATAAGGCCGGGCTCACACCTGTAATCCCAGCACTTTGGGAGGCCGAGACGGGCAGATCACGAGGTCAAGAGATTGAGACCATCCTGGCCAACATGGTGAAACCCCATCTCTACTACAAAGATTACCTGGGCGTGGTGGTGGGTGCCTGTAATCCCAGCTACTCGGGAGGCTGGGGCAGGAGAATTGCTTGAACCTGGGAAGCGGAGGTTGCAGTGAGCCCAGATGGCACCACTGTGCTCCAGCCTGGAGACAGAGTGAGATTCCGTCTCAAAATAATAATAATAATAATAATAATAAATAAAATAGTTAAGATGGTAAACCTTATGTGTTTTTTACCAGAATAAAAAAAAATGCACCTATACCCCAACTTTGTACATATATTTTGACTGTATAAAGTAATTGAAAAGAATTTTATAACTTCTGTTCTCTACCAACATCATGCATTCTTGAGAATCTTAGGATTCTTCCAAAGTGAGAAAGTGTGACCTACAAATTGTTTTCATGCGCAGTGACGCATTTTGAAATACTAAATTTAACAATGGATGAAACTGACATAGTTATATTTAGAAGACATTTCAGTAAACATTTACTATTTTTTAAAGTTGCAGTTTAAATGCAGTTTAAATACTATTTTTTAAAGTTAAATATTTTGGAGCCAAAGCATTTTCCCCTCTTAAACCTCGAGGAGTTTTAGGAGCTGGAGGCCTCACACCCCTCCTGGAAAAAATTGTCACTGCCCGAAGGAAATATTCCTGAGCCACTTCCGTCTTCACCCATCAGACTCTGACAGTGGCTCCTGGTGCCTGTCCTGCTGTGCCACGGTCCAGAGCCCCCAGAGAGGACTTCTGGGAGGAGGCAGGTCCTGGAAGAATGACACCGGAGGCATTGCTGAAGGAGGAGAAGCCCACAAAAATGGATAGGAGGCAGGAGCAGGGGATGAGGAGGAAGCTGTGTGGCAGGTGCAGAGGGTGGCAAGGGCGGCCCTCTCTGAAGGCCAAAGGAGCCCAGCTGTGAACCCACAAAAGCTGGGCACAGGAGCCAGGGACACAAGGATCCCTGGCAGGCTCCGGGCCAAGTGACAGCTGTATGTTGAGAAGTTCTGGCCGGGAGCAGTGGCTCATGCCTGTAATCCCAGCACTTTGGGAGGCCAAGGCGGGTGGATCACGAGGTCAGGAGTTCAAGACCAGCCTGGCCAAGATGGTTAAACCCCGTCTCTACCAAAAATATAAAAATTAGTCTGGCATTGTGGCAGGTGCCTGTAATTCCAGCTACTCGGGAGGCTGAGGCAGAGAATTGCTTGAACCCGGGAGGCAGAGGTTGCAGTGAGTCGAGATCATGCCACTGCACTCCAGCCTGGGTGACAGAGCAAGACTCCGTCTCAAGAAAAAAATAAAAAAAAAAGTCTTGGCTGGCCAGCTGGGAGGCATCAGAGGCCAGATGGGGCTCTATCCCCAGCTTCCCCCCCGCCATCCCGCCAATCTTGACACCCCTACTGCACCAGTTAGACAGATACCATTAAATAACAGTTTTAAAGCCAAGGTCCACAGGCTGGGCTTGGTGGCTCAATGCCTGTCATCCCAGTACTTTGGGAGGCCAAGGCGGAGGATTGCTTGAAGCCTGGAGTTCAACACCAGCCTGGGCTACATAGCGAGACCCTGCCTTTACGAAAAATAAAAAAATTAGCCAAGCATGGTGGTGCACACCTATAGTCCCAGCTACTCAAGAGGCAGAGGTGGGAGGATCGCTTAAGCTCAGAGGTCACGGCTGCAGTGAGCTGTGACTGTGCCACTGCACTCCAGCCTGGGTGATAGAGTAAGACCCTGTCTCTAAAAACAAAAAGCAAAACCCACAAAAAAACGAGGTCCACAGTGAGGATCGTAGGCTCTGGAGCCAGACAAGTGAGTTCAGATCTTACCTCCACTGCTATGATAGGACCTGCTGTGTGACTGTGAGCCAGTTATTCAGCCTCTCTGGGCTTCATCTGCCTAATCTGTAGAGTGGGCAATGGTGGCTGCACCCCGCAGAGTGACTGGGAGCACAGCGTGCTGGTGAGCCACTTGGTCACCAGACCACAGAGGGCACCTCCCTGGGGCAAGCACTCAGGATGTCCTCACGCTAATCCCCACAAACAGAGGAGCAGGGCTGTTCTCACCATCCACACCACCCCCACTTTTTTTTTTTTTTTTTTTTTTTTTTTTTTTTTTTTGAGGCGGTTTCGCTCTGTGGCCCAGGCTGGAGTGCAATGGCGCAATCTCGGCTCACTACAACCTCCGCCTCCCGGGTTCAAGTGATTCTCCTGCCTCAGCCTCCCGAGTAGCTGGGATTACAGGTGCGTGCAACCACACCCTGCTAATTTTTGTATTTTAAATAGAGACAGAGTTTCGCCATGTTGGCCAGGTTGGTCTCGAATTCCTGACCTCAAGTGATCTGCCTGCCTCGGCCTCCCAAAGTGCTGGGATTACAGGCGTGAGCCACTGTGCCCTGCTAATTTTTGTATTTTTAGTAGAGACAGGGTTTTGCCATGTTGGCCAGGCTGGTCTCGAACTCCTGACCTCGAGTCATCTGCCTGCCTTGGCCTCCCAAAATGCTAGGACTACAGGCATGAGCCACCATGCCCAGCCTCACCATCCCCCTTTCATGGATGCAGAAATCATGGACTGAACCCTTAACTCGGCACCAGCCTCAACACACCAGGTCCTCACCAAGGACTCCAGGACTAAATGCTGGTGTCCCATCCACTTCATAGATAAGGAACTGCAAAGTCACAATGACAAATTCAACCCCCTCCTAGCACAGCCCCCAGACTCCTAGCACAGCCCCCAGCCCCACAGAGGTCAGAAAGAAAGACCCTGCTCCGAGAGAAAGACAGACAGACAGACAGACAGACAGAGAGAAACAGATGGAGAAACATAGTCAGAGGCAGCGAGACAGGAAATCAGAAAGAGAAAATTCAGGCTCATGCCTGTAATCCCAGCACTTTGGGAGGCCAAGGCAGGTGGATCACCTGAGGTTAGGAGTTTGAGACCAGCCTGGCCAACATATTGAAATCCCGTCTCTACTGAAAATACAAAAAATTAGCCAGGTGTGGTGGCAGGTGCCTGTGATCCCAGCTACTCAGGAGGCTGAGGCACAAGAATCGCTTGAACCTGGGAGGTGGAGGTTGCAGGGAGCCGAGATAGAGACATTACACCCCAGCCTGGGCAACAAGAGCAAAACTCTATCTTAAAAATAAATAAATAAATAAAAGACAGAGGCAATTCAGAGGCCAGGAGTGGTGGTGTGAACCTATTATCCCAGCTACTTGGGAGGCTGAGGTGTGAGAATCGCTTGAACCCGGGATGCGGAGGTTGCAGTGAGCTGAGGTTGCACCACTGCACTCCAGCCTTGGTGACAGAGGGAGACTCCGTCTCCAAAAGCAAAAAAGAAAATTCAGAAACAGAGAGGGCTGCTCTGAACACCCAGACTAAAGTAAGGGTGGGAGTCGGGGGAATGTTGCCCCCAGTTTTCCCAGGGACCCCTTGTGGGGGCGGTGGGAAGCAGTTACAGGTCACCTCTGGGCACCTCAGGGGTGGCTGTGAATGGTCTTCAGCAGAGGCAAAGGTGGACAGAAGCAGGCATAGGGCTGGTGACAGGTGTCACCTTAGGATGTGCCCTGAAACCATGGGGATCCCAAAAGTGAGCAGGGCATGGCTGCCAGGAGGACTTCAGCCCTGCAGTAAAGAGAGAGTTTCTGTGTGGTCTCAGACTCTGATGATCTCCTTTCCCTTCTTTCTTTCTTTTTAATTTTTTTTTTTTTGACACAGAGTCTCGCTCTGTTGCCCAGGCTGGAGTGCAGTGGCGTGGTCTTGGCTCACTGCGTCCTCTGCCTCCCAGGTTCAAGCAATTCTCCTGCCTCAGCCTCCCAAGTGGATCACACACACCTGCCACCACGCCCAGCTAATTTTTTTGTATTTTTAGCAGAGATAGGGTTTCACCATGTTGGCCAGGCTGGTCTCCAACTACTGACCTCAAGTGATCCTCCTGCCTCGGCCTCCCAAAGTGCTGGGATTACAGGCGTGAGTCACCGCACCTGGCCAAAATTGTTGTTGTTGTTGTTTTTCTTTTTGGAGGGCTGGGCCTGATGGCTCATGCCTGTAATCCCAGCTACTCCGGAGGCTGAGGCACGAGAATCACTTGACCCTGGGAGGTGGAGGTTGCAGTGAGCTGAGATGACGGAGTGCCTGAGTGACAGAGTAAGACTCTGTCTCAAAAAAATAATAATTTAAAAAATAAATAAAAGAAAAGAAAAAGAAAAAAAACTTCTAAATTTTTTGCAAAGATGACGTCTCACTGTGTTGCCCAGGTTGGTCTCCAACTCCTGGACTCAAGCGATCCTCCTGCCTCGGCCTCCCGAAGTGCTGGGATTAGAGGTGTGAGTCACTGCGTCCCACCTGTACCCTTTTCTCTGAGGCCTCCTGGAGCTGCAGTCCCTTAATCCGCTCAGCCCCAGCCCCTGTGGGTGAAAACTACTGCCCCTCTCAAAGTGAGAAACACTTTGAAACACCAGGAGTGGGTGTTTCCTGTCAGCCCAAAGCTGGGAGTCCAGAGTCTTGGGTCCATATCTCTGCCATAGACTCTGGGAGCAACCAGGGACACACTGCTCCCACTGAGACTGGAGACTGGAGACAGTCTCAGTGGAGAGCTGGGCTTGAAGGAGAAGGGATGGGGCTGGGAGAAAGAACAGGAGGAAGGGCTGGGAAGTGGGGGAAAGGGGCCAGGTGCAGCTCTGAGGGCACTCCCCAAGCAGAGATGGCCCAGGGCTGGGGGAGACAGCGTGATTCCAAAGGGACTCTCACCTCCAGATCCCTATGCAGGACCTGACCAGGACTCTTCTGACTCCACAAGGAGAAAAATGTGTGTACAAGTGAGGGGACTTGGGATGGGGCCAGCGCAGCTGCGGCTGGAACGTAAACCTGTCATGGCTTCTGGCGCCATGGCCACCCTCAGCCGGGGAAAGGGCCCTGGCTCAGCTGATGAGAACCAGGAGCCAGGATGGAGCCACAGTGGGGGCACGGGAGGGTGGAGGTGACAGCTCTTGGTTTTCAGCCTGGCTCTCGCCCATCCACTACTCCCCCCATCCACTACTCCCACAGATCCTGGGCACTGTAGGTAACGGGAACCCTGGCCTCTAGATGCCCCCAGCCCTTGGATCACTGGTGTCCCGCAACCACTTAGCTGCCCCCCAGTAGGCCCCCCACCATCCCCCTGCATCTCTGCCTTGGCTCTGCCTGGGATCTTCTATGTGGCTGTTCCCCCATCCCTGCAGTGCCTGACGCCACCCAGTGTCTTGCTAACCCACAGTTCTCTGGACTATTCCATGGATGTTTGCTGGATAGACATGGACATTTTGCATACAGAGAACTGCACAAATCTTTTATTTTTTTGAGATAGGGTCTCGCTCTGTTACCCAGGCTGGAGTGAAGTGGTACAATCATAGCTTACTGCAGCCTCAATCTCCTGGGTCTAAGCAATCTTTCCAGCTCAGCCTCCTAAGTAGTTGGGACTACAGTTTCATGCCAGCACGCTCAGATAATTAAAAAAAAAAATTTTTTTAGAGTCAGGGGTCTCGCTATGTTGCCCAGGCTGGTCTCAAACTCCTGGCCTCTAGCAATCTTCCCACCTCAGCCTCCCAAAGTGCTAGGATTCCAGGTGTAAGCCACTACATTCAGCTAAAGTGCACAGGTTTTATGTGGACAGCTCAAGGAAGTCTTACACAGGCCTACGACTGCATCACCATCTCCCAGATCAAGAACAAGAACATTCCCAGCCCCAGGAGGCTTCCTTGTGTCCCATACCCGTCACCACCACCTCTGGGAATAACTTCTATCCCAGTTTATTGCCATAGATTACTCCCACCTGCTTTTTTG
Organism: Macaca mulatta; assembly: GCF_049350105.2. Lineage (NCBI taxonomy): Eukaryota > Metazoa > Chordata > Mammalia > Primates > Cercopithecidae > Macaca > Macaca mulatta. The sequence continues at coordinate 49,786,896 of NC_133408.1, forward strand.
AGATAGGGTCTCACTCTGCAATCACAGCTCACTGCAGCCTCCAACTTCTGGGCTCAAGTGATCCTCCTGCCTCAGCCTCCTGAGTAGCTGGGATGATAGGCCGGCACCACCACGCCTGGCTATTTTTAAATTTTTTTTTAAGATGGGGTCTTGCTATGTTACCCAAGCTGGTCTTGGGTAACTCCTGGGCTCAAGCGATTCACCCCCCCACCCCCCCGAACTGGCCTCCCAAAGTGCTGGGATTATAGGCGTGAGCCACTGTGCCCACCCGGTCCTCCCGTCTGCTTTTGCTCTTTATATAAATAGAATCCTACAGTGTACATTCGCTGGTGCCTGGCTTCTTTGCCAATGTTATGTGCAGGGGAGTCACCCATGTTGCTGAATAGCATTCTATGGTGTGGGCGGAGGCTCCACAGCTTGCCTCTTCACTGGCCTGTGGATGAATGTCTGTTGTTTCCTGTTTGGGTCTGTTATGAAGAATCCTGATCTGAATGTTCTTGCACGTGTCTTTTTTTCTATTTTATTTATTTATTTTTTAGATGGAGTCTTGCTCTGTGGCCCAGGCTGGAGTGCAGTGGTGCGATCTTGGCTCAATGCAGCCTCCACCTCCTGGGTTCAAGCGATTCTCCTGCCTCAGCCTCCCAAGTAGCTGGGATTACAGGTGCCCACCACCACGCCCGGCTAATTTTTGTATTTTTAGTAGAGACAGGGTTTTGCCATGTTGGCCAGGCTGGTCTCGAACTCCTGACCTCAAGTGATCTGCTCCCCTTGGCCTCCCAAAGTGCATGTCTTTTGGGAGGCTCAGTGCTCATTTCTCTTGGGGAAATGCCTAGAAGCAGAATTACTGGGACCTAGGGCAGGTGTAGAACACTGGATTCTAAACAGGCCGGTTCTGACTGTGCCTTTCCAAGTATTTCACACGTGTTCCCTTCACCTTCCCAGGGGACCTATCACATGTCTCCTTCACCTCCCTCTATTCCCCCAGTAACAGAAACTTCGGATCTGTCAGCCTCTGTTTTGCAAAGCAGGGCAGCCCTCCTGACCCCGCTCCTATCCTGGTGGGCCCAGGGCACACCTGTCACTGCTGAAGGGTCCACTGGGTTGGCCAACAAGGAGGGAACCCTTTCCTGTTGGCTGAGAGCTTCTCTCTCTTTTTTCCTTTTCTTTTCTTTTCTTTTCTTTTTTTTTTTTTTTTGAGACGGAGTCTTGCTCTGTCACCCAGGCTGGAGTATAGTGGAACAATCTCGGCTCACTGCAACCTCTGCCTCCTGGGTTCAAGCGATTCTCCTGCCTCAGCGTCCCAAGTAGCTGGGATTACAGGTGCATGCGACCACGCCTGGCTAATTTTTGTATTTATTTATTTATTGAGACTGAGTCTTGCTCTGTCGCCCAGGCTGGAGTGCAGTGGCCGGATCTCAGCTCACTGCAAGCTCCGCCTCCCAGGTTTACGCCATTCTCCTGCCTCAGCCTCTGGAGTAGCTGGGACTACAGGCGCCCGCCACCTCGCCCGGCTAGTCTTTTGTGTTTTTTTTTTTTTTAGTAGAGATGGGGTTTCACTGTGTTAGCCAGGATGGTCTCGATCTCCTGACCTCATGATCCGCCCATCTCGGCCTCCCAAAGTGCTGGGATTACAGGCTTGAGCCACCACGCCCGGCCTTATTTATTTTTTAGTGCAGACGGACTTACCTTATTGGCCAGGCTGGTCTCGAACTCCTGACCTCAAGTGATCCACCCACCTTTGGACTCCCAAAGTGTTGGGATTATAGGCATGAACCATCACACCCAGGCCCCGAGAGCTTCTGTCATGGCACTTTGGGACTGTCTGCTTGGGGTTCATCCCTCTGTGCCCTGGCCACCCCCTTACCCCCAGGACAGGGACTGTGGTCAAGCTATTCCTGCATCCGGTACCCAGCACACAGCTTGATGTGGACAACAGGGAACCAGGGGCTCACAGAAAGGTGGGGTGGGAGAGAACAGCTTAGAGGCAAATGTCTCCCACTTTGAGGACTAGGTCCGGAGATGTAGCTTCAAGGTCCAGTTTCTCTGCTTGGGCCTGGGGAAAGCTTTTCACTTCTTGGGACCTTAGTATAAGCCTGGTGTCCCTCCAGGGTCCAGGTGAGCCCTTCCATTTACCCCAACCTTAGACCCAAGGCAGATGAGTTGAGTACAACCAAGGCCCATTGGTCACACCCTTCCCAGGCCCTAAGAGGTCACTTCCTGGACTGCCCAGGCTGGAACCGGCCCACGGTGGGAAGAGAAGGGGTCTCCCACTGGAGACAAGGCCTCCAGTCAATGTCTCTGACATTCATGGAGACCCCTCTGGGGCTCAGTGGCTGGTCAGAGGGGTCGAGGCAGGGCCCTGGGCAGCGGGTGGACAGGCTCCGTGACCAGAGGGGCCATCGCCCACCCCGCCCTTGGCCATCAGCCCGGACCCAGGTTCCTCTCTTCCCAGAAGTTCATCCCCTTGAATGGACTTACGTGCTTAGCTCTCATTAACCTTTTGAACCTTCCAGAAAGGGAGTGGAAATGTCCTGCCTCGTCTCCTGCTGAGGAAGCCTGGGTAGGAGTGGAGGAAGATAAGGGGACCCTCCAGCGCTGCTGCTGGGGCCAGAGATGTGGGAGTCCCAGGCAGGGGTGTTGTCCTGAGCAGGGTCTCTGCACCAGCTCGGTCACCAACGGGGCTCTGCAGGTTCACCCAGCAGAATATCTCAAATATCTGGGATTACAGGCACCCACCACCACGCCCAGTTAATTTTTGTACTTTTAGTAGAGACGGGGGTTTTGCCATGTTGGCTAGGCTGGTCTCGAACTCCTGACCCCAAGTGATCCACCCACCTCAGCTTCCCAAAGTGCTGGGATTACAGGTGGTGGGTGCCTGTAATCCCAAGATATTTGAGATACTCTTGAACTCCGTGTGATTCAGAGGTTGACAAACCACTCGAGGTGGAAGAGACAGAAGTGGTGAAAGCATTTGAAGAAGGTGTTTGAAGCTGAGCTTGGAGGACCAGAGGACTGGGGCTCCAAGAGAAGGGGTGGGAGGTGGGGGAAGGGTGCCAGGGAGCAGCTGGTGTGAGCCCTTGTGTGCCATCCTGGAGACCCGGGGCCTTGGGTCTGATAGCACAACTCAAACCCGTCCAGCAAGCAGGGGCTCCGGTCTCTGCTACAGAGTCCCCCAAATCCCTACAAGTCCCCAGGGGCATCTGGGGACAGTCTGCATTTCAGCCAGGAGCTCACCTACGGGTCCTGGGAGCAAGGGGAAGTCACCCCCTCTGCCTGGGGTGTCCTACTTGGGAAGGGCCCCCACAGCAGGGTGGCTGGGACCCTAGAGAGACCCCCCTCTCAAACCATAGCCCTTACCTCTTTTTTTTTTTTTTTTTTTTTTTTGAGACGGAGTCTCGCTCTGTCACCCAGGCTGGAATGCAGTGGCGCGATCTCGGCTCACTGCAAGCTCCGCCTCCTGGGTTCACGCCATTCTCCTGTCTCAGCCTCCTGAGTAGCTGGGACTACAGGGGCCCACCACCATGTCCGGCTAATTTTTTTTTTTTTTTTTTTTTTTTTTTTTTTTTTTTTTTTTTTTTAGTAGAGACAGGATTTCACCATGTTAGCCAGGATGGTCTCAATCTCCTGACCTCGTCATCCGCTCGCCTTGGATTCCCAGAGTGCTGGGATTACAGGCGTGAGCTACCGCGCCCCGCAGCCCTTGCCTTTTTGTGACGCTGCAATGGAAATATCCCCCAGGAAGATTACTTTGATGGGATCAGACCGGGTAGCCCCCGCCCACTCACTGCCGCTGACTCTTGGACAAGCTGATTCCCTCCCCAAGGCTTCACATGCCCCCACTGCCCAAGTCTTCAGACCCCTCAGGTAAACCCGCATTTCCAAGAGAGCCCCGGCTCCCATGTCAAAAAGGGGGTGCGGAGACACACTGTGTGGGTGAGTGGAGAGCTGCCTGGTTTCCAACAGTCGTCCCCTTGGGGCACCTGGGCTCCTGCTGCAGTGGACGGCTGGGTGTCTGGAGGAAGGGCTGGCGTGTGGAGACAGTGTTGGGGCACAGCCAGCAGCGGAGGGGGTTCCAGGCTGACTCCCTCTGTATCTGCCAGCTTCAGGGGATGGGCTGCGAATGGTTCTGTCCCCCGATACCCACTTGTTGTTTTTTCTTTCTTTTCTCCCTCCCTTCCCCTTTCCTTCCCTTCCCTCCCTCCCTCCTTCCTTCCTCTCTTTCTCTCTCCTTCCTTCCTTCTTTCCCCTTCCTTCCTTCCTTCCCCTCCCTCTCTCCTTCCTTCCTTCCTTCCTCTCCCTCTCTCCTTCCTTCCTTCCTTCCCCTCCCTCTCTCCTTCCTTCTTTCCTTCCCCTCCCTCTCTCCTTCCTTCCTTCTTTCCTTCCTTCCTTCCCCTCCCTCTCCTTCCTTCCTTCCTTCTTTCCTTTTCTCTCTCTCTTTCTTTCTCTTTCTTTCTTTCTTTTCTTTCTTTCTTTCTCTCTCTCTATTTCTCTCTCTTTCTCCTTTCTCTTTCTTTCTTTCTTTCTTTCTTTCTTTCTTTCTTTCTTTCTTTCTTTCTTTCTTTCTTTCTTTCTTTCTTTCTTTCTTTCTTTCTTTCTTTCTTTCTTTCTCCCTCCCCCCCCCTTCCTGTCCCCTCTCTTTCTTTCTCTCTTTCTTTCTTTCTGACAAGGTCTCAGGGTCTTGCTGTTGCCCAGGCTGGAGTGCAGTGATGCAATCAAAGCTCACTGCAGCCTCAACCTCCTGGGCTCAAGCAATCCTCCCACCTCAGCCTCCTGAGTAGCTGGGACCACAGATGCACACTACCATGCCCAGTTAATTTTTAAAACTTTTTTAGAGATGGTGTCTCCCTATGTTGCCCAGGCTGGTCTTGAACTTCTGGGCTCAAGTGATCTTCCCGCCTAAGCCTCATAAAGCACTGGGATTACAGATGTGAGCCACCGCATCCAGCCCCTGTTCTTTCCCCGCTCTTATTTCTGCTTCTTTTTTCCCTTTTCCCCACTGAGCCCAGCTCTGGAACTGACGCCGGCTTTCTGATTTTATCTTGTGTTTATTGGGAAATGGTGGTGCCCATCTCTGGGCCAGTCCAGACAGCTTCCCTCTAGGAAGTGAGCCGAGTTCCCACGGCGTGTCAGAGTTAAAAACAAGGACAAGAGACAGCGTGAGAGACATAAGAGAGGGGGCATGGAGAAAGACAGAAAAACAGAGAGAGGGACACACAGGTCCCCTGCTTCCCTTTCTGTTTGTTCATTAATCAGGCTGATGTCAGGTGGCACAGGGGGCATTGGACATCATTTCATGGCTTAAGGTCATTGTCCCCAAGTCTGTTTTCCCACGCTGTCCCCTTAAGAGCTGGGCTGCCAAGGCCACACACTGCGGTCCATGGGAGGGTCAGTGTCACCCTCCAGCCTGTGGGTGTGCCCAGCAGAGCCTCCAGCTCTGTGCCTGCCCCCTGGAATGCCCCTAATGCCCTCCTAGCCCCTTACCCATCCTTCAAGGCCACACCTGTGCCCCTCCTCCATGCAGCCCCCAGATGGGATTGGCAGGGTGTGCCTCTCTGTCCCTCAAGGGCTCCCTGGTCATCTCTGTGCATGTCTAGATGCCACTGAGATGGACTGGCCTTGATGGTCGAGACTTTACGTCTTAGCATCCAGCATGGCTAGCTGAAGTCAGTGGCTACAGAGTGTGGGAATGAATGAGTGAGTGAGTAAATGAATGGGGGAGGACCAGACCTGGACAGGAGCTTCTGATGCCTCTTGCCCATCTTTTTTTTTTTTTTTTTTTTTTTGAGACGGAGTCTTGCTCTGCTGCCCAGGCTGGAATGCAGTGGCTGGATCTCAGCTCACTGCAAGCTCCACCTCCCGGGTTTATGCCATTCTCCTGCCTCAGCCTCCCGAGTAGCTGGGACTACAGGTGCCCGCCACCTCCCCCGGCTAGTTTTTTTGTATTTTTTAGTAGAGACGGTGTTTCACCGGGTTAGCCAGGATGGTCTCGATCTCCTGACCTCATGATCTGCCCATCTCGGCGTCCCAAAGTGCTGGGATTACAGGCTTGAGCCACCGCGCCTGGCCCATCTTTTTTTTTTGAGATGGAGTCAGGCTCTATTGCCCAGGCTGTGGTGCAATCTCAGCTCACTGCAGCTTCTGCCTCCAGAGTTCCAGCGATTCTCCTGCCTCAGCTTCCTAAGTAGCTGGAACTACAGGTGTGCAACAGCACGCCCGGCTAATTTTTGTATTTTTAGTAGAGACAGGGTTTCACCATGTTGCCCAGGCTGGTCTTGAACTCCTGACCTCGTGATCCACCTGCCTCGGCCTCCCAAAGTGCTGGGGTTACAGGCATGAGCCACCGCACTCAGCTCCCACTTGTCCATTCTTTTCATGGATGAGGAGGCTGAGGCCCAGGCCGGCCAGGTGGGTGCCAGGACTGGGGCTCTGACACTTTCCCTCCTAGGGGATTCTCAGGATCCCTCTCTGGGAACATGGTCAGTGGCTTGAAGGGGCCAGGGGCTTTCCCTCCAGCCAGCCCTGGACTCCCAGGCCCCAGAGAACCTGGAGAAGCCAGCCTGGAATGGCTGGGATTTTCATTGGGAGAATCCCACTGGGAGAATGCACTGGGCTGTCTCCCAGCCCCTGAGATTGGGCTCTGGGCTCAGCACTGGGCAGGACCCAAGGAAGTGGCTTAAGTCTCTGTGGTCAGGCGGTGTCTGCAGTAGAAAGCAGGGTGGCATGTGGCCGGGGCAGGGGACTGTGGTCAGGGAGAAAGGTTGCCTGGGGCTATCCAGGCTTCAGCCTGGGGATGGGAGCACCAGGGAACCAAGACAAAGTGCAGCGCTGGGGCTAGCTTTGGGCTCGGCTGTCAGGGAAGCATATTGGCATGAGGGGCCTCCTGGATGTCCGGTCAGAGATGGCCAGGGGGCCAAGGACATATGAGAGGCAGCTGAGAGTTTCTGGGTGAGCTGGCTCACACCTGTAATCCCAGCACTTTGGGAGACTGAGGTGGGCGGATCACCTGAGGTCAGGAGTTCGAGACCAGCCTGGCCAACATGGTGAAACTCTGTCTCTACTAAAAATACAAAAATCACTCGGGCATGGTGGCGGGCGCCTGTAATCCCAGCTATTCGGGAGGGTGAGGCACGAGAATCGCTTGAATCTAGGAGGTGGAGGTTGCAGTGAGTCAAGATCGCGCCACTGCACTCCAGCCTGGGTGACAGAGCCAGACTCTGTCTCAAAAACAACAACAACAAGAACAACAAGGCAGCTGACAGGAGGGATAAGGGTGATTACTCCATATCAGAGCTGGCTGAGGCTGGTGCCCAGGGATAGGGGAGCTGAGTGGGTGCAGGCCCAGAAAGTGAGCAATTGCCAGTGACACGGGGTGGAGGGACAGGTGGAGGAGGAGTTGTGAGCTCGGCTGCACAGGACATTACTCCAAATGGGGCTGAGGAGCAAGGGGGACCCCCACACTCCCCACCTCCCAATGCTGAGGCATGTAGGTAGAGGGCTACAGGAAGCCTCAGGAGGGCTTCAGGGAGGAGGTGTTCTCAAGGAAGAGGCAGGAGGGTGGTGAAGGGGACATTTGGGGGCCACCCCTTCTCCAGCTGGCAAAATTGCCCTGTCCCCGCTGGGTGCGGTGGCTCATGCCTATAATCCCAGTACTTTGGGAGGCTGAGGTGGGAGGATCACTTGAGGTCAGGAGTTTGAGACCAGCTTGGGCCACACGGTGAAACCCCCACCCCCGTCTCTACTAAAAATACAAAAATTAGCTGGGCGAGGTGGTGCACTCCTGTAATCCCAGCTACTTAGGAGGCTGAGAGAGGAGAATCACTTGAACCCAGGAGGCGGAGGTTGCAGTGAGCTGAGATTGTGCCATTGCACTCCAGCCTGGGCGACAGAGCGAGACCCCATCTCCAAAAAAAAAATTTGCCCTGTCCCCTGGGACTCAGAGGTCAGCCCCTGCAGAGTCCCCTCTGCACACTACCAGCCCCACTCCAGCCTCGGCAGCCCTCTGTCTGGGCAGGACTTTGTAGCCCTTTCTCCAGTCTGGAGACCAGAAGGTCAGGAAAGGAGGCCAGGCATGGTGGCTTATGCTTGTAATTTCAGCACTTTGGGAGGCCAAGGTGGGAGCATCTCTTGAGCTCAGGAGTTCCAAACCAGCCTGGGCAACATGGCGAGACCCCATCTCTATAAAAAATTTAAAAAATTAGCCGGGTGGTGGCACGCACCTGTAATCCCAGCCACTTGGGAGGCTGAGGTGGGAGGATTGCTTGAGCCCAGGGGTTCAAGGTCGCTGTGAGCTATGATTGTGCCACTGTACTCAAGCCTGGGTGACAGAGCAAGACCCTGTCTCTACAAATACAAAATAAAATAAAGAAAGTTGGCCGGGCGCGGTGGCTCAAGCCTGTAATCCCAGCACTTTGGGAGGCCGAGATGGGTGGATCACGAGGTCAGGAGATCAAGACCATCCTGGCAAACACGGTGAAACCCCGTCTCTACTAAAAAAATACAAAAAACTAGCCAGGCATGGTGGCGGGCGCCTGTAGTCCCAGCTACTCGGGAGGCTGAGGCAGGAGAATGGCGTAAATCCGGGAGGCGGAGCTTGCAGTGAGCTGAGATCCGGCCACTGCACTCCAGCCTGGGTGACAGAGAGAGACTCCGTCTCAAAAAAAAAAAAAAAAAAAAAAAGAAAGTTAGTTAGGTGCTGTAGTACCTGTAATCCCAGCACTTTGGGAGGCCGAGGTGGGAGGATCGCCTGAGCCCAGGAGTTCAAGGCTACAGTGAGCTATGAAGGCACCACCATACCCCAGCCAGGGCAACAGAACAAGACCCCGTCTCTAAAAAAGGAAAGAAGAAAAAAAGAAAAAAAAAAGAAAGAAATAAAGAAAAAAAAGAACAGGAAGGATCTAATTCCACTGGATCAGCACGAAGGCGGCCTGTGCCTCTGTATGTCTATTTGCCTTCTCTGTCCTGCTGTGACCCCGCAGGCTGGCCTCCAGGGACTGCACCACTGAGACCCCACACTCTCTTGCTTCTGGTGAGGTGTGGCTAGTGGAGGGACTGGCATGAGATCAGGGGGCGGGAAGACAGAGCCCTGTTCCCTCAGGTGGCTTCATCCTTTCACCTACAGCCCCTGCTCCTGCAGGGCCCCTCACCCATAGCTACTGCCTGCTGGTCCTGGAAACGTCCCTCCCTCCCTCCCATCAGCAATCAGACCCAGGAGTGCTCAGGGCCCCATTAGAGCCAAGTCCCAGGTCACCCTCTCTTGTCCATTCCCCTAATGCTGCCCACACCTTTGTAAACGCTCTCAATTGCCCTGTGAGACAGCGCACCATCTGTTTCCTGCCAGGACCAGACCCATACAGGGTGTGGCAAATGTTTGTGAAATGCAGGGTCTTAGAGTTCACCCAGTTCAACCTTCCCTTTTAAAAATGTTTCATTTTAGAGACAGGGTTTTGCTCTGTCACCGAGGCTGGTGTCCAGGGGTGCCATCATAGCTCACTGCAGCCTCCAACTCCTGGGATCAAGCGATCCTCCCACCTCAGCCTCCAGAGTAGCTGGGTCTACAGGTTCATACCACCACGCCTGCCTAATTTTTGTTTTGTTTTGTTTTGAGACAGAGTTTTGTTCTCTGTCACCCAGGCTGGAGTGCAATGGCACAATCTCGGCTTACTGAAACCTCCTTCACCCGGGTTCAAGTGATTCTCCTGCCTCAGCCTCCCCAGTAGCTGGGATTACAGGCATGCGCCACCATGCCTGGCTAATTTTTGTATTTTTTGTAGACATGGGGTTTCACCATGTTGGCCAGGCTGGTCTTGAACTCTTGGCCTCAGGTGATCCTCCTGCCTCTGCCTCCCAAAATGCTGCGATTACAGGTGTGAGCCACCACGCCTGGCCTTAACCACCATGCCCAGCCTTAATTTTTGTATTTATATTTTGTAGAGATGGGGTGTTGCTATGTTGCCCAGGCTGGACTTGAACTCTTGGCCTCAAGAAATCCTTCTGCCTCAGCCTCCCAAAGCACTAGGATTAGAGGTGTGAGCCACCTACACCTGGCCTAACCATTGCTTTTTATGTAAGGGGAAACTGAGGCCCAGAGAGGGTGAGTGATCTGTCTTGGGTCACCCAGCCCCAGGGTTGGGGCTCATAGCTGTTCTGAAAAGGTTCTGGAGAGGCCAGGGCTTGTCTCACAGAGACTGGCAGCCTGTCTGCCCCATCCCCGGCCTGCCTCTCCCAGCCTGGTAGGTTCAAGATCATTTGAGCGTTTCCTCCACAGCAGGAGCCGGATGCATCTGCTCCAACTAATAATCCCATTAGGGCCATTTGCGCCTCCTAGGGGCAGGCGCCTGGGAACCCAGCCAGCGCCCTCCTCCCTGACCTCTTGCCCCAGAGGGTGGGGCCCCTCCACATGGCACAGGGTGTCTTCCGGCCTCCTCTCCATCCCTCACCCTCCCCAACCTACCCATCAGCGACACGTTGCTCCTCCGGCCTGGCACCCTTCCAAGGTCCACCTGGAAGTGTCCTGCTCCTTCTTCAAAGCCACCCCTCCCCAAGATGCTGCCTCTGAAGCTCAAACAGTCCATCTCCCTGACAACTGTGTCCTCTCCTTCTCTCGCATGTGGTGGTATCGCTGTCCTCCCCCTACAGCAGTGGGCACCTTGAGGGTAGAATGTTGCCTCGGGCATCTCTGGCCCCTGGGATCCGAGCACTGAGTGGGAATCCTGATAATAAATGTTGCATGATAAATAGGCACAGTGACTCACGCCTGTAATCCCAGCAGCAGGATCACTTGAGACCAGGAGTTTGAGACCAACCTGGGCAACACAGTGAGACCCTGTCTCTACAAAAATTTAAAAAATTAGCCAGGCGTGGTGCCATGTACCTGTAGTCCAAACTACTCAGGAGGCTGAGGCGGGAGGATCACTTGCACCCAGGAGTTTGAGGCTGCAATGAGCTATGATCATACAACTGTTCTTTCCAGCCTGGGCAACAGAGTGAGGCATTAATTTTTCTACAAAAAAATTAATGCCTACAAAAAAATTAAAAATTAGTTGGGTGTAGTGTCATGCGTCTGTAGTCCCAGCTACTCTCAGGAGGCTGAGGCGGATCACTCGAGCCCAGGAATTAGAGACTGCAGTGAGCTATGATGGCGCCACCGCACTCCAGCCTGGGCTACAAGGCGAAACTCCATCTCAAAAAAAAAAAAAAAGGAAGAAGAAGAAGCAGCAGCTGCGCCTTTTGCCTTTTGTGTACTCCAGGAAAGGACTGGAGGAAGTGGACGCAGAGGGCTTAAGTCCTCCAGCCAGCAGGGAGCAGGCTGGGGAGAGGGGCCACAGGGAGGACGCTCGGGTAGAAAGACAGCAAGTGCCAGCCATGCTGCCCAGTGGCCTTTGGGTACCAGAGGGCTGTCTGGGCAGGACAAGAGGAGCACCTATCTCAGGTCCACAGTCGGCCAGCAAGCTCAGCTAATTTTTTTTCTTTTTTGTAGAGATGGGGTTTCACCATGTTGCCCAGGTTGGTCTTGAACTCCTGGGCTCAAGTGATCCTCTTGTCTCAGCCTCCCAAAGTGCTGGGATTACAGGCCTGAGCCATTGCGACCAGCCTTGGGTCCACAGTCTTCACAGTTCCCAAGGCACGTTCATCTTGGTTTAGTCTTACTGTGGCCTTGTGGGTTCAGGGTTACCATCCTCATTTTACAGATAGGGACAGTGAGGCTGGCAGAGAGGCCCGTCCTGCCCCAGGTGACAACTGCCCTAGGATCCTGAGCCTCGCCCCGGTCCTACATGCCCTTGGGGACCTCCCCAGGAGGAGGAGCTAGGGGCAGTGGTGCAGAAAGATTGCCCAGGTGTACGATGTCACAGGCAGGCAGGGGGATGTTGGGGGCATTTATTTCTGATAGAGACTGGCACAAGCTTTGGGTTAAGGACACTCACCCCCCACCCTCATCTAGAAACAATCTCTCTTGCCGGGCGCGGTGGCTCACGCCTGTAATCCCAGCACTTTGGGAGGCCAAGGCGGGCGGATCACAAGGTCAAGAGATCGAGGCCATTCTGGCCAACATGGTGAAACCCCATCTCTGCCAAAAATGCAAAAATGAGCTGGGCGTGATGGCGCATGCCTGTAGTCCCAGCTACTCGGGAGGCTGAGGCAGGAGAATCGCTTGAACCCGGGAGGCGGAGAGCCGAGATCGTGCCAGCCTGGTGACAGAGTGAGACTCGTCTCAAAAAAAAAAAAAAAAAAAAAAAAAGTAAAGAAAAGAAACGATCTCTCTCAGGGTCCAGAAGCTTCAGGGCATGTCCCAGCCCAGGCTCTGCAGCCTGGGCCAGGGAGGAGGTGGAGGGACACATGGACCCCCCTGAAATCCCTCAGGAAGCCCCCTCAGCAGGAGTGCTGAACGTGTGGTGCGTGGTGTATCTTCTCACACTCCCTCTCTCCTCTGGGCCTGATAGCGAAGTGCTCCTGCAGCTGTTGAAGCTTGGGAGGGGAGGAGAGAGGGAGAGATAATGGATGCTGAAGAAAAGCGCTGGCGGAGATCCCACACCCATTGGCCAGCATGCTCCGACCCATCACAAAGGGGAAACTGAGACTCCACTGGCCAGGCGGAATTAACCAAAGGGACTGAGGTGATTCCTCCAAACCTCACAAATCTAGCTCATCGCTCCTGCCCCTCACCACTCTCCCCCTCCACCCTCCACACCCCAGGATCCCGCTCAAACATTATCTGTCTGTCTCCCTTGGTCAAAACCCACTACTGGCTCCCACAGGCTGCAGGATACAGCCCAGTTCCTCAGCTGGGCCCCTGGGGCCCCTGGCCTGGCCTGGCTGCCTGCACCCCTCCTGCCCCCTTCTTAGAGTCACCGCCTCTCCCCCTCCTCCCCAAATCCCACCAGGGCTAGGTCTCCCCTTTTCTCTAGGAAGCCTTGTGGACACCCTCCGTGCCCCAGGCTCAGGCACCTGAGCTCTGTATGACACCCTGACACCCTTTTTTTTTTTAGATGGAGTCTCACTCTGGCGCCTAGGTTGGAGTGCAGTGATGCAATCTCTCAGCTCACTGCAACCTCCACCTCCCCAATTCAAGCCATTCTCCTTCCTCAGCCTCCTGAGTAGCTGGGATTACAAGCACGTGCCACCACACCTGGCTAATTTTTTGTATTTTTAGTAGAGATGGGGTTTCACTATGTTGGCCAGGCTGGTCTTGAACTCCTGACCTCAGGTGATCCACCCGCCTCAGCCTCCCAAAGTGCTGGGATTACAGGTGTAAGCCGCCACACCTGGCCTGTATGGCATCTTGAGGCAATGCTCGGAACTTGGCCTGAAAGCAATTCACCTCCACCTGGAGTGTCTCCCCGACTCCGGTGTCTGCAGGTTGCAACCACTTGCAATCCCAGATGCTGCCACCAGGGGGTGCACAGCACCCGCTTGGAAGGTGGGCAGGGGCGGGCGGGGAGTAACTAGAGAGGGAGAGGTTAATGCCCAAGGGTCCCGCCCCTCCCAAGAGGCATGGGCGGTCTCAGCCCGGTCCACTCACCAGGTGTATATGAGCACAGCCAGGAGGGCTGTAAGGAGGACTGCCAGGAGGATAGACAGGATGGCAATGATGACCACGGTGCCTGGGCTCTGGGGGCCGGGGACAGCCTGAAGTGCCTGGGCTGAGGCGGTGATGGGGGGCCGCACAGGCGGGCAGGAAAATAAATTTTACCTGACGGGAAGGGGCCCTTGGGCAGAATCCAGACCAATCACACCACCACCACTCCCCGCCCCCGCCCCCCGCCGCCCCGCCTCCCCTACCACCCAGGCCTGGGGGAAGAGAGTGGCTGGGGGAGGGGCGCCTGCAAATTGCCGGACGGTCAACTGCCTCTGACTGGGTGGTGGGCTGACCTGTTCCTCCAGCCCATCCTCAGTCCTCAGGAGCCCCAGGCTCCATCCAGTCCCTCTGCCCGGCCCTCTGCCCCTACTGTTCGACCGGAGCCTCTGGCCCCTACCTTGCTGCAGGCGAGTGTCGCTGGACCACTTTGTCTCAGCCACGGGTCCTTCGTCATTCATCACCAGGAACTTCACCCTGAATGGGAGACCCAGCATTGGCCATGGGGGTCCCCCAGAGTCCTGAAACCATCAGGCCCTGGTGCCTGCAAGTCTGTCCCCTGGAGTCCCAGGCCCTAGGGAGAGCAGCCTGGGGAGGGAGCTGGGGACTAAAGGCCCAATAGAATGGGTTCGAATCTAGGGGTGACATTTCCAGCAGTGTGACGTTGGGAGTGTCCCTCCTCTCTGGGCTTCTGTGTCCTCATTTGGGAAAGGTAGGGGGCAGGTATTAGATCTCTCAGAACAGAACATGCGTGAATCAAGCATTTAGTGAGGGGAGACTGTCTGGATGGAGAGATGCCACCTGAGTGGTCCACACGGCCCATGGGGACTGAGGCTTGAGGTGGGGAGCCTTCTGCTCGAGAAAAGCAGGATAGGCCGGGCGCGGTGGCTCACGTCTGGAATCCCAGCACTTTGGGAGGCCAAGGTGGGCAGATCACTTGAAGCCAGGAGTTGAGACCAGCCTGGCCAACATGGCGAAACCCGGCCTCTACTAAAAATACAAAAATTAGTTGGGTGTGGTGTGAGATGCCTGTAATTCCAGCTACTCGTTAGGCTGAGACTGGAGAATCGCTTGAACCCAGGAAGCAGAGGTTGCAGTGAGCCGAGATCATACCACTGTACTCCAGCCTGGGTCACAGAGCAAGAGTCTATCTCAAAAAAAAAAAAAAAAAAAAAAAAAAAAAAAAAAAAAATAGAAGAAGAAGAAAAGAAACGGATAATTCATGTAATTCATGAAGGCCTCTCCAACCCCTGTCTGCTGCTTCCTCTTCCCTTTGGCCAAGCAGGAGCAGGGGACCCAGGCATCCTGCTGGGGCCCTGGTGAGCATCCTAGGAGCTGCCCCAGGCTCTGGCTTGGGTGCAGGCAGGAGCCAGGGCCTGGCAGAACCGCTCACCTGTAGGGGCCGGGTCCCGGGAGGGGATGGTTGCAGCCAATTTTTGTTGGTTGGCAGTGGGTATCATTGCCGACGCGGAGGACACGGAGCTGGCCTCTGGCCTGGCCACCCAGGTACAGCCCCCGGTTGGCCCTCAGTGTGAGATAGTAGCCCCTCTGGGAGAAGTTGGCAGGAGCCGGGACGTCCTGGTTTGACCGTGGGGCCGTGAAGCTCTGGGTGGCTAAGGGTGGCACTGTGGTTAGACAGTCACATAGCAGGATTCCACCCTCACCCCACCAGGCCTGACAGCCCTCCCCGGCCCCATCCCCTGCAGCACCTGCTCCCTGCATCTCCCCCCAACACACCCGCTACTGCCCTCAGGCCCGCAGGCCCATTTCACAGAGGGAAAACCGAGGCCCGGCCCCAGCAGCACCCACCATTGCTGAGGGCCACCACCAGCCAGATGGTATCCGAGTCAGAGATGTTGTGGCTGTGGAACTGGCCCAGAGGCTGCTCCAGCGTGAAGGTGGACTGGGTGAGCCTCCCCGCCAGGGTGTCGTTTGAGAGCTGGGGCACATAGTTGATGTGCTCTGGGGCAGCTGGAAGGGGAGGGCAGAGAGGAGAGGCCAAATGGGGCAACCAAGCCCCCAACAGCTCTGATCTCCCCCCCACCCAGATCCAGACTTAACATGGGAGCCCCAAATTAGGGGCACTTCCTGGGAGGTCGGGTCCGGTATGAATCAGGAAGCTTCTTCTCTGGCGACTCTATGCCCCATGGGCATGGGTAAGAGGCCTGAGTCCAGCCCCTGGCCCCTCTCTGAGGAGCCTACTGGGGGTGGGCACCGTGGGAGGTGTAGGACAATGGCGGCATGGGAGCCTCCACCCCGGCGGTAGGCACAGTTCTCCCGGGCCCGGCCATGTTGGGATGAAACTGGAATTTGGGGGCAGCCTGACCCTTGGCTGAACTCTGCTCCTGACATGCGCAGTGACCTCCAACTTAAGTCCCTCCAGCTCCACCCACATGGTCCAGGTTGTGCTGCTTGAGAGGATGAGTAACTTGGCAGGGGGCGGGAGGGTGGGGGCGGGGGGTGGGATGGCACGGGAAAGTCTGCTTGGCTGAGACTCCAGGCTGGGACACAGACTGCCCAGAGGGTCTGGGGTCTCTGAAGCCAGAACTTGGTTCCAAGTCTAGAATGTCCTCTCCTCCCCGCCCTGTTCTTTGCCACCTCCCACCATGGCTCCAAGGCATCTTCGCCTTCTGGACCAAGTCCCCCTCTCAGACTCCCACCGCCCCTCCCTGGGGAAGGGTGGGGGACAAGGACAAGCTTCCCAGGTCCGTACGCCAGAGGGGACTCCGGATTGGCAACTTGGCCTGTGTCCAGCCTTGCGGGTTGGAGAGCTCAGACCTCCCCAACTGAGCCTCCCAGGCAGGAGCAGGACTACAGCGCCCCTCCTCTCCCCAACCCCAAATACAGGTCCGGAAGAAGCACAATGATGGACTGGGCTTCTAGGCAAGTCTCCAGCAGCTGCCCCTGTTTGGTTCAGTTCAGTTCAATTTGATTCATTTACGTTGAATTCAACTCAACTCCAAAGGTTCAGGCTAGAGTCTTCCTTGGGGGCGACTGTCGTGATTCCTTTCTTAGAGTTCTCAGTCCTATCTCTGCAGCCCAGGGCACTCTGCGTGCAGGAGGCACTTAATGTTTAGAAAGAGAAGTGGAGGCCGGGCGCCGTGGGTCATGCCTGTAATCCCAGCACATTGGGAAACCGAGACAGGCGGATCATGAGGTCATGAGTTCGAGACCAGCCTGGCCAATATGGTGAAATCCCGTCTCTACTAAAAATACGAAAAGTAGCCAGGCATAGTGGCTCATGGCTGTAATCTCAGCTACTCAGGAGACTGAGGCAGGAGAATCACTTGAACCCAGGAGGCGGAGGTTGTGGTGAGCCGAGATTGCGCCACTGCACTCCAGCCTGGGTGACAGGGCAAGACTCCATCAGAAAGAAAGGAAAGGAAAGGAACAGAAAAAGGAAAGGAAAGGAAGAGAAAGAAAGAGAAAGAGAAGTGGAGCAGGCAAAGACTAGGGGGGACGCAGAGATTGTAGGAATGTATCTCTCAACCTGTCCAGTTTTTCTTTTTCTTTTTTTTTTTTTTTGAGACAGGGTCTTGCTCTTTGGCCCAGGCTGGAGTGCAGTGGCGCATTCATAATTCACTGCATGGGCTCAAGCCATCCTCCCGCCTCCATCTCCCAAGTAGCTGGGATTACAAGTGCACTCCACCACACCCAGCTAATTAAAAACAAAAATCTTTTTTAAAAATGGGGTCTTGTTATGTTGCCCAGGCTGGGCTTGCCAGAGCTTCCTGGGGACACGCATTGTCCTGGACGCCTAGAAACCTCTCCTCAGGGAAACAAAGGAGGCAGGAGCCACGCGTGAGAATTTGGAAACAAAGTGAGGTCTTGGGTCTGTCCTGCAGCCTGAGATGCAGTGGGTCCCTCCCGACCAACCCCCCGCTTACTCACCTATGCCTGTCCCAGGCTGGACATGGGTCAGTAGCAGCAACAGCGACATTAGCAGCTGGGACTGTCCCGCAGAGAGCCCCATGGCCGGGCCAAGCCTCCAGCTGTTGTCCATCTGTTCGTCTGTCTGCAGTGTCTGCAGCTCCAGAGGCTCCCTGGTCTGTAGTCTGTGCTGGGCTAGGGGAAGCTGTTCCTGGCATCTCCTGTTGCCCCTCCCAGGTACCCCCTCCTCTCAAACAACTGGTTGGACAGGTTTGGGGGCAGAATCTGCCGGCCCAGTGAATCTGGCATCGCCAGGGAGGGTCCGAAGAGAACAATCAGTTGCAAGACAAGCCTGGACTCCCCCACCCCACCCCAGGAGCGCCTGACCAGGGAGGGGCTGAGGAAGGAGGAGGCAGCCCCAGGATCCAAGCTGCCCCAGGGACTATCCCGCCAAGTCTGCCCCGTGGATCTCCTTGTCCAAACAGTCCCCAGTGTAGTGACTCTTCCTTTAGGACCTGAGGTGGGAGGATCACTTGAGCCTGGGAGGTTGAGGCTGCAGTGAGCCTAGATGGCACCATGGCACTCCAGCCTGGGTGACAGTGAGACCCTGTCTCAAAAAAACAAAACAAAACAAAACAAAACAAAACAAAAAAACCTGGGAAGAGTTGGTGTCTGTTTTTGGTTCGTAGAGAGTGCCGATCAAGGAAGTTCTCTGGAGTCTCATTAATTAATTAGTTAATTAATTATTATTATTGAGGCAGGGTCTCACTGTTGCCCAGGCTAGAATGCCATGGTGCTATCATAGCTCGCTGCAGCCTTGACCTCCCAGGCTCCAGGTTCTCAGATTCTCACGGCCCCGCTCTGGGGAAGGATGGGGGATGAAGACAAGCTTCCCAGCTTGGCCTGTGTCCAGCTTTGCTGCTCAGAGAGCTCAGATCCCCACCCTCAATTCACCCCTCTGCGTGGAAGGGAGTGACCCTCACTTTCTAGCACAGACAGGGAAGAGGGCTTGGCCAAGAGCAACCAGGAGGTCAGGGCAGGACTGGGGATTAGATCACGCCCAAATGCAAGCTCTGTGGCACTCCTGGTATGGCCCTGCTGTCCCCCTGCAGCCTGGCCCCGGGAGGGGGGCTCCCAGACCTCACACCCCCTCATCTCTTTATCCAGGGGACCTGCCCTCTCTCCCTCCTTCATCGCCAGCCTCTGCCAGGGCAGGGTAGTTCCTCTTCAAGACAGAAAATTACCAGATGGAAGGCCGGGCGTGGTGGCTTACGCCTGTAATCCCAGCATTTTGAGAGGCCGAGGTGGGTGGATCACCTGAGGTCGGGGGTTCGAGACCAGTCTGGCCAACATGGCGAAACCCTGTCTCTACTAAAAATACAAAATTAGCCAGACATGGTGACTTGTTCCTGTAATTCCAGCTACTCAGGAGGCTGAGGCAGGAGAACCACTTGAACTCGGGAGGCAGAGGTTGCAGAGAGCCGAGATCGCACCACTGCATTCCAGCCTGGGCAACAAGAGTGAAATGCCCTCTCAAATAAAATAAAATAAAATAAAATAAAATAAAATAAAATAAAAATAAAAATAAAAATAAAAATAATAAAAAAGATGAGATGGGCTCAGGGCAGGTAGACAGAGACCTGTGACCACCTCTCCCCTGGATCAGGGTACCAGCTCCCGTCAGCCCGACCTTCACACTCTAATTATGCCAGATGTATTCTTTCTGGGAAACCCAACAGATTATCACCTGTGGCCCCCATTTTTGGGTGAAGAGGGGGCATTCCCCGAAGGGGACATACCTCAGTTCCCCAAGGGGATTCAGAGGTTCACCTCAACTCACAAGAAAAACTTCTGGCAGGGCGTGGTGGCTCGCACCTGTAATCCCAGCACTTTGGGAGGCCGAGGCGGGCGGATCACCTGAGGTCAGGAGTTCGAGACCAGTCTGACCAACATGGAGAAACCCCGTCTCTACTAAAAATACAAAATTAGCCAGGCATGGTGGCATGCCTGTAATTCCAGCTACTCGGGAGGCTGAGGCAGGAGAATCGCTTGAACCTGGGAGGCGGAGGTTGTGGTGAGCCAAGATCACGCCATTACACTCCAGCCTGGGCAACAGGAATGAAACTCTGTCTCAAAAAAAAAAAAAGAAAGAAAGAAAAGAAAGAAAGAAAGAAGGCCGGGCGCGGTGGCTCAAGCCTGTAATCCCAGCACTTTGGGAGGCCGAGACGGGCGGATCCCGAGGTGAGGAGATCAAGACCGTCCTGGCTAACACGGTGAAACCCCGTCTCTACTAAAAAATACAAAAAACTAGCCGGGCGAGGTGGCAGGCGCCTGTAGTCCCAGCTACTCAGGAGGCTGAGGCAGGAGAATGGCGTAAACTCGGGCGGCGGAGCTTGCAGTGAGCTGAGATCCGGCCACTGCACTCCAGCTTGGGCGACAGAGCGAGACTCCGTCTCAAAAAAAAAAAAAAAAAAAAAAAAAAGAAAAGAAAGAAAGAAAGAAAGAAAAAGAAAAACTTCTGGAAGGGACATCTGTCTTGAGCAGGACAGGAAAGAAACGTGAAGTGCGTTGAAGTGGGAAGACATTGAGAACCATTTGCCACCAGGTAAGGAAATTCAAGATCCTCCCAATCGGGGTCCCTCACTCCCTGCTCCTTCACACCTCTGAGCCTTTGCCTGTGCTGTTCCCCTGCCTGGAACCACCTCCTCCCCAGAGAGAAAACTCCTACTGCTACTTCAAAACCCAGTTCAGATATCACCTCCTCTTGTAATGTCTTCCCAGACAGTCTCTCCAGGCTGACCACCAAACAGAGTGACTCCCTTCTTTCTCAGCACTGCCATGGCACTTCGTATGGACCAGTGTCCCTCCCGCTGTTTAATGACCAGTGAGCCATGCACCTGCCACCCTCCTGGGGCCCAGCCTGTGCTTGGGCAGATGGGAGGCTGTCTTTGTTCACTCAGGCAGCGATAACAAAACACCAGAGACTGAGTGGCTTAAAAACAACAGACATTTCCTTCTCACAATTGTAGAGGCAGAGAAGTCTAAGATCAAGATATGAGAGGAGGCCAGGCATGGTGGCTCGTACCTGTATTCCCAGCACTTTGGGAGGCCGAGGTGGGAGGATCACATGAGGCCAGGAGTTCAAGACCAGCCTGGGAAACATAGCCAGACTCCGTCTCTACAAAAAAATTAAAAATTAGACCGGCATGGTGGCTTACTCCTGTAATCCCAGCACTTTGGGAGGCCAAGGTGGGAGGATCACTTGAGGTCAGGCATTTGAGACCAGCCTGGCCAACATGGTAAAACTCCGTCTCTACTAACAATACAAGAGTTAGTAGGGCATGGGGGCATGTGCCTGTAATTCCAGACTTGGGAGGTTGAGGCACAAGAATAGCTTGGACCCGGGAGGGAGAGGCTGTAGTGAAGCAAGATCACACCACTGGTCTCCAGCCTGGGTGAGAAAGTGAGACTTCATTTAAAAAAAATAAACAAAAACCTAGGAAGAGTTGGTGTCTGTTTTTGGTTCATAGAGAGTGCCTTCTAGCTGTGTCCTCACATGGTGGAAGGGTCAAGGAAACTCTCTGGGGTCTCTTTTGCTTATTATATTATTATTATTTTTTGAGACAGGTCTCACTCTGTTGCCCAGGCTGGAGTGCAATGGTGTGATCTCAGCTCACTGCAACCTCCACCTCCCGCGTTCAAGTGATTCTCCTGCCTCAGCCTTCCGAGTAGCTGGGATTACAGGCGTGCACAACCACTCCTGGTTAATTTTTGTATTTTTCGTAGAGACGGGGTTTTGCCATGTTAGCCAGGTTGGTCTTGAACCCCTGACCTCACGTGAGCCGCCTGCCTCGGCCTCCCAAAGTGCTGAAATTACATGCATGAGCCACTGTGCCCGGCTGCCCAGCTAATTTTATAACTTTTTGTAGAAACAGAATCTTACTGTGTTGCCCAGGCTGGTCTCAAACTCCTAGGCTCAAGTGATCCTCCCACCTCGGCCTCCTAAGATGCTGGGATTCCAGGTGTGAGCCACCATGCCCGGCCCATATAATACAGGTTTCCCCTCTCTCACTCCCTTTTGAAAGGCAGTTGAAAGCAGGCATCAGAACGTGGGAAGAGCTTATTTCCCCTTCTTGAAACACGTTCTTGCTCATAGACGTAGCCTCTCCTTGAGTCCCCAGAAATGGGCAGGGCAGGTGTTACGACTAATCTCATTATACGGATGAGAAGAAACCTGGGGCCTGGCAGGCAGAGAAACTTCCTGCAGTCCCAGGGCAGGTCAGTGGCAGGGCTGGGACCCAACCCCCCAGGTCTCCTGTACCCAGGGAGAACTCCCTCTTTGCCTTATTTATTTATTTATTTATTTATTTATTTATTTAAGACGGAGTCTCGGTCTGTCGCCCAGGCTGGAGTGCAGTGGCGCGATCTCAGCTCACTGCAGCTTCTGCCTCTGGGGTTCCAGCGATTCTCCTGCCTCAGCCTCCCAGGTAGCTGGGACTACAGGCACACCCACCACCATGCCCAGCTAATTTTTGTATTTTTCAGTAGAGACAGGGTTTCACCATGTTGGCCAGGCTGGTCACTCCTGACCTCAGGTCATCCACCCGCCTCGACCTCCCAAAGTGCTGGGATTACAGGCCCCTCACCTTTTTTTTTTTTGAGACTGAATCTCACTCTGTCACCCAGACTGCAGTGCAGTGGTGCCATCATAGCTCACTGCAATCTCTGTCTCCTGGGCTCAATTTATGCTCCTGCCTCAGCCTCCTGAATAGCAGAGACTACATGTGTGCACCACCATGCCTGGCTCATTTTAAAATTTTTGTAGGGATGAGGTCTCACTATGTTGCCCAGGCTGGTCTTGAACTCCTGGGCTCAAGTGATCTTCCTGTCTCAGCTTCCCAAAGTGCTGGGATTACAGGTGTGAGCCACTGCACCTGCCCTTGAATAGATTTTAAAAACCCACCTAGGCTGGGTGTGGTGGTGCGTGTCTGTAGTTCCAGTGCTTTGAGAGGCTGAAGCCGGAGGATCACATGAGGCCAGGAGTCTAAGGCTGTGGTAAACCATGATCACACCACTGCACTCCATCCTGGGCGACAGAATGAGACCCTGTCTCTAAACTAATAATAACAATAATTTTTAAAAATGTTAAAATCGACATAGAATTTATTTTTGGTGTGATGTGTGATTCAAATTATTTTTTTCTCAAGTTAGCCTGTTATTCAAACACTAAAATATTGAAAATGCATCCTAGGCTGGGTGCAGTGGCTTGCACCAGCACTTTGGGAAGCCAAGGCAGGCAGATCACCTGAGGTTGGGGGTTCAAGACCAGCCTGACCAACATGGAGAATAATAATAAGCCAAGATTGTGCCATTGTACTCCAGCCTGGGCAACGAGAGTGAAACTCTGTCTCAAAAAAAAAAAAGAAAGAAAGAATAAAGAGAAGGAAAGAAGGAAGAAAGAAAGGAAGAAAGAAAGAAAGAAGGAAGGAAGGAAGGAAGGAAGGAAGGAAGGAAGGAAGGAAGGAAAGAAAGAAATATGTATCCTTTCCCTATTTGAATTGAAATGCCTTTTTTTTTTTGAGATGGAGTCAGGCTGGACTGCAGTGGTACAATTTCGGCTCATTACAGCCTCTGCCTCCCAGGTTCAAGTGATTCTCCCGCCTCAGCCTCCCAAGTAGCTGGGATTACAGGTGCACACCACCAACCCGGGTAATTTTTGTTTTTTTAGTAGAGATGAGGTTTCACCATGTTGGCCAAGCTGGTCTCAAAGTCCTGACCTCATATGATCCGCCCACCTTGGCCTCCCAAAGTGCTGGGACAACAGGCGTGAGCCACTGCACCTGGCCTGAAATGCTGTTTTTATCATACACTGCAGACTAATGCATCCTCAGTGTCGCCTCCCAGCTTGATGTGGGACAAGCCACCAAGGGTGTCCTCATCACAGCCTTGCTGAGGCCACCAGTTGGCTATGTTGGCCCCTGCCACCTGAGGCACACAGGAGTCCAGGAGTCCTCTCTGGCCTTGCCTTTATCCTGGGGCAGCTGCAGGTGACAACCTCTGGAAGAGGCAGTAAGAGGAGCCAGGACACAGGCCAGTCTGAGGGACATGCTCCTCCCACAGTCCTGGAGAGGGGCCTGCATGTTTCTGCATGTGGAGGGCCGGGCCAGGGTGGGGAAGACTGGGGATGAGCGGGGAGGCCGGACCCTGCAGCTTCTTGGGGCTGCAGTTAGCCTGGAAGCCAAGTCCCTGGTCTGCAGTGAGGCTGCGGCTGCCAGCCCCTCAAATAGGCACAGTAGGCACCTCCCAGCAATGCCACTGTGCAGAAGAGATGCCGACAGTGACAAGGCGGTCCAGGGTGTTCCCCAAACCAGACACCCCACCTCCACCCTCTGCTATTTTCCTTTTCCCGGTCAGCCCTGGGGCTCTGGCACAAGCTCAGGAGGGGAGAGAGGCCATGCAAAGTGACCACACTGGACTCTCTGCCCTGAGAGCCTGGGCACTGGGAACCAAATGTACTGTGATTAGAAAAATGCGGCCAGGTGCAGTGGCTCACACCTGTCATCCCAGCACTTTGGGAGGCTGAGGCAGGAGGATCGCTTGAGCTCAGGAGTTTGAGACCAGCCTGGACAATATGGTTAGACCCATCTCTACTAAAAATACAAAAAATTAGCTGGGCATGGTGGTGCACACCTGTAGTCCCAGTTACTCATGAGGCTGAGGGTTGAGGCATGAGAATTGCTTGAGCTCAGGGTGGTCGGGGGAGGTTGGGGGGATGGAGGGTAGAGTGGAGGTTGCAGTGAGCTGAGCTGGGATAGTACACCACTGCACTCCAGCCTGGGTGACAGAGTGAGACCCTATCTCAAAAAAACAAACAAACAAACAAAAAAAAAACATCTTATACCTTGAGGGTCATGGAGACTTTCATGCCTTCCTCTGTGTGTGTGTGTGTGTGTGTGTGTGTGTATGTGTGTGTGTGTGTATGTATGTGTGTATGTATGTGTGTGTGTGTGTGTATGTGTATGTATGTGTGTGTGTGTGTATGTATGTGTGTGTGTGTATGTGTGTGTGTGTGTGCACGCGCATGTGCATTCAGGTTAACTTCTGGAATTTCCGTTTCATTCCTTGGATCAATCTGTCTGTTCAGGCGTCAGTACCAGACTATTTTAATCCGTGTATGTATCTTTGTATTTATTTTGAGACGGAGTTTCGCTCTTGTTGCCCAGGCTGGAGTGCAATGGTGCAGTCTCGGCTCACTGCAACCTCCACCTCCCGGGTTCAAGTGATTCATTCTCCTGCCTCAGCCTCCCAAGTAGCTGGGATTACAGGTGCCCGCCACCACACCCGGCTAATTTTTGTGTTTTTAGTAGAGACGGGGTTTCGCCATTTTGTCCAGGCTGGTTGAGAACTCCTGACCTCAGGTCATCGGCCCGCCTCGGCCTCCCAAAGTGCTGAGATTACAGGTGTGAGTCACTGTGCCGGGCCAATCGCTGTATTTTTATAATCTGCTTTGTTCTGTGCAACTCACTAGTTGTGAGGGTAACTCACTAATCAGCTGTGCCCTTCTTTGGTGAATACCTCTTTTTCCCATTAAACTGTAACTCCCTGAGGGCAGGGACTGGACCTGTTTATCTGTTTCGTTCTCCCACTGAATCCCCACTGTTAACCTAGGGATTTGGCACAGTAGTTGTGTCCAATAATTTTTTTTTTTTTTTAAGCAGGGTCTTGCTGTGTCACTCAGGCTGGAGTACAGTGGTGCGATCAGAGCTCACTGCAGCCTCGAGCGCCCAGGCTCAAGTCATCCTCCTACCTCAGCCTCCTTAGTACCTGGGACTACAGGCACATGCTACCACACCCATCTAATTTTTAAATGTTTTCCTTTTTTTTTTTTTTTTTTTTTTTTGAGAGATGGAGTCTCACTTTGTTGTCTAGGCTGCAGTGCAATGGCATGATCCTAGCTCACTGCAACCTCCACCTCCCAGGTTCAAGCGATTCTCCTGTCTCAGCCTCACGAGTAGCTAGGATTACAGGTGCCCACCACCATGCCCAGCTAAGTTTTGTATTTTTAGTAGAGACGAGGTTTCACCATGTTGGCCAGGCTGGTCTTGAACTCCTGACCTCAAATGATCCACCTGCTTCGGCCTCCCAAAGTGCTGGGATTACAGGCATGAGCCACCGCACCCAGCCAATTTTTAAATTTTTCCTGGAGATGGGGTGCTCGCTATGTTGCCCAGGCTGGTCTCAAACTCCTGGCCTCAAGCAGTCCTCCTGCCCCGACCTCCCAAAGTGCTGAG
Source organism: Macaca mulatta (assembly GCF_049350105.2). Classification (NCBI taxonomy): domain Eukaryota; kingdom Metazoa; phylum Chordata; class Mammalia; order Primates; family Cercopithecidae; genus Macaca; species Macaca mulatta. Next base: position 49,812,627 of record NC_133408.1, read on the forward strand.
ATTACAGGCATGAGCCACTGTGCTCAGCCCCAACAATTATTTTTGACAGATAATAGGGACATCTCCTTCCTCTCTGTGTCTGGCCAAGTAGCCCCAGGTGACACTCTTTTTTGTCTGTTTTTGAGACAGAGTCTCACTCTGTTGCCTAGCCTGGAGTCCAATGCCATGGTCTCGGCTCACTGCAACCTCCGCCTCCTGGGTTCAAGAGAGTCTCTTGCCTCAGCCTCCCAAGGAGCTGGGACTACAGGCGTGTACCACCACACCTGGCTAATGTTTTTATTTTTAGTAGAGATGGGATTTCGCCATGTTGACCAGGCTGGTCTCGAACTCCTGACCTCATGATCCACCTGCCTTGGCCTCCCAAAGTGCTGGGATTACAGGCGTGAGCCACTGCTCCTGGCCGTGACACTTGTTTTATAGCATCAGGTTGGTCACAGCCTCTGGGTAGAGGCCAGCTTCCATGTCATGTCCTGTCTTCCTAGTGCAGATGTCCCCAGCTGCAGTGAGTACCAGTGTGAGGGAGTGGGCTCCAGACGCCCAGAGGGGCCAGAGGGATGGCCACAGCAAGCTCTGGGGAGTAGCCAATTCCCCAGCACCTGCCTGCCCACGCACCTTTGGGGTGACTCATGAGACAGGGTGGGGCTCCCACCTGACCTCTCCCAAAAGGCAACCAGCTATAAAGGCTCTCAGAGGCCCACCCAGCCCCGGGTCATCAAACAAGGCCCCAGCTCCATGGCAACCATTACACACATTCATCAAGGAGGAGCAGAGGGAGGTGCTTTCTGGCTCACCGCATCCCCAGCAGAAACAGACCCCAGATCTGGGCCCAGGACTTTGTCTGTGCGGGGAGGGGAAATGCAGGTGACTCAGTCCCTGCTCCTCCACCAACTCGGCCTCAGGCCTCTCCCCAGACCCTGATGGAGATCTGTCTGTGATAATAATATCAAGAGGAAAAGGCCCCACGGTTCATCCACCCCATCCTGGCTCTGATTTTTTTGTTTCGTTTTGTTTTTTGAGACAAAGTCTTGTCCTGTCCCTGAGGCTGGAGTGCAGTGGCGCGATCTTGGCTCACTGCAACCTCTGCCTTCTAGGTTCAAGCAACTGTCATACCTCAGCCTCCTGAGTAGCTGGGATTACCGGCATGCACCACTACACCCGGTTAACTGTTGTATTTTTGGTAGAGATGAGGTTTAGCCATGTTGGCCATGCTGGTCTCGAACTCCTGGCCTCAAGTAATCGGCCTACCTCAGCCTCTCAAAGTGCTGGGGTTAGAGGTGTGAGTCACTGCACCTGGGCCTTTTTTTCTTTTTATTATTATTATTTTGTTATTTTATTTGTATTTATTTTTTGAGATGGAATTTCATTCTTGTTGATCAGACTGGAGTGCAATGGCATGATATCGGCTCACTGCAACCTCTGCCTCCCGGGTTCAAGTGATTCTCCTGTCTCAGCCTCCTGAGTAGCTGGGATTACAGGTGCACACCACCATCCCTGACTAATTTTTTTTTTTTTTTTTTAAGACAGAGTTTTGCTCTTGTTGCTCAGGCTGGAGTGCAATGGCACGATCTCGGCTCACTGCAACCTCTGCCTCCCGGGTTCAAGCAATCCTCCTGCTTCAGCCTCCTGAATAGCTGGGACTACAGGCACATGCCACAATGCCCGGATAATTTTTGTATTTTTAGTAGAGACAAGGTTTCACCATGTTGGCCAGGCTGATCTTGAACTCCTACCCTCAGGTGATCCACCTGCCTCAGCCTCCCAAAGTGCTGGGATTATAGGCATGAGCCACCATGCCCTGCAAATTGTCTTGCTGCATAACAAATGCCTCCAAAACTCTGAGGCTTAAAGCAATGTTATCTTATTTCTTAAGGTTCTGTAGGTGGGCTGGGCTGGGCTGGGCTCAGCCGGGCAGTTCTTCAGCTAAATATGGCATGGGCATTGGCTAGGGCTACTCATGCAGCTATAGGCAGATGGGAGCTGGGCTTCACTCATGTGTTTGGGATGGCTGGAACAGCTAAAAACTGGCTGCACATCTTTCTCTCTCTCTCTCTCTTTTTTTTTTTCCTCTCTCTCCATGAGTCCCTCATTATTCAGCAGTCCAGCCCAAGCTTGGTTACCTGGCAGGAACAATTCCAAAAGGGCAAAAATGGAAGTTGCCGGCCCTCCAGTCACAAGTCCCAGGTAGACATGAATTTTGAGGGGACACTATTCAACCAAATGCAGGGGGCCAGGGCTTTTGGCGTGCTCAGTGAGGAGGTTACTGTGGTCGGCCAGGCAACAGACTAGAGTGATGGCAGTGAAAATCCTCTCTAAATTCATTTTCCATCCTGGGGCTGTGCAGAAGTTCTAGCCAGAGAAAGTGCCCCATGGCTCCAAGTTTTCCTGAAGTTCTGCTGCCCTCTGTGCTGAAGCTCAATTGGCCAGACACTGGCTAGAGTGATGATCTTAGAGGACAAGGGGTGGATCCCAAGTGCTACCAGGTACCCCTACCCTGACCCTGGGAGCAGATGGGTCGGGTGTTTGTGGGAGAAGTTGTCCCCCAGGGCCTGGCTTACACCCCCCTCCCTGCTCTGCCCAGGATTACACTCCCTCCCATTCACACCACCTCAGCCACTGAAGATCTTCCTAAACCCAGTCTGCCCATCTTGCTTGGGCATCCTCTGCATGGTCTAGCTTCTTGGGGGTGGCATTTAGGGCCTTCCACCCCTTTCCCAGGCCATATCTCCTACCACACCCTCTTGACCTCCCCAGTTCCATATCCCTCACCCTGGCCAGCTGAGCCTTTCCACAAACCTTCTGTGATGCCCAGTTCCTAGTTTGTTTGTTTTGAGACAGAGGGTTTCGCTCTGTTGCCCAGACTGCAGTGCAGTGGTGTAGTCTCGGCTCACTGCAACCTTTGCCTCCCGGGTTCAAGTGATTCTCCTGCCTCAGCCTCCTGAGTAGCTGGGATTACAGGCGTGTGCCACTACACCTGGCTAATTTTTATATTTTTAGTGGAGATGGAGATTCACATGTTGGCCAGGCTGGTCTTGAACTACTGGGCTCAAGCAAACTACCCGCCTTGGCCTCTCAAAGTGCTGGGATTACAGGCCTGAGCCACTGCACCTGGCTGATGGCCAATTATTTATCTCCCTTCCCTCCATCTTCAATAGGGGCTCCAGGTCCAATGCCACCCCCTCCAGGAAGTCCTCCTTGCACCTCTGCCCCCCATTAGGCTGGGCCAGGTGTCTCCCTTGGGCTCCCAGCACTGCCTGTGTTGCCCCCATCATAGCTCCTCTCCCCTGCACCGTACTTTCTAGGCCAGGTCCTATCTGGGCTCCCGGTTCTGTCTGGTGGGGACCCCAAGAGAAAGAAGCACCCAGGTACATTTGACAATCTGATCCTGCTTGCAACTCCCCACCCTTCCTGCCCAGCTCAGCCTCTCCAGCCCCCAGCCCGAGTGTCTCCTGACCTAGTGCTCCCTGACTGGCCTGAAACCCTGGAATCAGGGCTGAGACAGGCCTCCAGGCACAGGGGTGGGGAGGGCGTAGCTGAGACCACAGCTGCCATGAAACCCTCTTGGGGACATTGGGCTCCCTCCCCTGGGGAATGAAAGGTGGGGGTAGGAGGAGGGAGGGAGAGGCCAGGATGATTAATGGGACATTTCTTTCTGTCCCTGGGGGGAGAAGCCAGGGAGAGAATGGTTGTCAAGGGCAACACATTCTTTCCAGTGGCTAACTCTGATGTGTCACTCACATCACAGGGAGTGGGGTTTCGAGGAGGCTGGACTGCAGCGTGGGCCCAAAGGGAGCTTGGAGACCTTCTAGGTTGATTGCTCATTTTACAGAGGGGAAACTGAGGCCAGGGGAGACAGGTATGGTGCCCCTGTGGGGCTTACACCAAAAATGAGGCTTAAAAAAGGGGCAATCCTGGGCTGGGCGTGGTGGCTCATGGCTGTAATACCAGCACTTTGGGAGGCCAAGGTGGGAGGATCACTTGAGGTCAGGAGATCAAGACCAGCCTGGCCAACATGGTGAAACCCCATCACTACTAAAAATTCAAAACTTAGCTGGGCCATGGTGGCGGGCGCCTGTAATCCCAGCTACTCGGGAGGCGAGGCAGGAGAATCACTTGAACCCAGGGACAGGCAGGAGCCACCGCATCCGGCCACACATAGGGATTTTGAAGGAACACAGTTCAGTCTGCAGCTGGGGGGTGCATCCCCCATGAGCAGGATGCTCTCTAAGGACAGAGACTGGACCTGAGCCCTCCACTGAGCCCATGGGTCTTGGGCTGGGTCTAGATCTGTTGTCCTGCCCAAGAGTGGCTGCTCCAGGGGGGCAGGGGCGGCTGCTGAACGAGCAGTCAGGTGTGTCCCTCAGCTCCTGTTTCTTTCTGGCCTCTTCTCAGAAGGTGGCGCCATCCTGCGCTCCACCACAGGCTGGGCAGCTTCCAAGGCTGCTGTGGGCAGAGATCAGAGGGAGATCTAGAGAGGCAGTGGGCTGGGCTGTTGGGGGCCACTGCCCTGCGGTGTCGCCAGGAGTGGAGGTGCCCGCTCTGTGCTCCAGCTGTGACCCTCTATGGGCAGTGGGGGGGCTGATCTCTGCAGAGTGACCTTGCGTCCCCAGGCCTGGGGAGGGGATGGGAGGCTCTGAGGTGGCAGCTGTGCATGGTCAAAGTGACAGCTTAGGCCAGATGTGGTGGCTCACACCTGTAATTCCAGCACTTTGGGAGGCTGAGAGGGAAGCCCAGAAGGTGAAGACCAGGGTGGGCAATGCAGTGAGACCCCATCTCTATAACAAATTTTAAAATTAGCTGGATGTGGTGGTGCATGCCTGTAGTCCCAGCTACTTGGGAGGCTGAGGTGGGAGGACCATTTGAGCTCAGAAGTGAGTGAGCCCTGATGGCACCACTGTACTCCAGCCTGAGCAACAGAGTGAGACTCTGTCAAAAAAAAAAAAAAATTAAAAAAAAGAAATCAGCAAAATGAGAGGTGAGTAACAAAGCTGAGGAAAGCCGAAGGCCAGGGCATCTTTTTTGTTTGTTTGCTTGTTTTCTTTTCTTGTCTTTATTTTTGAGACAGAGTCTTGCTCTGTTGCCCAGGCACGCAGTGGCAGGATCTCCGCTCTCTGTAAGCTCCGCCTCCCGGGTTCACGCCATTCTCTTGCCTCAGCCTCGTTAGTAGCTGAGACTACAGGCACCTGCCAGCACACCCAGCTAATTTTTCTGTATTATTTTTAGTAGAGACGGGGTTTCACCATGTTAGCCAGGATGGACTCTGTCTCCTGACCTCGTGGTCTGTCCACCTCAGCCTCCCAAAGTGCTGGGATTACAGGCGTGAGCCACTGAGTCCCGGCCTGTTGTTTTTCTTTTTTTGAGACAGAGTCTCACTTTGTCACCCAGGCTGGAATGCTATGGTGCAATCTCGGCTCACTGCATCCTCTGCCTCCTGGGTTCAAGCGATCCTCCTGCCTTAGCCTCCCGAGTAGCTGGGATTACAGGTGCATGCCACCAAACTGGCTAATTTCTGCGTTTTCAGTGGACATGAGATTTCACTATGTTGGCTGGGCTAGTCTCCAACTCCTGACCTCAGATGATCTGTTAGCATTGGCCTCCCAAAGTGCTAGGATTACAGGCATGAGCCACCGTGCCTGGCCAGCAAACCATTTTTTGTTTGTAGTGTTGGGATCTCGCTATGTTACCCGGGGGGTCTTCAACTCCTGGCCTCAAGTGATCCTCCTGCCTTGGCCTCCCAAAGTGCTGGGATTACAGGCATGAGCCACAATGCCCGGCCAACGCTCACAGTTTTAAACATCTAATTACAAAGTGAAAAACATGCTGTGAAGGAAAAGGACACAGCTCTCAGAGAGCTGAGAGTTGAGAAAGGGCTTCCCTGAAGAGAGACAAGGAAAGACAAGGAAAGGGCGAGAGGAAGAGGCACCTGGTGGAGGAGCCATCTATGGACAGGGAAGGACAAGGGCAAAGGCAGGGCGTCCTAAACGAGGGTCTGTGTGGCTGGAACAGTGGCAGCAAGAGAAGGATTATGGGGGCATCGTGACTGAGATGGTGAACTTAGATTATGTTCTTATTTATTTACTTATTTTGAGCAAGGGTCTTGCTCTGTTGCCCAGGCTGGAGTGCAGTGGAGCGATCATAGCTCACTGCAGCCTTGACCTCCCAGGCTCAAGCGATCCTCCCATCTCAGCCTCCCGAGTAACTGGGACTACAGGTGTGCAACACCATGCCTGGATAATTTTTTTTTTCCCTGTGACAGAGTCTCACTTTGTCGCTCACGCTGGAGCACAGTGGCGTGATCTTGGCTCATTGCAACCTCTCCTTCCTGGGTTCAAGTTGTTCTCATGCCTCAGCCTCCTGAGTAGCTGGGACAACAGGCGTGTGCCAGCATGCTAATTTTTTTTTTTTTTTTTTTTTTTTGATACGGAGTCTCGCTCTGTCGCCCAGGCTGGAGTGCAGTGGCCGGATCTCGGCTCACTGCAACCTCCGCCTCCCGGGTTTATGCCATTCTCCTGCCTCAGCCTCCCGAGTAGCTGGGACTACAGGCACCCGCCACCTCGCCCGGCTAGTTTTTTTGTATTTTTTTAGTAGAGACGGGGTTTCACCGTGTTAGCCAGGATGGTCTTGATCTCCTGACCTCATGATCCGCCCGTCTCGGCCTCCCAAAGTGCTGGGATTATAGGCTTGAGCCACCACGCCCGGCCTAATTTTTGTATTTTTTCATGGAGACAGGGTTTCGCCATGTTGGTCAGGCTGGTCTCAAACTCATGGCCTCCGGTTGATGCGCCTGCCTCAGCTTCCCAAAGTGCTGAGGTTACAGGAGTGAGCCACCACACCTAGCCTGTGTCTGGAAAACTTTTTTTTTTTTTTGAGATAGAGTCTCGCTCTGTTGCCCAGGCTGGAGTGCGGTGGCGCTATCTCAAGTAGCTGGGATTACAGGCACACACCACTGTGTCCGGCTATTTTTTGTATTTTTAGTAGAGATGAAATTTCACCATGTTGGCCAGGCTGGTCTCGAACCCCTGACCTCAGGTGATCCACCTGCCTCAGCCTCCCAAAGTGCTGGGATTACAGGTGTGAGCCACCACGCGTGACCCCTAGGGGTTATTTCTGACCTGACTCTTTTCTTTTTTTTTTTTTTCAGATGGAGTCTTGCTCTGTTGCCCAGGCTGGAGTGCAGTGGCGTGATCTTGGTTCACTGCAACCTCCGCCTCCCGGGTTCAAGTGATTCTCCTGCCTCAGCCTCCCAAGTAGCTGGGATTACAGGCACCTGCCATCATGCCTGGCTAATTTTTTTGTATTTTTAGTAGAGACAGGGTTTCACCATGTTGGCCAGGCTGGTCTCAAACTCCTGAGTTCAACGGATCCTCCCAACTCAGCCTCCCAAAATGCTGGGATTATAGGCGAGAGCCACCATGCCTGGCCTTAAGCTGAATTTTGAAGGGCAAATGGAAGAAGGAGGCCAAGGCAGGAGGATCTCTTGAGCCTAAGACTTCAAGACCAACCTGGGCAACACAGCAAGACTCCATCTCTAAAATTTTTTTTTTTTTTTTTGAGACAAGAGTCTCGCTCTGTTGCCCAGGCCGGAGTGCAGTGGCGCGATCTTGGCTCACTGCAAGCTCCGCCTCCCGGGTTCACGCCATTCTCCTGCCTCAGTCTCCCGAGTGGCTGGGACTACAGGCGCCCGCCACCACGCCCGGCTAATTTTTGCATTTTTAGTAGAGACAGGGTTTCATCATGTTAGCCAGGATGGTCTTGATCTCCTGACCTCGTGATCCGCCCGCCTCGGCCTCCCAAAGTGCTGGGATTACAGGCGTGAGCCACTGCACCCGGCCTTAAAAAATTTTTTTTTAAAAAAAGAGGAAAGAAGGAGAGGCGAGGGAGCTGCTCAGAGAGAACAGGGGTGTATACGGTCCTGCTCTTGTTATGCCCAGACCATTTATTCCCCGAAGAAGACCACCAGAGTCCAGAGTCAAAGCTAAGCAGCAAGGATCTTTATTACAGGTTCGAACCTGGAACTCTCCCTCGCTCGTGAAACGAGACGGGCAGGAGAGCTCCCCCACTGAGCTCCGAGCAGTGTTATATAGTCTAAGAAAAGTGGGCATAGAGTTATTATACAAATCAGATATATGATTGGCTAGTGTTTGAACAAGGCGATTTGGCTAACTATGATTGGTTCCCGCCATTTCTGATATTTTGGTTCAAACTTTGAGGCGGGAGAGCAGGTTTATGGCAGCAAGAGTTTATCTTACTTAAACACGTCTTGTGACCTTGCCTCAGAACTTACACAATCTCTGGTATGTGCAAAACAAAATCTCTGGTACGTGCAGAAAACCAGGTACTCACAGAACTTATGAAATCTCTGGTATGTGCAAAGATTAGAGAGCAGAACAAGGGTGTAGCGGGTGGGGGGCGGGTACACATCTATCTTTGTGTCCTTTCATTTCCCCCTTCTCATAAGTAACTGGATGTCCAATCTTGGATTTCCAGAGTCTTATAATATAGCCTCACTTTCTGGGTGCAGGAGAGGCTGGTGATGGCTACGGAGGACCATTAGTTGGATGGTATCAAACCTTTCTCTGACAAATTGTAAAATTTTATTTACCACACAGGGGCCTATAGTGAATAGAAGTAGTAAAGACATTAGGGGGCCTAAAAGGGGTGCCAGAAGGGAAAACATTGAAGAGCTCCACCAATTGTTAGCGGCTGTAGTGAATTGTTGCTTTTTCATTTCTAAGCTTAGTTCGTATAGGCGTTGGACTCTTTCCTCAACTAACCCTGACTCATTTATATAGAAACAGCATTCTTCTTTGAGGAACATACAGGTACCTCCTTTCTCAGCCGTGAGTAAGTCTAAGGCTCTGCGGTTTTGAAGGGTGACCTGTGCTAGGGAGGTGAGCTGCCGCTGAAGGGAGGCTAGGGAATAGGCGGAGTCTTCCATAGCAACAGAGAACTGTTGTAACAGCTTGTCGTTTTCTATCATGGAGTGTTGTAGGGCCCCTCCTGCTAACCCCGCTGCGACGACAGAGGTGGTTAAGGATATTCCGGCAATTAGTGGTAGAAAAACTGCTCGTCTATGTCGCGCAGTTTCAGTTGGGGCAGTCCCTGCCCAGCCTATGAACTCTGCCGGGGTCAGCAGGGTCAGTCGGGGAACTAGTGTAACAGGGATGCACAACTGTCCGTCAGAGATGCTTTTGGACTACACCAGAAGAACACACCAGGGGGAGCACGTATGGGGCTATTAGGGTATGTAGCCGTCTGGTTGCAGAGGCTGCTACTAAATGCTGAATAACAGTAGGGGTATTTCTCTTGGTATGGGTCACGGTACAGGGCTACATCAGGTATTGCAACTGTTGATGAATTAGAATCTGGCATATAGTTTGTGGGTGGGGAGGAAAGGGGAACAGCGGTTAATGGTGGTCTTCCTAAGGTTGCACACATAAAGCAAGAGGACAGGTCGCCTAAACCGGTGAGGTTGGCGAATGCTAGCCCTTCTTGTAATAGGGTTAGCCAGGAGAAGGGCTGCAAGTCTTGTGATAGCTTGGTTTCCTGTCTGTGGATTTGTGTATGGATTAAGGGTCGAATCTGGACTAGACTCCGCCACAAGTACAGGTGGCTACTAGGCCAGCTACTACTGGCATCGTAGTAGACTGCCCCATGTTGGGGCGATGTCCACCGGGAGTGCCCTGGATCTGTTATCCAAGTGAATATGTTGGGAGTCCCTGTCGGGTAGCGAGTCCTGAGGAGGTTAGACTTTCTCGGGTATTCGTCCCATACCCTGGCTGAGTGCATTTTACAATAGTGGTATGGGCAACCTGCATTCTGGTGCCACCAATAATTCTTACAATTATATTCAGTCTGATCATATTCAAAACAAATCATGGGTATCCCCGGTTGGGCAATTTGGAAATTAGTGAAATTGAGGTAAATTGGAGTATTGCACCCGGAGGGGGGGCAGTCTGCACTAGCTAGCAGTTTACCCGCTTGGGGGGTTTCCCCGGGGTGAGTTTTGTTCTCATAGAGCCAGAACCTCCAGACATAGGGATTAGACGGCGCAGCAGTTAGGAGAGTCAGATGTATAAGGCATAAAAGCATAGGCAAGCTAGACATGGTTACGGCTATGTGGGTGACGGCGCAGGGTTAGCTTTAAGGGATTGTTCTTAGCTTTGTCTACAGTCCATGTAACCGGTGCTCCAGACGGCTCGAGAAGGTCGGATGTTGGGTCCACTGGTTTGACGTGTGTGTAGTGGATCCACGAAGCGATGCCTTCTACTTTGAGAGCGGTGGGAGTAGTCAGGAGTACTTGCAGTGGTCCTTTCCACCTGGGTTGAAGAGTTTCTTGCCGGTGGCGCTTGACTAGGACCCAGTCTCCCGGCTGGAACGGATGAGGCGTCGGCGGAGGTCCTGCCTTGTACAGTTCTCGTAGTCTGGGCCAAATTTCCTGGTGAATTTTCTGTAAGGCTTGTAAGGAGAACAGGAGCTCAGAGACATTTTCAGTTTCAGGTTTGAGTAAGTCATCTTTTAGACTGGGGACCAGGGGTGGGGGTCTGCCATACATGATTTCATATGGTGTGAGGCCCAGTCTGTAAGGGGTATTTCGGGCCCGGAACAGAGCGTAGGGGAGAAGTACTACCCAATTAGCGCCAGTCTCCATGGTCAATTTAGTTAAGGTCTCCTTCAGAGTCCGATTCATCCTTTCTACCTGTCCTGAGCTTTGGGGCCTATAAGCACAATGTAATTTCCAATTTGCCCCAAGAATGGAAGCCAAATCCTGACTTACCTTAGCAACGAAGGCTGGTCCATTGTCTGACCCTATTTGGACGGGAAAGCCATACCTGGGGAGGAGTTCTTCCAAAATTTTCTTTGCTACAACCTGAGCAGTTTCTCTCTTAGTTGGGAACGCTTCTGTCCATCCTGAAAAAGTATCTACAAAGACAAGTAAGTACTGATACCCATATTTTCCAGCCTTTATCTCAGTAAAGTCTATTTCCCAATAGATACCAGGCCTAGTTCCTCTACACCTAATTCCTGCGGTGGTCTGGGTTTGGGGGCAAGCGTTGTTTAGTTGGCAGGCTTTGCAATTTGTTGTGACATCGCTGGCCAGTTCAGCTATGCGCCTGATTCTAAACTTGGCGTGCCTGATTAAGTCCATCATTCGCCGGGCACCCAGGTGGGTTGTCCGGTGGATGTGTTCCAACACCTGCCGTCCTAATTTTTCTGGTAGGATGGTTTGGTCATTTATATCAGTCCACCACCCATTTTTAACCTGTTTTAGGGGAAGCGTGTTCATCCATTCGCGATCCTGTTCGGTATAATCGGGAAAACATGGCAAATTTCGCGGGCCAGGATCGGGGAGCTGGAGCGCGAGGAGCTGACTGGGAGCTTTTGCTATGCTCCTTGCGGTTTGGTCGGTTAAGAAGTTGCCTCGAGCAATTGGCGTAGTTGGTTTCTGATGCCCAGGGCAATGTACGATAGCCAATTTCTTTGGTTTCCACAAAGCAGTTAATAGAGCTAGGATCTCTTGCTTGTTTTTTATTTCTTTGCCTTCGGCTGTTAATAGTCCCCTTTTTCTGTAGATGGCCCCATGTATGTGCGCAGTAGCGAAAGCATAGCGGCTATCCGTGTATACTGTTAGTTTTTTCTCTGCCCCTAGGGTGAGGGCCTGTGTGAGGGCTATCAGTTCGGCTCTTTGGGCTGATGTCCCTGGAGGCAAGGGTTCTGCCCAGATTACCTCAGTCTCTGACGTTACAGCCGCTCCTGCATACCGCTGGCCTTGGTGGACGTAGCTGCTGCCATCAGTGAACCAGGTGAGTTCTGTGTCGGGGAGCGGACGATCTTGCAGGTCCTCCCGCACCCCATGCACCTGAGCCAGTATCTCAGTGCACTCATGGAACGGGGCGTCCAAGTCTGGATTTGGCAGCAGTGAAGCAGGGTTTAAAGAGGTTGGGGGCAGAAAAGTTATTCTGAGGGGGTTTAACAGCAGTCCTTGATAGTGGGTGAGCCGGGCGTTACTCATCCATCGGTCCGGCGGCTGCCGGAGGACGCCTTCAATGGCATGCGGGGTTATAACGCGCAACTCTTGCCCCATGATAAGTTTATCAGCGTCTCGGACCATTAGGGCGGTCGCCGCGATTATCCGCAGGCAGGGTGGCCAGCCAGCAGCCACTGAATCTAATTTTTTTGACAAATAGGCAACTGGCCTCTGCTAGGGGCCTAGGTACTGTGTTAACACGGCTTTTGCAACACCCTTACTTTCATCTACGTATAAGTGGAAGGGCTTGGAGACATCAGGGAGCCCCAGCGTGGGGGCTGATAACAAGGCAGTTTTGATTTGTTGAAAGGCCAGCTCAGCCTCTTCCGTCCAATTGAAGGGCTGCCGTTCCTTTGTTGCCTGGTATAGGGGCTTGGCTAACTCAGCAAATCCGGGTATCCATAACCTACAGAACCCTGCCGACCCCAGGAATTCTCTCACTTGCCGTGTCGACTGGGGTCTAGGGATGCGTAGGACTGTTTCCTTTCGGGCTTTGGTTAGCCAGCGTTGCCCCCCTTTTAATAGGTACCCCAGATAAGTTACCTCTGACTTGCAGATCTGAGCCTTTGTTGCTGAGGCTCGGTAGCCTAGCTCCCCCAGAGTCTTCAAGAGGTCCTCAGTCCCTTGAACACAAGTTTCCGGGGATCTGGCTGCTATTAAGAGATCATCAACATATTGCAAAAGAGTTATTTCAGGGTGTTGCCGCCGGTACTCACCCAGATCTTCATGAAGGGCTTCATCGAACAGGGTTGGCGAGTTCTTGAACCCTTGTGGCAGCCTGGTCCATGTTAGCTGACCGTTGATGCCCCTCTCAGGATCCGTCCATCGAAATGCAAAGAGTCCTTGACTTTTGGGAGCCAAAGGAAGGCTGAAGAAAGCATCTTTTAGATCAAGAACGGTATACCACTGTTTTTCGGGATGTAAAGCACTCAGAAGGGTGTATGGATTGGGCACAGTGGGATGTATGTCCATGACCCTTTTATTAACTTCTCTTAAATCCTGTACTGGCCTGTAGTCCGTACTGTTGGGTTTACGAACAGGTAACAGTGGAGTATTCCAGGATGAGTGGCAAGCCCGTAGGACTCCCTGGTCTAGGAGTCGGCGGATATGGGGTGTAATTCCTTCTCTTGCCTCCAGGGGCATAGGATATTGCCGAACCCGAACCGGGTCCGTCCCTGGCTTAACTTCCACAAATATGGCAGGTCGATGTTTAGCTAGCCCTAAGCCCCCAGTTTCTGCCCACGCTTCAGGGAAACGCTGGAGCCAAGAGTCAATTTCCTGATCGGGGGGCTTTTGCTCTTGATGGAGTCTGTACTCATCTTCTAAGGTGACAGTCAGGATAGATATTGGCCTGTTTTGGGAATCAGTTATCTTGGGCCCTTCTGGCTCAAAGTGGATTTGGGCCCCCATTTTTGTCAGCAAGTCCCTCCCTAGTAGAGGGCAGGGGCTCTCTGGGATGACTAGGAAGGAATGGGAGACTTTTCCCGTTCCTAAGTCTACAGTCCTCTGGGTTGTCCAGGGGTATACTGTCTGAAAGCTTCCATTAATCTCTCTAAATACACAGCGGGGCTTTCTGTCTTACCTTGTAACACAGAATATACTTTAGCCAAATTGGTGGGCTTGCGAGCTGCAGCCCGGAGACCCGCCATTAGAGTCTGGCGATAAATGAGCAGTCGTCCCCTACCTTCTGCCGTGTTGTAGTCCCATCTGGGCCGGGTCAAAGGAAAAGCCGCGTTAATGAGGTCAGGATTTGCAGTTGGCTGGCCGTCGTCTCCTGGAACCAGCTTTCTGGCCTCAACTTGGATTCTTTCCCGCTCCTCCGTTGTGAACAGGATTCGGAGGAGCTGTTGACAGTCATCCCAGGTTGGCTGGTGAGTAAACATGACACTGTCTAACAACGAGGTTAGATCTTTGGGATTATCGGAGAACCGAGCATTTTGGGACTTCCAATTGTATAAATCACTAGTGGAAAAAGGCCAATACATGAGACGGGAGAGCCCGGTATCATCGAGCGATCCTATTTCTCTGAGAGGCAGGGCTACGGTGGAGTCAGGGAGTCGGGAAGCTTGGTCCCGCAGTACGCGGCCTCGCGTTCGGCCGGCCGGCCGGCCCCCCCACGTTACTTTCGCTCTCGGCTGCTTCCGCTTCTCGGTTTCCCTCTATGGAAGCACCACCCTGGGGGACTGGGTCCTGCGGGATAAGGTGCGGATATGGTGGGGGAAGTGTGGGTTCTAACCTTAGGGGGTCCTGGCTGTCTGGCAGCACAGGGGCCGAGGGAGCAGAGGGAGTCCTTTGTCTTGTAGGTCGCATTACTAGGACCTTGCAAGGCTCAAGGATGAATGGAGTTATCCAGGGCGGTGGGTCTTCCACAAGATTTTGCCACACTAGAATATAAGGAATTTGATCAGGATGTCCTGACTGCCCTGGCAGGAAAATCTTAGTTTTTACCTTAGTAATAATAGAGAGACAGAAAGTTCCTTTGGAGGGCCACCCTACGCCGAAAGAGGGCCACTCCGAACGGCAGAAAGTAACTAGCTTTCCCTTCTTTAGTTCTACGCTTAAGTTACGCCCCCGAGCCTTCACATCCTTAAAATTGGTAACAAGGAGTGAGAGCGGCGTGCCCTGGTTGTTGCCCATCTTTGGACTGCTCCTACAAAGAGAAGGAGGGACGAAAATGAGTGTGAAGCAGAGGGGAGTATCCGACAGGTCCGGTCCTGGAAGGGGAAGAAAAGGTTTTATGTTTCGTTTTGGACTTACACTTAACACTTAACAATAACGGACAGACAGTGAGAAACGATAAGCCTCGCGAGCGCGTGTCGGACTTCCGACCTGAGTCAGACGGGGCAACCAAGGATGGAGGCCCCCAGATGGGCACTGAGGGACGTCTCCCACCAGTCCCGAGTGGCTGTCTTTTAGCGCGTCCGCCAAGACCATGCCACTTATAAAACAGACCAATACAGATTACAGATTACGGATTTCGTGAAATTTCAGGGAGACAGACAGAGACAAAAACAGAGACAGTGACAAAGCCGGCTTACCTACAGATTAAGATCCATTGACTTGGGGGTCTGGTGGGCTTGGGGGAAATCCCGGACGAGCCCCCATTTGTTATGCCCAGACCGTTTATTCCCCGAAGAAGACCACCAGAGTCCAGAGTCAAAGCTAAGCAGCAAGGATCTTTATTACAGGTTCGAACCTGGAACTCTCCCTCGCTCGTGAAACGAGACGGGCAGGAGAGCTCCCTCACTGAGCTCCGAGCAGTGTTATATAGTCTAAGAAAAGTGGGCATAGAGTTATTATACAAATCAGATATATGATTGGCTAGTGTTTGAACAAGGCGATTTGGCTAACTATGATTGGTTCCTGCCATTTCTGATATTTTGGTTCAAACTTTGAGGCGGGAGAGCAGGTTTATGGCAGCAAGAGTTTATCTTACTTAAACACGTCTTGTGACCTTGCCTCAGAACTTACACAATCTCTGGTATGTGCAAAACAAAATCTCTGGTACGTGCAGAAAACCAGGTACTCACAGAACTTACGAAATCTCTGGTATGTGCAAAGATTAGAGAGCAGACCAAGGGTGTAGCGGGTGGGGGCGGGTACACATCTATCTTTGTGTCCTTTCACTCTGCAGTGGCACCCATGGTGGCCAAGGGGTGGCAGTAGGGATTGTGAGCTGGGAAGAACAGATCTGAACCAGGGCAGATAAAGGGGACTGGAGAGGAAGAGTTGGATTCCAGAAATATACAGGAGGTGGCCACAGGAATTGGGAGATGAGGCAGAGGGAAGAGGCCATGCCCAGTTTGTGATGTGGCCTACTCATGAATGCAAAAACTGGGGCCTTCTGTGCTTTGCAAGTGAGTGCACCACCCCAGTTTGCTTTACAGCAGGGCCCCGGGAAAAGGGGTTCTGGGGATGTCATCTTAATAGCAGGTGTGTTCCACAAGAACATTAATACATCATTAATATTTTTGAAAGACAAGACCGGGCATGGTGGCTCATGCCTGTAATCCCAGCACTTTGGGTGGTTGAGGCGGGTGGATCACTTGAGCTCAGGAGTTCGAGACCAGCCTGGGCACCATGGCGAAACCCTGTCTCTACTAAAAATACAAAAAATAGCCAGACACAGTGGTGTGTGCCTGTAATCCCAGCTACTTGGGAGGCTGAGGCAGGAGTATTGCTTGAACCTGGGAGGCAGAGGTTGCAGTGAGCCGAGATCACGCCACTGCACTCCAGTCTGGGCAACAGAACGAGACTCCATCTCAAGAAGAAGAAGAAAAAGAACGCAAGGGCACTGCCCAGCACAGGCACAGTCACATCAGGCCCTGGGGAGCTGTGCCAGGGCGTTCTGCCCAGCAGAGTCACACCGAAGAGGGTCCTCAGCCGAACCCCATCCCCTTGAGGACCAGCTCGTGACAGCTTTGAGCAGAACATGTCATGGGAATGGCATTGTGCAGAACCTTTTATTAAATGGCATTTAAAATATTCTCCAGGACTGTGCAGTTGGGGAAACGCCACGAAATCCATTGGCCCGGAACATAATGGCTCAATGGTTCAAAACAAATGCATTGTTAAAAAGGAAAAACAGCAACTGTTGTGGGGTAATGACTTGCAGATGACTCAGCAGGCCAAACATCAAAGGAATTCGGATGGCAGCAGGTGGGCACAGGCAGCCAGGAAACACCCTCCCTCGCTCTCACTTCCGGCGATCGCTTTAACTCCCTGGAGCGTCTAAACTACCCATTTCTCTCCATCATCCCTGCAATCCCCAAGCAAGAGCCACCTTGGTCTCCCGCTGGGATGTCAGTGGCTCCACTCTAGCTGAACTCTCCACGTCCACTCCTGCCCCTCGCCCGTTCCCCTCTCAGTATCCAGAGGGACCAGGTTCTTTTTTGTTCTTTTTTTTTTTTTAGACGGAGTCTCACTCTGTCGCCCAGGCTGGAGTGCAGTGGTGCGATCTCGGCTCACTACAACCTCCGGCTCCCAGGTTCAAGCAATTCTCCTGCCTCAGCCTTCTGGGCAGCTGAGACTATACACGCACGCCACCACACCTGGCTAATTTTTTTGCATTTTTAGTAGAGATGGGGTTTCATCATGTTGGCCAGGCTGGTCTCAAACTCCTGACCTCAGGGGATCCGCCCACCTCGGCCTCCCAAAGTGCTGGGATTACAGGCGTGAGCCACTGCGCCCAGCCAGGACCAGGTTCTAAACCTGATCACATTGCACCTCTGCTCCCAACATTCAGGAACTTCACACGGCAAGAACAGAATCTAGGTTCAGACAGGTGTGGTGGCTCACGTCTGTAATCCTAGCACTTTGGGAAGCCAAGGCAGGAGAATCAGTTTGGGAGGCCAGGAATTCGAGACCAGCCTGGGCAACATAGAGATCCACCTGGGCACAGTGGCTCATGCCCGTAATTCCAGCACTTTGGGAGGCCAAGGCAGGAGGATCACTTGAGGTCAGGAGTTCAAGACCAGCCTGGCCAACATGGTGAAATGCCATCTCTACTAAAAATGCAAAAATTAGCCGGGCGTGATGATGGGCACCTGAAATCCCAGCTACTTGGGAGGCTGAGACATGAGAATTGCTTGAACCCAGGAGGTGGAGGTTGCAGTGAGCTGAGATCACACCACTGCACTCCAGCCGGGATGACAGAGTGAGACCTGTCTCAAAAAAACAAAACAAAACAAAATAAAACATACCGACACCTAATCTCTATAAAATATTTTTAGAAGTTATCCAGGTGGGCCGGGTGCAGTGGCTCATGCCTGTAATCCCAGCACTTTGGGAGGCCGAGGCAGGTGGATCATCTGAGGTCAGAAGTTCAAGACCAGCCTGCCCAACATGGTGAAACCCCGTCTCTACTAAAAAAAAATACAAAAATTAGCCAGATGTGGTGGCAGGCACCTGCAGTCCCAGCTACTCGGGAGGCTGAGGCAGGAGAATGGCTTGAACCCGGGAAGCCGAGGTTGCAGTGACCTGAGATAGTACTGTCGCACTCCAGCCTGGGTGACAAGAGCAAAACTCCATCTCAAAAAAAAAAAAAAAGAAAAAAGTAAAGAAAGAACGAACCCCTAGGAAGCCCCTTGGCTCTCAGTGGGGGCCAGTAGCGTCCCCTAGGCTCCTGGGCTATAATTCAGTCTTTACACCCCAGGTTCCAAGATCTGTTTGGAGGGAGTTTCCAAAGTCAAGTTCCAGGCGGCTCCTGAGGGTGATGGCAGCTCCTCAGGAGGCCCAGAGAGGCTGTGCAGAAGGGAGGGGCACCTGCAGGCTCGCACGGGATGTCCCTGGCGCTGCACCTGGCATCAGCACAGATTCTGACAGTAAGAACAAACACAGAAGGGCCCCAGGACATTCAAAAGCCTGTGGCCAACATGGCGAAACCCCATCTCTACTGAAAATACAAAAATTAGCTGGGCGTGGTGGCAGGCACCTGTGATCCCAGCGACTCAGGAGGCCAGACTTGAACCCAGGAGGTGGAGGTTGCGGTGAGCAGAGATTGCACCACAGTACTCCAGCCTGGGCGACAGAGTGAGACTCCACCTCAAAAAAAAAAAAAAGAGTCTGTGGCAATCCTGCTCTTAGCTGGTCCTTGGACCCTGGGAGGACTCATTCATCATTTTCTTGTCACACAGTAAACATCAATGGCCCCCTCCTCCTCCCTCTCATGCCCCTTCGGGCTGGGCCCCTAGCCAGCTGTCTTGAGTCTGGATAGGACAGCGTGAGACAGTCTCCGCTGGGGGTCACTGATAGGGAGGTGGTCTTTTAACTTTTTTTTTTTTTTTTTTGAGATGGAGTCTCGCTCTGTCGTCCAAGCTGGAGTGCAGTGGCACGATCTCAGCTCACTGCAACCTCCGTTTCCCAGGTTCAGGTGATTCTCCTGCCTCAGCCTCTCAAGTAGCTGGGATTACAGGCACCCACCACCACACTGGGCAAATTTTTGTATTTTTAGTAGAGATAGGGTTTCACCATGTTGGCCAGGCTGGTCTCAAACCCCTGACCTCAAGTGATCTGCCTGACCTGGCCTCCCAAAGTTGGGATTACAGGCATGAGCCACCAAGCCCGTCTGTTAACTGTCTCTCAATTCCAGGCAGAGGGACCCAGGGTCCACCGTAGTGGGTTTTTGTTTGTTTGTGTGTTTTGTTTTGTTTTGCTTTTGAGATGGAGTCTCACTCTGTCGCCCAAACTGGAGGGCAGTGGCAAGATCTCAGCTCACTGCAACCTCCACCTCCCAGGTTCAAGTGATTCTCCTGCTTCAGCCTTCCGAGTAGCTAGGATTACAGGCCCCCCGCCACCATGCCCTGCTAATTTTTGCGTTTTTGGTAGAGACAGGGTTTTGCCACATTGGCCAGGCTGGTCTTTAACTCCTGACCTCAAGTGATCTGCCTGCCTCAGCCTCCCAAAGTGCTGGGATTATAGGTGTGAGCCACCGCGCCCAGCCTGTTCGTTCAAGACAGGGTCTCACTCTATTGTCCAGGCCAGAGTGCAGTGGTGCGATCACAGCTCACTGCAGCCTTAAACTCCTGGGCTCAGGTGATCCTCCTGCCTCAGCCTCCCAAGTAGCTGGGGCTAGAGGTACATGCCACCACCCCTGGCTAATCTTTTTTTAATTTTTAGTAGAGATGGAGTCTCACTATGTTGCCCCAGCTGGCCTGGAACTCCTGGGCTCAAGTAATCCTGCCTCAGCCTCCCAAAGTGCTAGGATTCTAGGTATGAGTCATGGCACCCAGCCTATCACAGTAGTGTAACCTAAAGGGGCTGGCTCCCCTGGCCAGACTTCACCTGGGACACCGAGGCATTTGACTGAATCTGTTTCTGTCTATACCTGGAGGGGCTCTGGTGGCTGGTGGGGGTGCAGGCAGCATGGAGGAGGGGCTCTCAGAGATGAGGGGCTCAAGGGCTTGCTTGGAAGGGAGCACGACCAAAACCACATATCTGGCCCTGAAACGCATGTGTGGCTTTTCCTGGGTTATTAGAAGATGGGGGCACCTCAAAGTACAAGCCAGGACAGCAATCAAGGGACAGGCTCGGGGTAATCCCATGGGGCAGAAGCTGAGCAGGGCCCTGGGCTCCCAGTATAAATTTCCTGTCCCGGCAGGGGCACCATTCAGGCCAGGGTGGGCTCCAGACCGCATTTATTCACCTCCAAAGAGGGCTGCAGCCCAAGGGTCACCACCGAGCGCCCTCTGTGGGCAGGGCCTGCAGGCCGGGAGCCGTGGTCACATTAGAGGGCCCGGGAGCGCGGCCCAAGGGGGCGTGCGCAGCGGCCGTGGACAGAGTGCAGCGGGCAAGTCATTGAGCCTCAGTTTCTCCATTTAGAAAATCGCGGCGGCTGGGCGGACTGTATGGCACGCAGCGGGCTCTCAGGCGTGACTGCTCATCCTCTGGCTTGGCGGAAGCAGGCCTAGAGTACTGACCTCCACCGACCCCGCCACGCGGCATCTGCTACCGCCTTGGAGATAGGAGGGGCAGCGAATAGGAGTGCGCATGCGCACTGTCCGTGAGGCGGCCTGGCTGCGGCTCCCTGGCGCTCCCGAGTGGCGACGACGGGAACCACCGGCCTTGTACGCAGATGGACACTTGGGGTTCTTCTGCACAGAGGGTCCTTCCAGGTGATGGAGGCTCCTGGGTCCCGGAGAGCCTCCTGGGATGGCAGTCTAAGGGCATGACAGACCCCCTACAGCAACAGGTCACATCTGGACACGTGGTCATCTCAGGTCTAGAGAAGGCAGCTCCCCAAGGTCAGGACCAGCTATGCCTGAAGCCCGAAGTCTAACACTGTATGTGGCATACAGCAGGTGCTTAATAAATGCTTGAGAGGGTGGATAAGGGCGAGAGCCATCCGTATGCACAAGAGGGTTGTAGGTGGTGGCCAGAATTGGTAGTCAGATGACCATGGAGAGTCCCACTCTCAGAAAGGTGCTGTGCCCAGGGGCAGTAGGGACGCCTCTGAATCCTTACCCTGCCCAGCCACTGATGGGTGGGACAGGGGACAGAGGGCGGCTCAGGTCTCATAGGCCCCGGGATGAGCCCAGCTTCCTGCACCAGGCAAAGCACGGTCCCCTGCAGGCCTCCTCCTGGGGTCTGGAAGATTGCTGTCAGGGTGGCCTGTCCACACAGCCTCCAGCCTTCCTCGAAGGAGGTCAGGTGAGACAGAGATGGGAATGGAGGTGGGGACTGGGTGTCCAGTCTGCCCATGACCCTCCCCTAAACCCTCCTGAGTGCAACTTACAGATGTTTGGAGAGGGAGAGAAACCGGAAAGGCAGAGGCAGGGGGGCTGGTGCTGGGATTTCAGGCAGGGTAGGGGGTGTGCTGGCCAGCGGGGAAAGGCAAGCAGCCCTGAGGGGGCCTGTGGGTGCAGAAGCTGGGACAGAGCACCATGCACTCTCTCCCTGCGCCCCACCTCCCCCAGCCCCATGCACAGAGGCCAGGCTAGGGGCTGAGGCTGGGGAGGGGGTCCTGGCCAGGCTCGCAGCCCACTGGCAGTGTGGCAGCCTCGCTGGGCGGGATGTGGTGGGTCATGTAGCGCTTCCCCATGAAGGAGCCGATCCGCAGCTGCTCCGGGGCCTCCTCCGGCCACCACAGGCTGGAGCTGGGTGGGGAGAGGAGGAGGAACAGATGTATGTGTCTGCCATGTGGGGCGGGTGCTGGGTCAGGGCCTGTTCTCTCTCCCTGCTCCCTCACCTGCAGTCTCTCTCATTTTTTTTTTTTCTTCTTTTTTTGAGATGGAGTCTGGCTCTGTCACCCAGGCTGGAGTGCAGTGGTACAGTCTCGGCTCACTGCAAGCTCCGTCTCCCGAGTTCAAGCAATTCCCCTGCCTTAGCCTCCCAAGTTGCTGGGATGACAGGCTGGCGCCACCACACCCGGCTAATTTTTGTATTTTTAGTAGAGACGGGGTTTCACCATGTTGCCCAGGCTGGTCTTGAACTTTTGGCCTCCCGTGATCCTTCTACCTTGGCCTCCCAAAGTGCTGGGATTACAGGCATGAGCCGCTGCACCCGGCCTCACCCGCAGTCTCTGATCCCTCCTTCCTCCTTTCTAGAACCAATTGGAGGACCACCTCTCCAGGTGGCCACCCTGACTACCCTGGCATCAGCTTACTAAACCACCAGAGGATCCACAGAGAGCAGGTGAGGCCCGGGAGGAGAAGGGCCTTGGCTGGGACACACTGAAAGACAGGGCCTGGGTGAGGCAGGCCCTCCTGAACCTGTCCCCAGAGGGGCTGCTGGCCCCCATCACTGACCCCCAAGGTGCGAGATACTCAGGGTGGGAATTCCCTGCACAGGCCCTGGGAGGGGCGCTGCCCAGCTCGAAAGCATAGCATCGGGCTGGGCAAGGTGGCTCACGCCTGTAATCCTAACACTTTGGGAGGCCGATTCAGGAGGATCGTTTGAGCCCAGCAGTTCCAGACCAGCTTGGGCAACATAGCAAGTCCCTGTCTCTAAACCCCATGGCATGCCTGGAGGGCTTCCAGACACTGGGACCAGTTCAATGGAAGGGGTTCTGGGTGAGAGAGGGGCCCGAGGGGGTGTCCCCACTCACAAGCGTGCGGTAGAGGCTGCCAAGAAGGCCAAGAGCAGGAGGCCGGTCAGAGAAGAGAGGATGGAGGTAATGATGATCATGCTGCCACTTCGCCGCCCTGGCCAGGTGTCGATGGATCCGGGGGTCTTCCCTGCACACACACCAGCTGCTCAGAGAGGCTGCCCCTCGACCCCAGGGCTGGCTGTCACCTCCTCCCTTTCTCCCTCCCCACCCATGCTCACGTAGCCTCAAGGCCTGGCTTTCTCATATCCCGAGGCACCCCCCTGAGCCCAACCCCCTGTCCCAATTCCTCTGTGCTCTTCCAGCCTGGACCACGGCCTCCGCCCTGCTCCTACCTTCTAGGTTGCTCCCACCCACGTGCTTATCCACTGCCCTGCTCCCTGGAGCCCAGCAGTCAAGGCCTTCAGATGACAAGACTTCCACCCCACACCCCCTGACCTCTGAAGCCATCTCCCAGGAGACCCCCACCCTAACACCCGGGCCGCGGCACTAGAAACTTCTTGGGCCTGGTACATTCACACTCGCCCCTTGGGGTCTGCTCAGAACTCAAGCTGGCTGCCTCCCCAGCCAGCCCCGACCTGACTCTGACCCCCCCCACATCCTCTTCCTCCCTCCCAGCAGGGGCTGACACAGCCTGACTCCCTCTAGCAGTGGGGAGGCTGTCTCTGCCCACAGTGTGGCTGGAGCCCAAGAGTTGGCAAACGCTTGCTGATGGGCCGAGATGGTGCCCCTGCCAACGGGGCTGGCTCAGTGCCCCACGCCCCCAGCATGAGGATCTGTTGGGGGTTGGGCCTGACTTGGACGTGGCCTCCAGGCCCCCAGCCCTGTGGGAGCAGGGGTGCGCCCAGCTCAGCAGAGGGTGACGAGGTGGCCCAGAGAGATGGGTGAGTCCACTGGGGGCAAACAGAAGCCAGGGCGCCCCTCCTGCCCAGCGCTACCTTGGTGGAGAGTGATGGGGTCTGACCACTTGGTCTCGGCCCTGGGTGAGCCCCCGGCGTCCATCAGGAGGAACTTCACGCTGGGGACGGGAGGTGGTGGGGGAGGAGGGGAGAGACTCAGAGGCTGGGACCACCCCAGGCAGGGCCAGGTCCCCCAGCAGCTCCTCTGGGCCCCTCCCATGGATGTGGAGTGGGGGTGCCAGTCAAGGGCAGCAGCCGGTGGCCTGGCCCTGCTCTGAGAATCCCCTGAGATGTCTCCAGCCACTTGGCCTGTGTCACCATCCCCCATCCCCCTGAGCAGTTGCTCTCCAGACACCAGACCTGGGCCGGGGATGGTTTAGGGGCCCCAGTTCCTAAATGCCATGAGTCCAAAGTGCAGGTGAAGGTGGCTTAGCAAGGCACATGGGCAGGGGTCCCAGGCCTCCCAGAGGGGCAGCAGTAGCCGGAGGGCGGGGGGCTCAGTCACCAGCAGCCCAAGGACCGAGGGCACTAGGAGCCCCGCAGAGGGGCTCGGTTTGTGTCTTTGCAGGGCTGGGAGCTCTGGAAGGTCTGGGCAGTGGGGAAGGACCTGGCAGGTTGGCACTGAAAAGAGTGGCTGCGGGGGACAGGGCGGGGCGTGGAGCTGAAAGCTGAGCCAGGGTGTGGCGGCGGGGAGGGCAGAGGGTGGACCTGGAGAGTGGGTGAGAGGGCAGAGGGGGGCTGGGTAGAGCGGGGTGCTGTTCCAGCTTCTCCACGCCCTGCCTTCCCGGCTCCCCCCGGGCCTGGTCTTCCTGAGGCCACCCCACCTCGTCCTGTGCCCGGACAGTCCTGACCTGGACACACAGCCTGCTTCCCCATCCCGGCTCCACCCCGACCTTGGCAGGCCACTTGACCTCCTGTGCCTCAGTTTCCTCATCTGTAAGAGCCGGTGGGAGCCACCTCTCTTGCTCCCTGCCTCATATCCACAAGACTGGGTCTGAACTCGGCCCCCAAGTTTCCTGCTAGATCTGCCCATGGTGGGGGTCAGGGGCCTAGACTTTGGGGAAGCTGCCCCCTCCCACCTTGACTAAGATCCCGCCTCCCCGTGGTGCCCACCCGCTCCTCCTGGGCCTTGCCCGGCCCCAGCTGAGGTGAGCACTGTTGCTGACTCTACAGTGGAAGGAGCTCGGGCTTGCAAAGGGAAGGACAGGGGCCAGAGGACCCCTGGGAATATGGTAGAGAGAGCATCCTTGGTCCCAGCAACGCCTCCTCCCCAAGCACAGCCCCAGTCCCAGGGCCCCGGTGGTGGGGGTACCACCCACCGATAGGGTCCAGGGCCAGGGAGGGGTGCGTTGCAGAAGGGCCGCTGATGGCAACCGTGGTCATGGCCCACCCGCAGCACGGGGGCACCTCCGCTGCCCACCAGGGGGTCGTCACAGGGCAGCCGGTCCAGAGACAGGGGCAGGGTCATGTAGTGGCCGTCGGTCAGCAGCTGTGGGGAGGCCGGGATGTCAGCCAGTGTCTCTGGGTTCTGGAAGTTCCTGGAGGCTGCAATATGAGAGAACAGATAGGGGTAGGAGGGGAGAGACCAGCTTTGTGCTTATGAGCCAGGGTTCTGTGTTCACCCACGCTCCAGCCCTGACCCCCCATGCCACCTCCTCCCTCAGGACCCCCAGAGATAGTCCAGATCCACAGTTGACTTTGTTACCCCTGAAGGAGAGCTTCCCTCTGGCCTTCTGTCCTCACCCAGAGCCAGGAGTGGGGAGCAGCGGGCGGTCCCAACCTTCCCAGCTCCAGCCCCATCACAGTGCACCGGCCCTGCCCCCCACGAAGCCACATCCTGCCAGGTTGCAGCCTAGGTTTTCCATCCAAAGGAAGAACTACTTGGATTCAGAGAAAGGGCTGCAGAGCTGTTGACAAACCCGCCACTTAAACAACTCCCGGGATTTGGTGCTCACTATGTGTGTATTTTTCAATACACATATCACCCCTTTGGATAAAGCCCCATTCATCCACACCTATCTCCCAAAGGCCCCACAAGGGCTCAGTCATTGAAGGCGCTTGCTGGTGAGGGGCTCCTAGGGCCCACCACTCTCCTCGGCCATCACCGTCACCCAGGCCCCACAGCTGTCCCCGCACCATTGCTGAAGGCCACCACGAGCCAGACGGTGTCGCTGGCGCTGGCATGCCCGTCGAAGACACAGCGCGGCTGCTCCAGGGAGAAGGTGGTGGCTGTGACCTTCCCTTCCAGGTCCCAGGCTGTTATCTGCGGCGTGTAGGGCACCAGCTCTGTGGCCACGGGGGACAGAAAGTGAGCCACGGAGACGGGCTTGGGGGTTCCTGGGGCTGCCTCTCCCAGTCAGAGGCGGGTGGGCGCCCAGGGTCCAATCACTCCCGCAGGGCCCCCAGCCCCTTGGGTCTGGCTGGACGCGTCCATCCAGGACCCCCACTCACCCAGGCTCAGGCTGGGCCGGAGACAGTTCAGTGCCATGAGGAGCATGTGCAGCCCTAGGAGAGGCTGCCCCCGGGGGAGCCCCATGACAGGTGCCAGCACCCAGGAGGCTCAGGGGCTGGTCTGGCTGCCTTGGGCTGCACCCCACCCCCAGCAGCTTGGCCCTGGAGAAGCTGGTTAATCAGGCTGCCCCAGGGGCTGGAAAGACCTGCAAATGTAAGCGCACCCCACCCCCTTCCTCCCAGTCCAGCCCCCAGCAGGGAGGAGCTGGGGGCGGTTCTGGAGGGAGGCAGGCCAGTGCCCAGCCCCACTGCCAGGGCCGAGGGAGAGGGACCACTGGACCCCGGATGCCAGCCAGGCCTTCCTGGAACCTGGATTGGGGCCCCTCCCAGTCTCTCGGCCCTGGGGAGGAGGGTCTGGCTTTTGGAAACTTGGGCTCAGGACCACATGCTTGAGATTCCTGCGCCCCAGGTGCCAGGAGCCTCCCTCTGGCCGTCTGTCCCCACCCAGAGTCAGAAGTGGGGAGTAGCAGGCACCCTCAACCTGCCCAGCCCCAGCCCCATCACAGCGCGCTGACCCTGCCCCCAACGAGGCCACATCCTCCCAGGTCACATCCTTGATTCCCCATCCAAAGGAAGAAGAACTTGGATTCAGAGAAAGGGCTGCAGAGCCCTTGACAGGTGACAAACCCGCCACTTACACTACTCCCGGGACTTGGCGCCATGTGTGTATTTTTCACATATATAACCACATACCTTCACAGCTCAGTGGCTTAAATAGATATGTCACCCAGGGAGGGCAGTGGTGAGAGCACAGCTAACTGGAGCCTCAAACTCCCAGGTTCAAGTAATCCTCCAACTTCAGTCTCCCCAGTAGCTGGAACCACAGGCACGCAACACCATGCCCTGGCTAATTTATTTATTATTTTTTAAAATTTTATTTAATTTTTTTTTTTTTTTTTTTTGAGACGGAGTCTAGCTCTGTTGCCCAGGCTGGAGTGCAGTGGCCGGATCTCAGCTCACTGCAAGCCCCGCCTCCTGGGTTCACGCCATTCTCCTGCCTCAGCCTCCCGAGTAGCTGGGAGTACAGGCGCCCGCCACCTCGCCCGGCTAATTTTTTTTGTATTTTAGTAGAGACGGGGTTTCACCGTGTTAGCCAGGATGGTCTCGATCTCCTGAACTCGTGATCCGCCCGTCTCGGCCTCCCAAAGTGCTGGGATTACAGGCTTGAGCCACCGCGCCCGGCCTAATTAATTTTTTTTTAAGATGGAGTCTCCTCTGTTGCCCAGGCTGGAGTGCAGTGGTGTGATCTGGGCTCACTGCAACCTCTGCCTCCCAGGTTCAAGCGATTCTCCTGCCTCAGCCTCTCGAGTAGCTGGAATACAGGCACATGCCACCAGGCCCAGCTAACTTTTGTATTTTAGTAGAGACAGGGTTTCACCATGTTGGCTTGGCTGCTCTCAAACTCCTGATCTCAAGTGATCCGCCTGCCTCAGCCTCCCAAAGTGCTGGGATTACAGGCGTGTGCCACCGTGCCTGGCACCCCCGCCAATTTTTTTTTTTTTTTTTTTTTTTGAGACGGAGTCTGGCTCTGTCACCCAGGCTGGAGTGCAGTGGCGCGATCTCGGCTCACTGCAAGCTCCGCCTCCCGGGTTCACGCCATTCTCCTGCCTCAGCCTCCCGAGTAGCTGGGACTACAGGCGCCCGCCACCTCGCCCGGCTAGTTTTTTGTATTTTTTAGTAGAGACGGGGTTTCACCGTGTTAGCCAGGATGGTCTCGATCTCCTGACCTCGTGATCCGCCCGTCTCGGCCTCCCAAAGTGCTGGGATTACAGGCTTGAGCCACCGCGCCCGGCAATTTTTTTTTTTTTTTGAGACGGAGTTTTCACTCTTGTTGCTCAGGCTGGCTGGAGTACAATGGCCCGGTCTTGGCTCACTGCAACCTCCACCTCCTGGGTTCAAGCGATTCTCCTGCCTCAGCCTCCTGAGTAGCTGTGATTATAGGCATGTGCCGCCACATCTGGCTAATTTTGTATTTTTAGTAGAGATAGGGTTTCTCCATGTTGGTCAGGCTGGTCTCGAACTCCCGACAGAGTCTCACCCTGTCGCCCGACTATTTTTTTGGTATTTTTAGTACAGATGGGGTTTCACTGTGTTAGCCATGATGGTCTTGATCTGACCTCGCGATCTGCCCGCCTCGGCCTCCCAAAGTGCTGGGATTACAGGTATGAACCACTGCGCCCGGCCTGTGTCTGGCTTCTTTTACTTTTTCAAGGTTCCTCCTTGACTGTGATTGCTTCATTCCTTTTCACAGTTGAGTAATATTCCATCCTGTGAACGTGTCGCACTTTGATTCATCAGTGGATGCATAATTTGTTTTTTTCCTCTTTGGGGCTATTGTAAATAATGCTGCCATGAGCATCTGTGTGCAGGCTTCTATGGGGACATTTTCAATGCTCTTGAGTACGTACCTAGGAGCGGAACTGCGGTCACACGCTAATGCTCCTTTCAGAGGTTCCGTTTGCCGAAGTGGCTGCATCTTACATTCCCAGTAGCAGTGGATGAGGGTCTCATTTCTTGACATCCTCTCCAACATTGCTTTATTTTTGTTTCAGTATAGCCATCATAATGGGTGTAGTGTGGCATCTCATGGTTTTTATATTTTATTTTTGAGACGGTGTCTTTTTCTGTTGCCAGGCTGGAGTACGGTGTGGCACGATCTCGGCTCACTGCAACCTCCGCCTCTCGGGTTCAAGCAGTTCTCCCGCTTCAGCCTCCCGAGTAGCTGGGATTACAGGTGCTATCACCACACCCAGCTAATTTTTTATATTTTTGGTAGAGACACAGTTTCATCATGTTGTCTGGTCTCGAACTCCTGACCTCAAGCGATCCACCCACCTCGGCCTCCCAAAGTGCTAGGATTACAGGCGTGATTCACTGTGCCCAGCCTGGCCCTTTATCTTCTTCGGAGGAACATCTATTCTAGTTCTTTGCCCATTTTTAAATTGGGTTGTCTTTTTGTTGAGGTTTTCTCGTTTTTTGTTTGTTTTTGAGACAGGGTCCAGGCTGGAGTGCAGAGGCATAATCTCGGCTCACTGCAACCTCTGCCTTCTGGGTTCAAGCAATTCTCCTGCCTCAGCCTCCAAGCAGCTGGAAGTATAGGTGCCCACCAACACGCCCAGCTAATTTTTGTATTTTTAGTAGAGACAGGGTTTCACCATGTTGGCCAGGATGGTCTCAATCTCCTGACCTCAGGTGATCCGCCCACCTTGGCCTCACAAAGTGCTGGGACTATAGGCATAGGCCACTGCACCCAACCTATTGCTGAGTTCTAAGGGTTCTTTATATATTCTGGATACTAGATCCTTATCAGGAATGCGATTTGAAAATATTTTCTCCCATCCTCATCCTCAGAATCCTTTCAAGGAGAAGCATCCAAGGCTCAGGCACCCACCCCAACTCCTGCACTCATAGGCAGTGTGAGTACAGAGTCTCAAATGTGGAACCAGGCCAGGCACAGTGGCTCATGCCTGTAATCCCAGCACTTTGGTAGGCCGAGGCGGGAGGATCACCTGAGGTTAGGAGTTCAAGACCAGCCTGGCCAACACGGTGAAACCCTGTTTCTACGAAAAATACAAAAATTAGCTGGGCGTGGTGGTGGGTGTCTGTAGTCTCAGCTACTCAGGAGGCTGAGGAAGGAGAATCGCTTGAACCCGGAAGGTGGAGGTTGCAATGAGCCGTGATCGCGCCACTGCGCTCCAGCCTGAGCGACAGAGCGAGGTTCTGTCTCAAGAACAATCAACCAATCAAATGTGGAACCAAACAAGTTTGGGGTCCAGCTACGCTGGGGTCTTCTAGGGAGGCCTCAGTACCCTTTCTTCCCCGGACCACGTTACCATTAGGCATAGTGCCCTGGGCCCACACTGTTTATAAGAGCCCACATACATTCTTTTTTTTTTTTGAGACGAAGTCTCGCTCTGTCGCCCAGGCTGGAGTGCAGTGGCCGGATCTCAGCTCACTGCAAGCTCCGCCTCCCGGGTTCACACCATTCTCCTGCCTCAGCCTCCCGAGTAGCTGGGACTACAGGCGCCTGCCACCACGCCCGGCTAATTTTTTGTATCTTTTAGTAGAGATGGGGTTTCACCGTGTTAGCTAGGATAGTCTCGATCTCCTGACCTCGTGATCCACCCGCCTCAGCCTCCCAAAGTGCTGGGATTACAGGCGTGAGCCACCTCGCCCGGCCGAGCCCACATACATTTTTAATTTCTGTTAAAATCAGAAGGGAGAAAAATGAACCTTTAGGTGAGAGAAAATCCTCTAGTATACATTAATATATTCATCTTTATACCAACATGTTGTAAAATAGATTTTTCAACAGAGAAAGGGGCTCGCCAAGGCCAAAGTGCCTCTGCTTCCCACAGCCAGGAATGAGGTGGCCCTGCCGTCCCTCTCTGGTCCCAGGCCCAAACTCCTCCTCCTGGACAGGCAGCACGATCTTGACTGGGGATATCTGATCCAAATTCCAAGAGGGTCAACAATTAGAACTTTTACAATGGTGTCAGATCAACCCTGGCCTGGATTCCACCGACCTAGCCAAGCATTCAATCTGTGTCTTTTTATTATTGTTATTTTACAGATGGGATCTTGCTCTGTTGCCCTGGCTGCAGTGCAGTGGTGCAATCAGAGCTCAATGCAGCCTTGAACTCCTGGGCTCAAGCGATCCTCCCAACTCAGCCTTCCGACAGCTGGGACTACAGGCAGGTGCCAGCATGCCCGGCTTATTTTTTTTTTGAGACGGAGTCTCGCTCTGTGGCTCAGGCTGGAGTGCAGTGGCATGATCTTGGCTCACTGCAACCTCCACCTGCTGGGTTCAAACGATTCTCCTGCCTCAGCCTCCTGAGTAGCTGGGATTACAGGAGCATGCCACCACGCCTAATTTTTGTATTTTTAGTAGAGACAGTGTTTTGCCATGTTGGCCAGGCGGGTCTCAAATTCCTGACCTCAGGTGATCCACCTGTCTCGGCCTCCCAAACTGCTAGGATTAGAAGCATGAGCCACGGCACCTGGCCTAACCTTTCTTTAGAGATGAGGTCTTGCAATTTTGCTCAGGCTGGTCTCAAACTTTTGGACTAAAGTGAGCCTCCTGTCTTGACCTCCTGAGCAGCTGGGATAACAGGCATGCGTCACCATCCCTGGTTCAAGTCATTGCACCTTTGAACCTGCGTCCACATCAGTAAAACAGACAGCAGCTCCAATCCTAAGTGAATGGCATTTTGTGAACCACAACCCCAGGGCCACAAAGGTGACAGCTGGTGCTCTGGGGTGACAGCCCCTGGCACAGCAGGGTGATCAGTGTGGGGCATGTGGAGGCGGCATAGTCCAGTACCATAGGCTTCCCCACGCCTCGCTGTGGCCTGTTCTTCAGTAATTAAATGGGAGCCGATGAGCACATGGGACCTCCTCCTGCTCTGATGCAGGAAGTGTGGGGGGGCACGCGTGCACACACACACACACACATGCACACACATGTACGCATGCACACACCCAGGACCTGCTGACTTTGGCTATAGAGCATTTATTGCAAACAAAATTGAGGTAAAAGAAGCTGACCCAGAACCCACGCCCGTCCAGGCTGGGGAAGTCTCTAGTTGCCCCACACCAGGCCCCGAGCACCGCAGGCCCGAAGCAGCCCCCAGAGGACAGACGGGCCCTGCGCACTGAGGTAGCTGCATCTTAAGCCCCCATGAGTACAACTGCCCAGGGCTGCCCAATTCCTGGAGGGGAGGAAGGAGAGGCAGGCAGGGGGAGCCCCGGCTTCAGGTGGGGCACACCCCACACCCCCAACAAACCTCCCAGCCTCTCGGGCTGGGCACTTCCTGCCTGGCCACCCAGCCAGCCATGGGGCAGCGGGGTGGCCACCAGAGGCGGCTGTGCTGGGGCACAAGGTCACTGCTGCTCCAGACAGTCCTCGGTCACCCCCTGGGCGGCCAGCTCAGCCAGCACGTTCTGCAGGTAGTTGGGGTCGGGGTAGCCATGGCCTGTAACGTTGCGGTCCATCTCTGTCTTGTGGTGGATCTCGTTCCACACCACAGTGTCCGTCTCACCTGTGGTGCTGGACGTGCCCACTGTAAAGATGAGCCGCCTCTTCCAGGCTACCTTCAGGAGCTCTAGGACCTGCCCGGGGAGGAGGAGGGGGAAGAGGAAGCAGGGACCGGGAAGTGAGAGGGGCTCAGTGAGCAGGCACAGGCTGGCACCATGTTCTTCCCATCCCAGCCCCTCCCGGGTGACCTCATCCACTCCCTGGCACTCACCCCATCTGCAGGGAACCCAAAACTGCCCACTGGACAGTACATTAGGATCCCACAGAAGCCTGGGCTCCAGCCCACCCTGCCTCGGTGCCGGCCACTGCCATCGTTTGGTCCTGATGCCCAGGCACCATGCTCGAGTCCTCCCTGCTTCCAGAGCCGGTGCTGGACGAGCGCCTGCCCGTCCACCCTCCCTGGTGGAATCCAGGCCTCCCTGCCCTCTCCTCACCTCCAGCTCCGCCACCTCGAGCCCATTCTCACACGGCCAGAGGAGCTTTTCCAAAGCTCCATCAGCAGCTCCACCTCCGTGGCTTCCCTGGGCGCTCAGAACCAGCTCTACCCCTGGGGCTGGCCTGGGGGATGGCCCTGCCTTCACGCCCTCACCACGGGCTCCCACCCTCCTCGACAGCTGTCCTGCCTGCCTGGAAGGCTCATCCCCAGCCTTCTCTGCAGTCGCAAAGTCCCTATTCAGGTCTCAGGGCAGACACGACTGCTCCAGCCTTCCTTGGTCACCGGGTCTAACACAGCCCCTGGTCCCTCCCTGTCACACTCTGATTCTCAGGAGCTCCTGACCCCACCCAGCAGGGTGCTGGAAGGCGATGGCCTCTCCTCCTCCCTCGAGGCTCTGTGAGGTCCAGGCTGCCCTCCCTGTACCTACAGCAGGTCCCCAGAAAAGAGCAGCAGACACCCAGCCCGGCCTCAGCCTCTGTCCTCCACTGCAGTAGTAGAGCCCAGTGTGGCGTCTGGCCTCCCGCTGCGTGGTCAGGGCCCTGTTCACCCCCGGGACGCGTAGTGGCACTTACCTTGCGGCCCTGGGCATTGTCTGGAAGGTAGCACTGGCGGGGAAACCCTCTGGCAGTGAACGGCTTTCCGGGATTGGGGTGCTCAGGGCCCTGCAGGAGGAACAGACACCAGGATAGGGTGCTCCAAGAGCCTGCACAGGGACAGGCCCCTGCACTGCTCCAGCCTCTCCCCGGTTCCGAGATGCCAACCCCGAATGTTCCTAATTTCCCTGTGAGCTGCGGGGAAGTGGAGGGAAACCAGGGGAAAGGCTCACGGTTCAATAAGACAAAAAGACCACTCCATCCACCACAGGTGGACCTTGACTGGTACCCGCTGCCCCGTTATCTTCCCACCCTGCCCCAGACCCTGCCATCCACCCTCTGCCCAAGATGGGAGACTGAAAGGGCCAGGGCCCGTCTGGTTCTCCTCAGGGATGCTGGGCCTTGTGCCTGGGCTCCTGACACCCACACACCTGGCCCCGCCACTCCCAACCCAAGGTTCCTCGATGCACACCCTGCTGTGGCCCTGCTTCTCCAGCCCCTCTGCAGGGTTCCTCCCACTGAACTGCCTGCCCTTCTGTCCAGAACAAGTCTAGCTAAGATGGCTCCTCCTCCAGGAAGGCTTCCCTGGTTTGGGAAAGAGTGGAGGGCCAGCTCTCTGCTGCCACAGCCCTAAGAGCTTGCCCCAAGTCCCGGCACTGCCTCTCCATTCCTGGCCCTCCATGGCCCTGGCCTTAGGGGACCTGGGGGCCTGAGCTTGGCCACATGGGCATCCTCAGCCTTGATCCAGGGGCAGACTGCTGGGACGTGGGTGGGGGGGGGAAGAGGACTGGCCGGGAGTGGGGACTCCAGGAAGGCCCCTCACCTGGATGCCATGGGGAATGTTGTAAACTATGAGGATGGTCCCGCAGTCCTCGTGGCCAGGGAGCGACATCTGGAACCGTAATACCTCCATCTTTCCCTGGGGCTGGGTCCCCGTCTTCTCTCCATAGATGGTTTTGCAGGAGGGACACTGCAGACTTCCATCCTGAGAGAGGCAGATGCGACCCACTGAGCTGGCTGGCTGAGAGCACCCAAGACCGTCACCTCCACCGTCAGATGGTAAAGGGCCCCGGGAACGGGCCAGCCGCCATCCCAGGGAGTTGCTGGCAGCCTCCCGCCCGGAAACTGGCTTCCAACAGCTTCCCTGGAAAGCTTTGTTTTGCACCAGCAACTCATTATGCCGTTTTCGTTAAAGGAGCATGCTATCAGGAGACAGGTGGTGAGTGGGAAAACTCGGATCCTGAGCAGAAGTCTCCACGGGTGAAGCGCATTTGAAGTCTGACAGACAGCCTTGCAGCGCCTGATCTGTGGAGCTGGGCCCTGGCTGCCCAGGACGGCAGACACTAGGGAAGGCCAAGCCAGGCTCTGACGCGCCACATGACTTGGTTCTCTAAGCCTCCAAACTCTGCCCATCCTGCCTGAAGGCCGCTGCAGAGACAGCAGCCAGGGATCGGCTTGGGCGTGGCTCTTCACGTGTAGGCTGCCGTGGGACCCAGGGTCAGCCCTGCCTCGTGGCCTGGCTCCCACCACCCAGTAGGGCAACCCTGCTCTGCGCCTCTCCCTCATGGGCACTGTGCTGACCACACAGGGTCGCTGTAAGGAAGAAGGGAGACAGCGTGTGCAGCGCTGACAAGTGGCCGAGGGGGAGGCGGTGCCCTGAGGCTTGGAGAAGCCCACAATCTCCTCAGGCCTGGTTGGAGGGGTGGAGGGAACCAGCCCCATTGGTCCCCCTTTCTAAAGCGTGGGGCAGGCCTAGGAGAGTAGGGCAGGCCTGGGAGAGCCGGCCAGGCCTTTAGAAAGGTCTTCAAGCTGGCCCCACGCCCGGCACCATCTTTTGCAGAGGCCCGTCCCCGCAGCCACCCCCAGAACCCTCCCGCCTCTGCAGGTGTGGACAGCTCAGGACTGTGGGGGCAGGCCACCCGCCTCCACCCCGGGCCAGTGGGGGCACCTTGTTGCCATTGCAGTACATGGCCAGCAGGCACAGCAGGTGGAAGGCGTGACTGCACTTGGTGAGGCGGCCCACAGCCAGGGGCCCGATGGCCTTGCTGTCAGTCACGTCGCTGTACCCAGATGCTGCGGACAGCTTCTCCATGCAGATGATGCAGTCCTGGAGGAGACCAAACACAGGTCATGCTCGCCAACAGTGGGCTGGGCTGACGAGGGCCAGTCTTGGAAAAAGAGGCTTTCACGTGCTGAAATGCTGGAAGTGTGGTCAAAGTCAATTCCAAGACCAGGCTCAGTGGCTCAGTGGCTCAGCCCTGTAATTCCAGCACTCTGGGAGGCCGATCACCTGAGGTCAGGAATGTGAGGCCAGCCTGGCCAACATGGGAAAACTCCATGTCTACTAAGAATACAAAAATTAGCCAGGCGTGTTGGTGGGCGCCTATAATCCCAGCTACTCGGGAGGCTGAGGCAAGAAAATTGCTTGAACTCAGGGGGCAGAGGTTGCAGAGCTGAGACTGTGCCACTGCACTCCAGCCTGGGCGACAGAGTAAGACTCCATCTCAGGAAAAAAAAAAAATCGTCCATTCCACAGGCTGGAAAGACAGGTGAGTCACTGGGACCTGTGCCCTTAAAGAGCTTAACAGCAGCACAGGCCTGACATGACAGCAGGAGCCACCAAATGGGGAGGATGGACAGGGCAGGATCCTGGGGGAGGCCCTCGGAGTGGGGTCGTACAAGGGAGACAGGAATTGCCAGATGGACAAGCACGGAGCGGGCACCTGGGAAGAGGGAGGAGGATGTTTTGAACGAGGAGCCAGCACATGGGCACTAAAGCTGGCAGGGGGGGAGCGGGGAGCAGGAGATGAGACAGGATCAGGGAGAGGCGGGCCCTCGGGGTTCTGGCTGCCACACTCAGGGGCTGGGGCTGTGTGCGAGTTGGGGATCCTGCTGGGGGTTCCAGGCAGGGAGTGCTCCCATGATCTGAGCTACGTGCTGGCTGTGCAGACGGCAGCTTGGAGAGGAGGAGCCTGGGGTGAAACGGCCCAGTCATACCAGATGGGCACCAGAGCGGAGACAGAGCTAAGCACTGGGCAGGAGGGAATGCGGCAAGGGCTTGTTGAAGGGGTGGGACGCATGAGGAGGACTTTGAGGCTCCTGTCCAAAGCTTTACTTACCAGATTTTTTTCGTGGACTCAACTGACTGGAGAGAGACATAAGTGAAGAGTCCCTGGGTACTGGGGCTCCTGGCCTTTCACCCGTTCCCCAGTATCTGAAGGTCTCTGGGTACTGGTACTCCTGGCCATTCACCCGCCCCCCAGTATCTGAAGAGTGCCTGGGTACTGGTACTCCTAGCCATTCACCCTACCCCCCCAACAGTATCTCCAGGGTTCCCCACTAAAATCGGGGGAAAGGGGTGCCGCAGCCCCCAAAACGTGGCTCAGCAGAGGTTCAGGTTCTATGGAAGAGCAACAGGAGTCTGACTGGTCCCATTCATTACAGGAGGCCAGGAGGACAGGGCTGCAGTGAGCTGTGATCACACCACTGCACTGAGCCTGGGCGACAGTGCGTGCCCCTGTCTTTAAGAATAAAAAAATTATAGGAACCTTAACCAGCTCTCCCAACAGCTGGAGGGGCAGGGCAGCCACCTGGACGAGGCCACCTCACTTCTACACCAGCATCCGCACGGCGGAGAGTGGGGCAGGCTGGCCCATCCCTTGTCTCCGGGATTCCTGCTCCCAGGACGGCCATCAGGCTACAGAGAGGCCAGGGCCGGGAGAGGAGGGACTTTGCTCAGGACCACAGCTCCTTAAGTGCAAAGCTCAGATCATAACGATATGGGTCTCAGGAGGCTGGGAGATGAAACCAAAGGGGCTGGAGCAAGGTCCTGGCACTCAGAGGCACCTGGGAAGCACCCTTCAAGCGAGAAGGGGCAGATGTCCTTTCTATCTGGAGTTGTCTGCAAACAGAAACAAAGGCAGCCCAGCTCCCAAGACACAAACCTCATCTGGGGGCACTTGCAGCTCTTCCGTGTAGTTTTTTATGACCTGCTCTGGCTGTGGCTCTGGCTTCGGGGTCCCTCCTAGAAGAGAGAAGTACATAAGCAGCATCCTGAGGAACACAGGCTGGAGAGGAGGCCAGAGGGCGACGAAGGCAAAGGAAAGGTCCAAGCTGCCAGGAGGAAATGCGAGAGGGTCCCAGACAGGGAGGCCAGTGTGCAGGACGGGAGAGCTCAGCGCCAGGTACAGAGCCCCGAGCTCCGCCGGGCAAAGCCTTACCCAGTCCCACCGTCCAGGGACCTGGCTCAGCCGCAGGAGCCCTAGAGGATGCAGAAGAGCAGAAACAGCAGCACAGTCTCCTGGGAGCCGCAACCCCACGCACATTCAGTGAGGAAATCGACACAGGCGCTACTGAGGCTGCGCGGAAGTCAGACAGCAGCTTCGGCACAAACTACTCCAGGGGGCGTTGCGGTAGCACGATTTGATTCAACTCGCATTACCCTGGCATGAACATCGCGGGGAGAAGGGAGTCTGGGGCCCAGCACGTACGGGCAGCTGCACACACGCCGACTGCTGCACCGATACTGTTCCGGGAAACGCCTGCCACTGACTGGGAGGGTCTGTCACGTGCCGATTAGCTCCTAAGTCCAGCCACTCTGGGGAGGGGCCGAGTCTTGGCAGGAGCCCACCCTGACGGCCTCACTCCCGTCTGTGCACACGTGCACGAAGCAGGAGGGAGAAGGGCTGCATCTCCATAAACACCAAACCCCGCATCCAGTAAAGTCCCTCCTACAGACAGGAAGCTCCCCCAGCTGGTGAGGATCGGCTCGGCCCGGGGTGTTCTCTAGGTAGCGGGGGTAGCAGAACCACAGAGGCCAGCAGCCAAGCCCGTGCGGGGGTGAAAGAGGAACGGGGAGCCCAGTGCCGCCCGTGGAGGCGCTCCTGTGAGGGGCTCCACCCCAAGGTCATGGTGGGGCTGCTGGTGGTTCCAGACTCCAGGACCAGAGGGGCTCTGGTTTGAACCCGAGCTCATGGCCATCATCAGGGGCTGCAGAGAATTCTAAGCCTGAGGGCTCACAGCTGCACCTGCCGAACTCCCCCTACACCAAAAAGGGCCAGGGAGGGGACAGTTTGGCAGGGAGGTGCCCTGGTGGGGTGGAGGCTGGAGTCAGCACGGTTTGATTCTGGTTCTCTTGCTGTGACCGAATCATGTCACCTCTGAGCCTCGGTTCCCTGATCTCAAACGGGAAAGACGAATATGTAACTAAGCTGGAATTGCTGTGATGGCATTCGCTGCTGTGCCCTAGAGGGAAGCTGCTGGCAAGACCATACCCACCAACACCCGTCCACACGCCCCACACCTCCACTCACATCCTCCACTCCTACAGACCCCACACCTCCACACACACCCACACACCCCAATCCACACCCACACTCCCCATACATACACCCCACAACTCCACCCACACCCCCACATAACCCACACCTCCACACCCCACAACTTCACCCACACCCCCCAACCCCCGTCCACACACCCCACACCTCCACTCACATCCCCCACTCCTACAGACCCCACACCTACACACACCCACACCCCAATCCACACCCATACACCCCACAACTTCACCCACACCCCCTAACCCCCGTCCACACGCCCCACACCTCCACTCACACCCCCTACTCCTACAGACCCCACACCTACACACACCCACACCCCAATCCACACCCACACTCCCCACACACATACCCCACAACTCCACCCACACCCCCACATAACCCACACCTCCACACCCAACTTCACCCACACCCCCCAACCCCCGTCCACACACCCCACACCTCCACTCACACCCCCCACTCCTACAGACCCCACACCTACACACACCCACACCCCAATCCACACCCATACACCCCACAACTTCACCCACACCCCCTAACCCCCGTCCACACGCCCCACACCTCCACTCACACCCCCCACTCCTACAGACCCCACACCTACACACACACCCACACACCCCAATCCACACCCACACTCCCCATACACCCCACAACTCCACCCACACCCCCACATAACCCACACCTCCACACCCCACAACTTCACCCACACCCCCCAACCCCCGTCCACACACCCCACACCTCCACTCACATCCTCCACTCCTACAGACCCCACACCTACACACACCCACACACCCCAATCCACACCCACACTCCCCCCACACACACACCCAACTCCACCCACACCCCCACATAACCCACACTCCACACACCCCTCCCAACTCCACCCACACCCCCCACACTTCCACATAACCCACACCTCCACACCCCACAACTTCACCCACACCCAACCCCCGTCCACATACCCCACACCTCCACTCACATCCCCCACTCCCCACACACACACCCCACAACTCCACCCACACCCCCCCACATAACCCACACCTCCACACCCCCCACAACTCCACACATATCCCCCATACCCCCACATAACCCATACCTCTACACATCCCACACACACACCCCACAACTCCACCCACACCCCCCACACCCCCACATAACCCACACCGCCACACACCCCACACCTCCACACACACACCTCCACACATCCCACACCTCCACACCCCCCACACACTTCCACACCCCCCCCACACACCTCCACATATCCCCACACCCCTCCACATATCCCCACACCCCACATACCTCCACACATCCCACACCTCCACACATCCCACACCTCCACACATCCCACACCTCCACACACCCCTCCATACACCCCACACCTCCACACACCCCTCCATACACCCCACACCTCCACACACGTCACACACCGCACACCTCCACACACCCATCTCCACACACCTCACACCCCACACACCTCACACACCTCCACACACCCCATACACTCCACATACCTCCACACACCTCTCCATACACCCCACACCTCCACACACTTCACACACCCTACACCTCAAGCACCCCACATACCTCCACACACCCCACCCCTCCACACAGCCCACACCTCCACACACCTCCACACACCC
Source organism: Macaca mulatta (assembly GCF_049350105.2). Lineage (NCBI taxonomy): Eukaryota > Metazoa > Chordata > Mammalia > Primates > Cercopithecidae > Macaca > Macaca mulatta. Next base: position 49,852,647 of record NC_133408.1, read on the forward strand.
CACACCTCCACACACCTCCACACACCCCACACCTCCACACAGCCCACACCTCCACACACCTCCACACACCCCACACCTCCACACACCTCCACACACCTCCACACACCCCACACCTCCACACACCTCCACACACCTCCACACACCCCACACCTCCACACAGCCCACACCTCCACACACCTCCACACACCCCACACCTCCACACACCTCCACACACCCCACACCTCCACACACCTCCACACACCCCACACCTCCACACACCCCACACCTCCACACACCTCCACACACCCCACACCTCCACACACCCCACACCTCCACACACCCCACACCTCCACACACCTCCACACACCTCCACACACCCCATACACTCCACACACCCCACCCCTCCACACAGCCCACACCTCCACACACCTCCACACACCCCACACCTCCACACACCCCACACCTCCACACACCTCCACACACCCCACACACCCCACACCTCCCACACCTCCACACACCTCCACACACCTCCACACACCTCCACACACCCCACACCTCCCACACCTCCACACACCCCACACCTCCACACACCTCCACACACCCCACACCTCCACACACTTCCACACACCCCACACCTCCACACACCCCACACCTCCACACACTTCCACACACCCCACACCTCCACACACCTCCACACACCCCACACCTCCACACACCTCCACACACCCCACACCTCCACACACTTCCACACACCCCACACCTCCACACCCCACACCTCCACATACCTCCACACACCCCACACACCTCCACACACCTCCACACACCCCACACCTCCACACACTTCCACACACCCCACACCTCCACACACCCCACACCTCCACACACTTCCACATACCCCATACCTCCACACACTTCCACACACCCCACACCTCCACACACCTCCACACACCCCACACCTCCACACACTTCCACACACCCCACACCTCCACACACCTCCACACACCCACACCTCCACATACCTCCACACACCCCACACCTCCACACACCCCACACCTCCACACACTTCCACATACCCCATACCTCCACACACTTCCACACACCCCACACCTCCACACACCTCCACACACCCCACACCTCCACACACCTCCACACACCCCACACCTCCACACACTTCCACACACCCCACACCTCCACATACCTCCACACACCCCACACCTCCACACACCTCCACACACCCCACACCTCCACACACCTCCACACACCCCACACCTCCACACACTTCCACACACCCCACACCTCCACATACCTCCACACACCCCACACCTCCACATACCTCCACACACCCCACACCTCCACACACCCCACACCTCCACACACTTCCACATACCCCATACCTCCACACACTTCCACACACCCCACACCTCCACACACCTCCACACACCCCACACCTCCACACACTTCCACACACCCCACACCTCCACACACCTCCACACACCCCACACCTCCACACACTTCCACACACCCCACACCTCCACACACCTCCACACACCCCACACCTCCACATACCTCCACACACCCCACACACCTCCACGCCCCACCCACACTTCCACACACCTCACACCTCCACACACCCCACACAACCCCAAACTTCTACACACCCCACACCTCAAACACCCCACATACCTCCACACATCCCACCCCTCCACACACCCATACAGACTGCCCAAACCCACACTCCAGTCACTGTGGCGAGAACGCCAGACCAGAACGATGGTTCCCCGGCTCAGGGTGGCCCTCCGTGTGGCTGGAACGCCCTACTCAAGCCGAGGGGGGCCTTTTCCTTTAGAAAAGCCTGCCAATTCCAGAGCCATCTCCGGGTGAGCCTGGGGTGAGGCCAGGCACAGCATCCCACCCCCGCCCACCCACCCCAGCCCTCGCAGCTTTTCAGAATGGAAGGGAGCTTTCCATTAGCCACATGTCTCAAAAGGGGCCAGCCAGGTGACCCGCCAAGAACCTGTCCTTCCCAGGTAAACCCAAGTGCCACAGAAGGTTGCCAGCCCGGCCTGCCAATGAGTCCGGCTCCTCCCCCAGGGCAGGGGAAGGGCAGGGCGTGCAGAGCCCTGGGCTGAGGGCAGGAGCTCAAGGCCCACCCCACCCTGAGCACAGCTCCTCGCCTGTGGGCTGGAGGTCGGACACAATCGGAAGCCACCCTTGCCGCATACCAGGTGCTTCGAGTACTTCCTAGTCCTTGCCCAGCCCCTCTGCTAAGCGGAGGCTCCGGGAGGACCTGCTGAGATGACACAGCCACTGAGCGCCAGCAGGACCATGACCACCCTCCCTGCCCGCCACCACGCCCACTCGAGAGAGTCTGGACTGGCCGCAGTCCACACTTCCGCAGCCCGGGGGTGGAAGCAGGGCCAGCACCCGCTTGGGCAAGGTTCAGAACTTGATCATCACAGGCTGCTCCGAGCAGGTCTTGCTGTAACTCCCTGAACCTGCTGTGGTCCTAAAGCCCCTCCTTCCCTGGCCATGCAACGAGCAGGACAGAGGTCACCAACGGACCCCTCTCAGGCAGCCCACGTGGCGGCCACACAGGGCTGGGGGCCAGGGCAGCAGACCTGGGCAGTAGACCTGGACCACTGTCTGGGAGCCTTTCCCGAGACACATGCTGGCCCTGGCAGAAGGGACGGTTGTCCCTGCATCCTGAGCCGGGCGCCGCCTATCACCCACAACTTGTTGCTTATAAAAATCACAAAGTCCTCAAGAACAAGCCCCCTCAGGCCAGCTGTGACTAGAGGAGAGGAGCTGAACTCTGGGAATGCGGCGGAAAGTCAGCTTCCAGGGGCCGCCTCTGCTGCTGAGTGAGGGCAGGGAGAAGGGCCACTGAGCCCCTTCCCACAGGAGACTGGGCGCAGAGAGAAGGAAGAGCGTCTGTGCAGGACAGTCAGAGGCAGCGAGGCTGGAAGGAGGCTTAGCAAAGGCCAGAGAGCTTTTGGGAACAGGAACTACCTTTCACGGACATTTTCCTCAATCTCTTAACTGAGCTGTGACTTTTAGAGGCCAGACGGGAGGCGGGAGGGCTGGCGGGCTGGGGTGCGCGGCTAAGACACACGGGGAGTCCAATGGCTGACATCAGAACACTCGTCATGCCTGCACGGGTGTGAGATCAGACACGCAGAGAGGGAGAGACATTAGAAGATTCATTCGGCATGTGACGCCAACAAACTCTGCTCAGGCCAAGGACGTGACACCATCAATGGCCACAGGGACCCACAGGTCTCCCTGGGGAATGCAGCCTCTAGGGGCTGCCAGGACTACCCAGGCCAGGAACCAGAGGGTGGGGCAGCCTGGCTCATGGTAGCCTTGGCCCCAGGGTCCACAGACAAGCCCATACCCTCAGTGTGCAGATGGGGACTGGACGGAGCCCGTGACTTCAGGAGAGCAGAGGGCGGAGGACACCACTCCAGAAAGCCGCCCAGGGCATGGGGTCTCCTGGTGGGGGCTGGCTCCAAGGGCTCAGCTTCCCCAGGAGGCCCCGGGCCTTCCTGGCTTGGGGTTACCAGGCCTCCAGCCTCCACCTGGCGCTCGCTGTGTGTGCTCCACGCCCCTCCTGGCTGATCTGCGTGCCACGGCCTTCAGCGACAGCACTGGGGTGGACGGGCAGGAACGTGGCCCCTGGGCCTGCTCCCACACCGCAGCGTCCTCATCCTGTGAGGGCTGGGCTGCAGCAAAGCCCCAGGCTGTGGCTCTGATGCCGTCGGGCAAGGGTGGGCCTGCGGTCAGCAGCTATGCTGAGACGGACCGGCCACTCTCTCCAGGGCTCACCGCTGCCCAATACCTGCAGGGAGCCCCGCACTTGTCCTGGGGAGACCCTCCTCTGACACTGCTTCCTTTGTGCTCCCTGATGACCCAGCACTTCCTGGGACATAGCGTGTCCTCCTGCTGGACGAACCCGTTTCTGCCACACCCTCGGCCTACCCTGCTCTCCATAGTGCCAGCTCCCTGGTCCTCCCTGTCATTCGTCAGTCAGGTCAAAAGCACCTCCTCTCCAGGGAAAGGGGAAGCCCGGAGCTTCTTAGCCTTAAGGTGGCTTCTGGGGTCTGCAGAACCTGGCTTAGAGGCTGGGCACAGCCGGGTGCCGGGGGAGTTGGTAGAGATCCCAGCCCTCCTGGACCCCACTCCCCACCCAGGAACAGACGGTGTGACTCAGGGGTGAGGGGCGGCCAGGCCAGCCACGGCGCCCCCACTAGAAGAACAAAGTTTCTCAACCCGGCACATGTGCCTGGCTGTGCGGACACAAGCGGAGGCCAGCCACCAGCCTGGGCAGCACAGCCAAGGCGGGCAGGGTGAGTTGCAGTGGCCGCTCAGCAGGAGACACCAAAGCGTGCATCAGAGGACGGAGGTTCAAGCCCGGAAGCGTAATGCCCTCAACGTCCCAAGCTTGTTCCTGGCTCAAATGCGGTTCCTGTGGGAACTGAATGTTGGGTGGAGAGAAGGACAAGCGGGCGCGGTGGCAGAGAGATGGGAGAGGACAGGGACAGATGCAGTTTTCCTCAAGAGAACCTGGTGCCTCTGCACTGCCCGCGTCCTCTGGGAGGACCAAAGACCAGAACACGTCTCCCTACCCAGGGTTCTCCGGCAGCACTGCCTCGGTGGGCAGGCCTTCCCTGAACACCGCCTGACGGGGCCTGTGCCTCCAAGCCTCCTGCCCCGCTCTGCTGGACGACTCCTGCTATGCACTCTCCTCTGTTTCTATGGACTGTCTTCCCTCAGCACCAGTTCCACGAGGTCCCGCCCGCAGCTGCATCTCCAGTGCCTGGTCCCTGGGAGGCCTGCAGCCCTCTGTGTTTGCTGAGGAATGAAGACATCCCTGGGCCGCCACCAGCCCCCAGGAGGCCACATGAGCGACATGCGTGTCCTTTTTAAGGCAGGACCCACTCCCCTGAATTCAAGTCACAAACACACAAGTTTCAACCCAGAAGCCTGGAGAGGAGGAGGGCTAGGGACAGCCCCCCAAACTCCTGACAGCCCCCGAATCACCTGAATAACTCAGAGGGCCACAGCCTTTTTCTCCACCCATCTGGGAGGATTCCCGCTGTCAGAGCCCCGAAGAGTGAAGCCCCCACTCACTGACTCTCACTTCCAATTTGCAGACACCCCTCCTTCTAGCACCCAGGGCCAGGGCTGAGATCCAAGCCTCTCCTCTGTGTGCTCTGACCTCCCAGCCTGGGTTCGAGCCCAGTGCCAGCCCTCACCAGCTGAGCAGTCCTGGGCAGGCTGCTGACACCCACCCCTGCCCCGGGCAGCAGTGTGAGCTGTGGATGGACCACTGTTGTGACCAGAGGAGGGGTGGAGACCCTGGCCCCAGCCTCACAGTCCCTACCCCCACCCGATAAAGGAGGGGCTGGGCTATCCCACAGCCAGGGGAGCTGTCACCTGGAGGCACCATCACCTGGAAGCAGTGCCTCCAGCACCCAGTCCTTCCAAAGCATGACCTCCTGGTTATAAACCTCCTTGCAAAACCCTGTGCACGAAGACTCGTCTCTGCAGCCGGGCATGGTATAATTCCTCAACCCACAAGCACGCCAGGGTGACAGGACACCGCTCTCCAGCTCTGGCTCTGGGGTGCTGGCCAGGCTCCTCTCATTCCCCGCTCCCCTAGACAATGCTCCCCCAACAGGCACCAACACTGGGCCTTGAACTGGGGGAGGCAGCAGGCTACACAGCCTGCAGGCTCTCCTATTTCCTTAGGCCTGAACCAGCTTCCCGAATCTGTTTCCCCACAAGTAAAACGGACGTTAAAATACCTGCTTTGCTACGGGATTGCTCTGAGAGCCACGGGGACAGAGAACAGGATGGACAATTTGGGATGCAGCCTGGATAGAACCTTCAGCCTCAAGAGCAGAGGAAGGGGGCAGGTGGTAACTCCACATCCTGGGCACTCAGATCTGTGTCATGGCCTCAGAGGTCGCTGTCAGGCCTGGCCACGAAGGCTCGCAACAGCCCCAGAGCTGGAAGGAGCTAGGCCGTGAGGAACCATGTGGGGGCCCCGTCTGTTTACCCGTAACTTGTCTCCAATACCACCACGGCCGCCCACGCACACGCGCATACACGGTACACTGACTTCCCCACAGCGCCGCATGGTGACTTCAGTGGGCAGGGACTTTCTGGCCAGTGCGTCTTGCTCATTCCGTCTCCCCTGCCCCACTCCAGCTCCTCTCCCTCCTGCCCCCACCTCTCTGGCTGCTCCTTCATTTTCTCTTCAGGCTTCTCTTCCCAGAGTCCCGCCCGCGGTCTCTAGCGCACACGCTCCAATGAATGGTCAGGGGCACCCCATTCCACCGCAAACTGCTCTTCTGAAGCCCACAGCCAAATCCCACTGCCCCAGAACAGCTCCACTGGCCACTCCACAGCCATCAGTCCCTCCAAACCTCCCCCCAGACTCAGCAGCACCAAACTGTCATAGGCAAGAAGGCCCGGGGCTGTGTCTCAGCTCTGCCAAGGGCTGGCAGAGAATTTTTTAATTCTCCAAGCCTGTTTCCTCTAATGAAAATGGGCACAAAAGCCCCTACCTCAGTGATTTAAGGATGCAATGAATTCACACACACAAAGCCCCAGGCTGCTCCTGAGTCATGACTGGCTGTGCTCCACACACCAAGCCCTAGGCTGCTCCTGAGTCATGACTGGCTGTGCTCCAGCAGGCCTCAGTCTACCCCCAATCCCCCCTCACAACCCTCAGCCTGACGGCTCCTGCCTCTGAATGTTTCAAACCAAACCTCCTCCTCCACTCCACTGCCTTGAAGCTGGTCAGGCCTTGGCTGGTGCCCCCAGGTCTGAGATCAGGCTTTGCACTAGCCGCCCTGCCTCCAGACTTGTCCCCTCTCAGCCACCCTGCACTATGACAGCGACTCACCTAAAACACCAACTCACTGAATTCTGCTACATCACCCTGTGAGCAACGGCGGTGCCATCTACCTCCTGACCTCGCACTTTCCAGAAGTTAGAAAATAACCTCGGCTGGGCGCGGCAGCTCGTGATGGGAATCCCAGTGCTTTGGGAGGCCAAAGCAGGATGATGGCTTGAGCCTGGGAGTTCAAGACCAGCCTGGGCAACATAGTAAAACCCTGTCTCTATAAAAAATTAAAAACTAGCCGGGCATGGTGGCATGTGCCTGTAATCCCAGCTACTCAGGACGATGAGGCAGAAGGATCGCTTCAGCCCAGGGGTTGGAGGCTGCAGTGAGCTATGACTGCACCACTGCAGACCAGCCTGAGGAACACAGCAAGATCCTGTCTTCTTATAACAAGAAAAAAAAAAAAAAAAAAGGCCTGGCGCAGTGGCTCATGCCTGTAATCCCAGCACTTTGGGAGGCCAAGGTGGGTGGATCACTTGAGGTCAGGAGTTCAAGACCAGCCTGGCCAACATGGCGAAACCCCATCTCTACTAAAAATACAAAAATTACCTGGGTGTGGTGGCAGGCATTTGTAATCCCAACTACTCGGGAGGCTGAGGCAGGAAAACTGCTTAAACCTGGGAGGCAGAGGTTGCAGTGAGCTGAGATCCCGCCACTGCACTCCAGCGTGGGTGACAGAGACAGACTCTGTCTCAAAAAAAGAAAAAAGAAAAAAAAAAAAAACCAAAACCCTGCCATGTGTGGAGCTTCTGCAAACCCTGCTAGCCAGGCTGCTGAAAGAGAATGGGTGCGGGGGCCAGTGGTAGGTATTTTTAAGGATCCTTAAGGTGAAAGCATTGCTTGAGCCCAGGAGTTTAAGACTTCAGTGAGCTGGGTTAGCGCCACTGCACTCCCGCCTGTGTGACAGAGCGAGACTCTGTTTCACGAAAAAAACCAAACCAAACCAAACCCAAAACAGTTCCAAGATGTAAGATGTATGGTTAGTACAGCACAAGATCTGGCTGGACCCAAAAGGTGCTTCTTATTCAAGATATAAGGGTAACTACAGCCGAAATAGGTCTATTAATTCCCCAGAGGGCTCCTTTAAGGAAATGTTTAAAGCATTTCAGGACAGGAAAGTGACTATTTAAATATAATGCAATTCAATGCAAAAATGTTAAAGGATATGAAAAGTTCTGCACCCGAGCGCCCACCGTCATCAGGCCCCACATCCCCAGAGAGCCAAAGGAGGTGTGCCTGGGCTCACTCTGGGGGGACACCATCACCAGAAAGAGGCACTGCTCCCCTAGGAAGCCGCTTTGGCTCTCCCTGAGGATCCAGAGGGTGACAAGACCCCACATCACAATTTCTTCCCCACTGAGTCCCGCGGAGCACAGACTGCTCTGCAGCCCGAGGGCAGGCACCTACCTGCGAGCGCCTGCTGGACTCTGCTGGGCTTTGGCATCTGCACGGGCACAGTGGCAGGGATGCTCCCCGGGCTGCAGGACGGACCGCTGGGGAGGGAGGCACTGGGGGAGAAAAGAGCAGAGCTTACGGTGCTGCTGACTTATCAGAAACGAGAGCGAGAGAAACACTGTGTCATCGCCAAGTGGGAGTCACTGAGGTGCCTTCGCGCTTTCACGCTCCTTGGGTGCCTCTGTGTAGCTGCCTTTGGTTTTGTTTTCCTGGGCAATTCAGAGGACTCAGGAGGGGTGTGGTGGCTCACACCTGTAATTCCAGCACTTTGGGAGGATGAGGTGGGAGGATCACTTGAGGCCAGGAGTTTGAGGCCCACCTGAGCAACATAGTGGGACTCCATCTCCACAAAAAATTTAAAAAGTCTGCCAAGAGCGGTGGTGCACACCTGTACTTGGGAGGCTGAAGCAGGAGGACGGCTTGAACCCAGGAGGTTGAGGCTGCAGTGAGCCATGATCACATCACTGCAGTCCAGCCTGGGCGACAGAGTGAGAATCTGTCTCAAAAAAAAAAAAAGGCTCTGAAAACAATCGTTTCATACCTATTGTGAATAAAGAAAATAAAAAGATATTTTACACCCACCAGTGTTAGCAAAATGCAGGCTTTCGGGCCGGGCGCGGTGGCTCAGGCCTGTAATCCCAGCACTTTGGGAGGCTGAAGCAGGTGGATCACAAGGTCAGGAGATTGATACCACCCTAACATGGAGAAACCCCGTCTCTACTAAAAATGCAAACAATTAGCTGGGCATGGTGGCACGCACCTGTAGTCCCAGCTACTCGGTAGGCTGAGGCAGGAGAATCTTTCACTTGAACCCAGGAGGTGGAGGTTGCTGAGATTGTACCACTGCACTCCAGCCTGGGCAACAAAGTGAGACTCCGTCTTAAAAAAAAAAAAAAAAAAGCCAGGCGCAGTGACTCAGCACTTTGGGAGGCCGAGGTGGGTGGATCACAAGGTCAGGAGTTCAAGACCATCTTGGCCAAGATGGTGAAATCCCATCTCTACTAAAACTACAAAAATTAGCCAAGCGTGGTGGCAGGTGCCTGTAATCCCAGCTACTTGGGGGACTAAGGCAGGAGAATCGTTTGAACCTGGGCAGCAGAGGTTTCAATGAGCCAAGATCACACCACTGCACTCCAGCCTGAGCAACAGAGAGAGATCCTGTCTCAAAAACAAACAAAAAATGCAGGTTCTCATAACACCTGTTTAGAGGAGACACCTGGCAGAAACCACTTTAGCAAATGCTCATGACCTTCGTCACCAGTAACAGACAAGTCAGTATCATAAACCCCATGATACAATGCTCTGGGAGGGACACACCATTTTGGGGGGATTTAATGTCAAAAATGCATTATCTAGCCTGGGCAACAATCAAGACCCCATCTCCAAAAAAGAAAAAACTAGCCAGGTGTGGTGGCATGCACCTGTGGCCCCAGCTACTTGAGAGGTTGAGGCGGGAGGATCACTTGAACCTGGGAGTTCAAGGCTGCAGTGAGCTATGATCTCACCACTGTACTCCAGCCCAGGCTGGAGGCTCTGTCAAAAAAGAAATAATGAAGGGCATTATCTTTGTCCAAACATGGGAAAACTTAAGACAAACTCAAATTAAGGGACATTCAATAAAGCACCTCTATGAAAGTAACAAGGTTATGAAGGATAAAGACTGACAAACCGTTTCAGCCCAGAGAAGGACGGAGAGAATAAGAACTGGAAGCGAAGTGGGACCCTGGATTGGATCCTGGGACAGAAAGAGGACAGTAGTGGGAAACTGGTGAAAAATCAAGAAAAAAAAAACTTCAGAGTATTGTACCAGTGGTAATTTTCTTTCTTTTTCGGGGGGGGGGGGGAGGGGGGGAGGCGACAGAGTCTCGCTCTGTTGCCAGGCTGGAGTGCAGTGGTGTGATCTTGGCTCACTGCAACCTCCGCCTCCCAGGTTCAAGCGATTCTCCTGCCTCAGCCTCCCAAGTAGCTGGGACTACAGGCGCATGCCACCATGCCTGGCTAATTTATGTATTTTTAGTAGAGATGGGGTTTCGCCATGTTACCTAGGATGGTCTTGATCTCTTGACCTCGTGATCCACCTGCCTTGGCCTCCCAAAGTGCTGGGATTACCGTCTTGTTCCCTACAATGATTATATTCAGGTCACTCATTTGGTCTTTGTATTTATTTTTTTCGAGGCAGAGTCTCACTCTGTGCCCTGGCTAGATGGAGTGCAATGGCATGATCTTGGCTCGCTGCAACATCTGCCTCACAGGTTCAAGCAATTCTCATGCCTCAGCCTCCCGAGTAGCTGGGATTACAGGTGTGTGCCACCACATCCGGCTAATTTTTGTATATTTAGTAGAGACGGGGGTTTCGTCATGTTGGCCAGGCTGGTCTCAAACTCCTGACCTCAGGTGATCTGCCCACCTCAGCCTCCCAAAGTGCTGGGATTACAGGCATGAGGCACCACACCTGGCCACTCATTTGGTTTTAAGTCATCATATTTCTTTCTTTTTTTTTTTTTTTTTTTAGAGGTAGGGTCATGCCAGCAGAGTGACATGGTGGAAGCATGCTGGGCTCACAGAGTTGGGCTCTTGCTCTGTTGGAGTTCAAGCCCTTAGCTGGAGTGCAGTGGTGCAATCATAGCTCACTGCAGCCTCCACCTCCTAGGCTCAAGTGATCCTCCTGCCTCACCCTCCTGAGTAGCTGGGACTACAGGTGAGCGCCACCACACCTGGCTAGTTTTTAAAATATATATATAAACAGAATCTTGCTATGTTGTCCAGGCTGGTCTGAAACTCCTGGCCTCAAGAGATCCTCCCACCTTGGCCTCCAAAAGCACTGGGATTATGGGCATGAGCCACTGTGCATGGTCTGAGTTTGTTTGTTGACTGTTCTCAAACAGGATTGTCTCTGCGGCTGTGCCACGCAAACAGCAGCTTCTTGCTCTCCTCGCCTACTCCCAATCCAAAGGCAAGGCTGGCAGTGGATCTGGGGGCCCTGATAATGCCAAGAAGGGCAGGGAGTCTGGACACCTGGGTCAAGGTCCTGGCTCTACTGACACTCACCTTTTCATTCATTTGGAGCAAACCCCTCCCCTTCCTCAGTCGGTTTCAACTCTTCCCCACCCGTTTTTTTTTTCCTCAGAGTCTTGCTGTGTCACCCAGGCTGGAGTGCAGTGGCGTGATCTTGGCTCACTGCAACCTCTCTGCCTCCCAGGCTCAAGCAATTCTCCTGCCTCAGCCTCCCGAGTAGCTGGGATTACAGGAGCCCACCACCATGCCCGGCTAATTTTTGTATTTTTAGTAGAGACAGGGTTTAACCATATTGGCCAGGCTAGTCTTGAATTACTGAACTCAAGTGATCCACCCACCTCGGCCTCCCAAAGCGTTGGGATTACAGGTGTGAGCCACCTGCCCAGCCCTCTTGTCCTTTTTTTTTTTTTTTTTTTTAAAGGAAAGTGGATCATCTCTGATGGTCTCTACAACTCTAAGGTTCTGTAAGTGAAGGCATTCAGGACCCTCTAGGGCAGCACTGAGCTCAAGCCCTTAGTTGGAACCCAGAAAGCTGAAGTTTGGCACTGTAAGTCTACAAAACAAATGGGCTATGCAGCAGGCTAGGCATCACTGGCCCAGAGGGGCTCTAAGCCCATGGTGCTCCTCCCCCTACCACCCCCACCAGAGATGGGGTCCCTGACTGCTCCACCCCACAGAAAAATCCCAGTAAGTGAGGTCTTCCTTCACCAGGGAGAGGCACATATCTGAATGAGAAGGCTTGCTTCTGTTCTAACAAGAACGAACAAGAAGTCCTTGCTTCCAAGGACTACAGCAGAAAGCAGAAGCACAGTGAGGCTTCCAATGGGCGCTCACCCTGTGACTGGAGAGCAGGAAACCAGGAGTGTGTTCTGCAGAAAGCTCTAAAAATATCACCACTTCCCCCATATAATCACAGTTCCCCCCGGTGTGTGTCCCTGCTGTGACCTCTAGGAACTGAACCATACAAGGATACAGAGGTTCCCAAGATGGGGGCCCCCAGGGGTGGATGGAACCTCAGAGGTTATCAATCGCCCTCATCATCCTCAGAGGGCTCGGACCTGCAGAACGTTCCCAGATGGGGGCACCAACTGCCCCCCGAAGTGTCCTTCTCTGAGAAGTCCCTACAGTCATGACCTCAGGCACCCTCCTCCTCTCCCTGACTCCTGGTCCGCCTATCAGGCCCTCCCTGGCTTTCCTGTCTGTGACCATCTCCAGAAGATCCCAGACAGCGTGGGAAACGTGAGACATGAGGACTCAGTTTTCTATGCAGGGCGAGGGGCAAAACCAGGAGGCCGGAGAGGAAGGAGATCCAAAGCCCCTCTCCAAGGCCACACCCTCTGGGATTGGGGCTGGCAGCCAGTCCCATGAGCTGCAGAGGCTGGAGACGATGCTAGAAGCGTATGCTCCCGCTCAAAGCCGTGTGCGCTGGGCATGGCAAGTCCCCTTCCCAAGCCTCAATTCCTCTACCTATGAGGATGATTCCCAAAGGCCGCCAGGGCAGTGAGGAGACTCAGGACAAATATCCGTGGGGACCAGGTCTTGCAGGAGCAGAGGGAGGTGAAGCCAGGCCCTAAGGTCCACCAGGTACTTTCCTGTAGGGCCCTAGCTACATCCTGAAAACCACAGCAACAATAGAACAGAAGGCAACCTCAGAAACTGACCAGTCCAACCCTCTCTCAGCTCAAAAGAAGAAGAGGCAGGGCACGGTGGCTCACACTTGTAATCCCAGTGCTTTGGGAGGCCAAGAGTTTGGGACCAGCCTGGGCAATATAGTGAGACCCGTCTCTACAAAAAATTTTAAAAATTAGCTGGACACAGTGGCACAAGCCTGTAGTCCTGGCCACTCAGGAGGCTGAGGCAGGAGGATCCCTTGAGCCCAGGAGCTTGAGGCTGCAGTGAGCCATGGTCACACCACTTTACTCTAGCCTGGGTAACAGAGTGAGACCCTGTCTCTTAAAAAAACCAAAACAAAACAAAAAGCAAAGAAAAAGAAAAGAAAGAAGAAAAAAATAGAGAAGAGACCCAGGGCCTACCATAAGTCAGCAGCAAGGCCCCATCTGGGCCCCATGACTCCAATCCCACAAGCCAAAAGACAGGCGGCCGCAGGAGGAAGAGGAAGTGAGTTCTTTCAGAGGCAAGGGCAGGGGCAGCAGCAGCCGCCCACCACAGCAGCAAGCCACCAAGAGCTGAGCGGGCGCAGTTTTGTAGGGCCACTGAGCCATTTGGCACAGAGCAAAACACCCACAGGCTTCACCTTGCTGAGCTGTGACAGACTGCTGGTCATAACCACCACCCCAAGCCATCCAAGTGCTATGCAGTGCCACACGCTCTCCGTTAAGGGAGACAAGAGCGTGCATGACACATTTAGGAAAGATTTCCATCCAATATCATTGAAACACAAGTTCTGATGCTTAAAGGAATCAACTTCAGCTACCAGGAAATCTACTGCCACCCAGCAGCTCAGCCCCAGATGACACGCTTTCTTGTATCACGGCCTATTCCCAGGGGGCACGTGGAAGCTGTGCACATGAGTTCCAGGAAATTTTTCGATTTCATGCGCTCACATGGTATTTCTAGTGGCTGCCAGTAAAAAGTCGGTTCTCGGGCCTCCCCAGCCCATGGCGCTGGCTCTAGATGGGCCCCGCCTGCCCTGCCTGCCCCCCTCACATCCAAGGTAACTTTCACCTGCTGCTGTTGACAAGCACTTGGCTGTGAGAAGCTCGCCACCTGCTAGGTTAAGAGGTCAGGTATTTACTAAGCCCCATCTGGCTCTATACCCGTCAGAGGAGGGTTAACTGCAGGGGGCCTCACTACAAATCAGGCAGGTGAAAAGCCTGTTTTTCAGCGCGGGGATAGGCCCGTGCAGGTGAATTACACCTCTCCAGCTCCAAGAAAACCAAAGGAATCAGGATGCACCTACACCTACCCCAGGAGACAGGCCCCTTTGAGGCTGGTTCTACTAACAGAGCCTGCTGGCCTGGTTCCCTCCTGACTTAAATGTGGGGCAAGACACAGCAAGCCCAGCCCAGCACCAAGGGAAGACGGACTGGCCCAGCCACCTTCTTTTCTGTAACTTGCCTGGCCCACACCAGTGGGACCCACATCAGCACTTCTGCAGGCCCTCAGGCTAGGGATGGGGACCCCAGAGAAATATTGGGGGAAACGCAAATGGTTTAGTAGAGACCAGTGGGGCCCAATACCAGGAGAAAGGAACAAAGCCACATTAAGAGAATCCCGCTCTAGCACTATCCAGAAATTTGCCTCAAAATAATTCCTAAGAACTTAAGAAGCTCCAGGAGGCTGGGTGAAACAGAGCTGACAGAAGTCCCAGTGCCTCTAAGAACCCTCCTGGGCCTGTAGATAGAGTACACTGTTCTCTGAAACAGGCTGACCCAGATATTCAGGGCGGGAAGTTGAGGCAGCACCTCCCTGAGCCCGGCTTGCCTATGTCTGTGTCCTCAAGAGAACCCCAATAACACCTTCCTGTACTCGCAACTCCCAGAAAGATCTCAGATGCACGTGCCCCAACTCCTGGCAGAAGATGCCCATAAGAACTCTAACTCACCCAAGGCCCATCACTCTCCTGTCTACTGGCCTCCTCCTAGCTCATCCCTCAAGAGGCCTTTTGGGCCAGGTGTGATGGCTCATGCCTATAATCTCAGCACGTTGGAAGGCTGAGGCAAGAGGATTGCTTGAGGCCAGGAATTCAAGACTAGCCTGGACAACATGGCAAGACCATGCCAATACATAAAACTGAAAAATTAGCCGGGTGTGGTGGTATACACCTGTGGTCCCAGCTACTCAGGAGGCTGAGGCAGGAGGATCACTTGAGCACAGCAGTTCGAGCCTGCAGTGAACCATGACTGTACCACTGTACTCTAGCCTGGGTGACACAGCAAAACCCTGTCTCTAAAAATAGTAACAAAATAAAATTAAAATGTATTAAAAGAGCCCCCTGCCTTCCCGGGAGCATCAAGAACTCCCCATGTGCCCCAGATAGCGCACTCTTGGGGCCTGGGCTGAATCCCAGCTCTGGCACTTGCTGGCTGTGTCGCCAACCTCATGGGCCTGGACGTGCTCCCCTGTAAGTGAAGAACACTGCTCAGCCTGAGAGCGTCGTGGCATGAGTGAAGTCACTCATGCAGCCTGCTCAGGAGGGCCTGGCACATGACACGAACCAATAAGTGGGAGGCGCTGTCACTGTGTCTTACACAAGCTGACAGGGTCCTCAGAAACACAGTCTGAAAAAATACTAGAGGTCCGAGAAGTCGCCAAGGAGGTCTCGACCACCCTGAGAAGTTTCAGCCCTTGACGTGGGTGCGGTAGGCAGGGGTGGGCCAGTGAGCAGGGAGGCAGCAGGATGCTGACCAGGGCCAGTGCGGCCCACACACTCCCTCACCACCCACACCAGCACACTCTCAGAAAGCCCCGTCCCAGCTACCACTCCGAATTCTCAAAATGTGCTCCAAGCCCAACACTCTCAATAATGAATGACAAAGCCCCAAGTCAGCCAGAGCGTCAGAGGGCTACGGCCAGCCCAGAGCATTCACCTTGGCCAAATCCAGGGAAATCCAGGGGGGTTCCTCATTTTATCTTTTTTTTTGAGATGGAGTTTTTTTTTTTTTTTGAGACGGAGTCTCGCTCTGTCGCCCAGGCTGGAGTGCAGTGGCCGGATCTCAGCTCACTGCAAGCTCCACCTCCCGGGTTCACGCCATTCTCCTGCCTCAGCCTCCCGAGTAGCTGGGACTACAGGCGCCTGCCACCTCGCCCAGCTAGTTTTTTGTATTTTTTAGTAGAGACGGGGTTTCACCGTGTTAGCCAGGATGGTCTCGATCTCCTGACCTCGTGATCCACCCGTCTCGGCCTCCCAAAGTGCTGGGATTACAGGCTTGAGCCACCACGCCCGGCCGAGATGGAGTTTCACTCTTTGTCACCCAGGCTGGAGTGCAGTGGCATGGTCTTGGCTCACTGCAACATCCACCTCCTGGGTTCAAGGGATTCTCTTGCCTCGGCCTTACAAATAGCTGGAATTACAGGTGCTGACCACCATGCCTGGCTAATTTTTGTATTTTTAGCAGAGATGGGTTTCACCATATTGGCCAGGCTGGTCTCAAACTCCTGACCTCAGATGATACATCCACCTTGGCCTCCCAAAGTGCTGGGATTACACACATGAGCCACTGGGCCCAGCTTTAAGACAGGGTCTCGCTCTGTCGCCTAGGGGCTGGAGTGCAGTGGCACGATCACAGCTCACTGCTGCCTCGACCTCCTGGGCTCAAGCGATCCTCCTGCCTCAGTCTCCTGAGTAGCTGGGATCACAGGTGTGCACCACTATGCCTGGCTAATTAAAAATTTTTTGTGTGTGTGGAGATGAGGTCTCACTATGTTGCTCAGGCTGGTTTCTGACTCCTGGGCTCAAATGATCTTCCTGCCTTGGCCTCCCAAAGTGCTGGGATTAAAGGTGTCAGCCTCTGTGCTTGGCCAATCTCCTCACTTTAAATGCCACCTGCTCTGGTCTGCACTGGGCCCGTGGTATCCTTATCTCTCTCTCAAGGAGCTGAGTGCTTTACCAGGCACTCTGGGCTGGGCTGCATCAGCAGGGGGCCGGGTCACCCATGCCACCTGCAGCCACTGCCACATGCTCCACATTCTGTCCTCCCTCACACCGTGCTGACAGCCCCCCACACTAGACTGGGTCGCAGGGGTAAGGGCTGATGCTCTGGTCTCTGGGTCTTCACGACCTGGCACATGGCAGGAGTCAGTGTACAGGCAGTGACCCGATGTTCTCGGGCACAATGCTCGCCATGAAGCCCACAAGCAGAGGCCACAGGCCTCTAACTCTGCTCTCCGTGGAGGGTCCCAGCATCGTGACTGAAAGGACTGTAGATTCTAACCCATGTGGTGACCACCAGGACTCGGGTACAAGGGGTCAGGTAGGCTCTGGACGGCCATGGCACCTCAGCACTCACATGGCACATGCAAATGAGATGCCATGGCAGGGACCACCCAGGGGGCAGGAGCCGCATCTGCAGGAATTGGGGTGAGTCTTCCCAGCCAAGTAAGAGCGGAAACACAGGGCGGACAAAACGAGTGGCTGTTGCCCACGATACCTGACTGCACCAGAAGTGGAGGATCCTGGGGGCAGGTGCTGCAGTCCCAGGTGGGAGAGGCTGGAGCGGTAGAGGGGCTGGCTCCCCAGGGAGGGAGGAGCCGCGCCCCAGGGGTTGGTGGTGTTCAGCCTGGGCGCAGACCGAGCCCCGGAGAGTGAGGGTTTGCTGTACGGTGCAAAGGCCTGGTGGGTCCCAAACACAAAAGCGGTCCTGTGCGGGGGGTGCTGGGGGGCGGGGTACGCAGGGAGGTTGGTCATGGAGTGGCGGTAGCGGCCTGACACGGGGCCAGTTCCGCTGCCGCTGAGGCACTGGTGGCAAGAGCAGGCAACGCCCGTGTGGCCCGGCGGAGCGATGATGGTGGTCACCGGGTAAGGCGGCCCTGCTTGGCGCCGCACACTGCGGCAGAAGCTGGAAGTCTTGTTGGTCTGCGTTTGGGTGGCATAGTTGACAGTGTAGTTGTACCCCAGCGGGGCCAAGTCCACGAGCTGGTTGCCCCTGGCCACCTGCTGCTCCAGATAGTCACAGACGCTGGCTTCGTAGGCGGTCCAGGAGCCATCGTCGCTCAGCCACTCCCAGACGACACCTCGGCCAGGGGCTGAGTGCTGGGGGAACAGGTGTCTCCGCACAGCCCTCATGGTGCCTGTTTCCAAAGAAAAACAAAAGGTTAGTCTGCTAGCATCCCCAAAATACAGGGAACGTTCAAATTCTTTTTTCAACAGCCCAAATAAATAGGAACACAGTAGGTACACAGTCATGCTGCTATTTGTTTATTTATTTTTAGAGACAGGGTCCCCTTTGTCGCCCAGGCTGCAGTGCCATGATGTGATCATAGTTCTCTGCCACCCTGACCTCCTGGGCTCAAGCGATCCTCCTGCCTTAGCCTCCTGAAGAGCTGGGACTACAGGCACATGACACTATACCCAGCTAACTTCAAATCCACGGCCTCTATGACACCTGCCACTTTCATTCCCCAATTAACACTTCCTGCTCTCCACCACAATATGCAATTTCGGTGTTATTATTTATCCTGTCTGCTATCTTTCTCAGTTGACTTCACACAACGTGAAGGCGATGACTTGGGAGCTGACTGACAGCCACAGTTTTCACAGACTCTACGACACTCCTGACAAAGATTAACACAGTTTCCAGGGCCAGGCGTGATAGCTCAAGCCTGTAATCCCAACACTTTCAGAGGCCAAGGCAGGAAGATCACTTGAGCTCAGGAGTTGAAGACCAGCCTGGGCAACACAGGGAGATGGAGATCCTGTCTCTACAAAAAACAAAAAACAAAAACAAAAAAAGAAAAAAAATCCCATACTTTTTAAAAAAATTTAAAATTAAAATTGGAAAAAAAAAAAAAAAAGGAAAAACCAGTTTCTCAAGTATTGGCACTGGTGACACTATGGGCCAATAAGTCCTTATTGCAGGGCCAGCCCTATACGCTGCAGGACGGTGAGCAGCATCCCTGGCCTCCACCCACCAGATGCCAGGAGCACCCCCACCTCCCACCCACTCAGCTGTGACAACCAACAATGTCTCCAAACATTGTCAGATGGCCCTGGGGACAAAATCACCCTGGAATGGAGGAAGGGACGGCTCCAAGAGGAAACTGGTGCCTCATTCTCAATAATCCTGATCAAAACACACTGCAGGTCCAGGCGCGGTGGCACACGCCTGTAATCCCAGCACTTTGGGAGGCCGAGGCAGGCAGATCACCTGAGGTCAGGAGCTCGAGACCAGCCTGGCCAACGTGGCAAAACCCTGTCTGTACTAAAAATACAAAAAGTAGCCAGGTGTGGTTGTGGGCGCCTGTAATCCCAGCTACTCGAGAAACTGAGGCAGGAGAATTGCTCGAACCCAGGAGGCAGGGGTTGCAGTGCTGAGATCACACCATTGCACTCCAGCCTGGGCAACAGAGCGAGACTCCGTCTCAAAAAAAAAAAAAAAAAAAAAAAGATCAAAACACATCGCAGACCAAAAAGCAGAAATGCACACATGCAGAGGGGCGCAGTTGCCTGCCCAGGGCACACAGCCATTGAGTGGTGGGGCAGGGCCCTCTGAACTCCCATGGCGCACCACCCCTCCATGCCAGCCTGCCTGCCAAAGAGACCCTCCAACCTCTGCGGTCGGGACAGGCATTTCTGCTTTGCGAGACAAGGGGAAGGGCCTCCCACAGCGTCTCACTGTGAGCTGCACTCAACCTGTGTGGATGTTCCCACTCACTGCACCCACCTACCACCACGTGTGCTGCAGGGACAGAGCAGCTCTGTAGGTCACGTCCATCACCCCAACACCTGGCACAGAGCCTGTGGGAAAGCAGGTGCGGCGCCCAGATATGTGCGAGAGGCAGACAGCGTCTTACCGGTGTCCTGGCGGAACTGGGTCCAGCTGGGGAGGTCAATGATGTAAGGGGCCAGCGAGGGGTCTGCCTGGCCCAAGGGGATGCTGTGGGCCAGGCTCCCGAGCCCGAAGCGTTGGCCCTTCTGCTGGACAAACTGCTGCTCGATGAAGCTGCAGACGGCGGCGCTGTAGGGGTGCCAGGTGCCCAGCCCGTCCTGCCATTCCCACACGGCCACAGCCACGGGGCTGGTGTACACCTGCACCAGGGAAGGGCTTGGGGCCATGGCCATCTTCCCAAGGAGTCCTGCTGCTTTCCCAAACGGCTTCAGACCCCTCTGGCCTGGAGTCCCGGGGTCATTGCCCAGAGCCTCCGGCAGATCTGTGAATAGGACAGACACGAGCAGTTACCAATGTACAGCAGTAGCCCTGCAGAGTCAGCCTCAGGGCAGGGGAAACACACCATGCTTTTCCACAGCTGATTTTTTTTTTTTTGAGATACAGGGTCTCCCTCTGTCACCCAGGCTGGAGTGCAGCAGTGCGATCTTGGCTCATGGCAGCCTCAAACTCCTGGGCTCAAGCAATCCTCACAACTCAGCTGCCAGAGCAGCTGGGACAATAGGCATTTGCCGCCACACCCAGCTGATTTTTTTCCTTTTTGTAGAGATGGTGTCTGTGTTGCCCAGGCTGGTCTCAAACTCCTAGCCTCAAGGGATCGACTCGCCTCAGCCTTCCCAAGTGCTGGGATCACAGGTGTGAGCCACCGCGCCTGGTCTCATGCTTGCTTTTCTTACCCTAACACCTTAAGGGCACCATGAATCAAGAACCTGATCCTGCCTCTTTACTCTGGCAGCCAGGAAGAATTCAAAGTCAATCCTACAGCTACCTACTGCCGCACAGGCCCATGAAGAAAGAGCAGCGGAAATTCCGGGTGCTAGTCACCAGCGCAGCTTCTTTCTTGCTACTGGTAATTCCCCTCTGGCCCAACTGCTTAGTGTATCATTTCATCATGCGTGCATTTCTTTTTTCTCTTTTTTTTTTTTTGAGACGGAGTCTCACTCTGTCACCCAGGCTAGAGTGCAGTGGCCGGATCTCAGCTCACTGTAAGCTCCGCCTCCCGTGTTTTAGGCGATTCTCCTGCCTCAGCCTCCGGAGTAGCTGGGACTACAGGCGCCTGCCACCTCGCCCGGCTAGTTTTTCTTTTTGTATTTTTTAGTAGAGACGGAGTTTCACCGTGTTAGCCAGGATGGTCTCGATCTCCTGACCTCGTGATCCGCCCGTCTCGGCCTCCCAAAGTGCTAGGATTACAGGCTTGAGCCACCGCGCCCGGCCGCATTTCTTTTTTCATTGAGATGGAGTTTCACTCTTGTCGCCCAGGCTGGAGTGCAATGGTGTGATCTGGGTTCATTGCAACCTCCGCCTCCTAGGTGGGTTCAAGTGATTCTCCTGCCTCAGCCTTCCAAGTAGCTAGGACTACAGGCATGCGCCACTGCGCCCAGCTAATTTTTTATACTTTTAGTAGAGATGAGGTTTCACCATTTTGGCCAGGCTGGTCTCAAACTCCTGACCTCAGGTGATCCACCCATCTCAGCCTCCCTCTATTAGCACCCACCATGCTGAAGATGAGAACCCAGCATGTCTCGGAAAGGAGCAGGGGTTTTGGGACACAGGTTCTACCTCCTCATGTCTCCAGGGTGCCCTGGAAGCATCACTGACCACAAAGGAAGCCCTAGATGGGCACCGAATCACCCCTCTGTCCTCTGCAAAGCTCTCTGCACCCACTCCCCCGCCCGGCCCCTGCTGACCGGCCACCAGGCCCAGCGAGTTCTTCCCCACCTCCCAAGCTCCCCACCTCCTGAGACCTTCTCCTTGTAGTCGCTCCAGCCCACCCTCTTCCCTTGCAAAGACTCCACATCCTCCAGGCCCAGCTTGCGTCGCTCAGGATGACCCTCTGCACATGCCCTCTGCACCCTCCACAGCACTGACCAGAACCCTAGTAACCGCATCCACCTGTGGCTGTAACCACGGTCCTTCTACTCCTCCCCAGGTGGCAGCAACCCCAAGCCTGCCTCATTCACAGCTGCATCGCTGGGACCCAGCCGGGGCGTGCCACGTGGTGAATGTTCTAGAATGTTCTATACACCGCTTCAGAATGACAGAGTGAAGGTGGACAATGATTCCAGTCAGCACCTCCAGTTGTCTGAATGAGAAGAGGCCTGCAAATGCCCCCATATGATGGCCGCCCCCCATGGCACTGGCTGTTGGAGTGCCGGTCCAGGGTCCAACATTTAGCAACCAACATCAAATGTCCTAGTCTCTCCTAAGCCGCACAGACTGATAAGGTGACATTTCTCTCACGGACAGGAAACCAAGGCTGAAAGAGGTCAAGGGGACTGGGTGTGGTGGCTCACACCTGTAATGCCAGTGTTTGGGGAGGCTGGGACAGGAGGGTCGTTTGAGCCCAGGAGTTTGAGGCCAGCCTGGGCAACATACTGAGATCCCATCTCTGCAGAAAATTTAAAAATTAGCCAGGTGCGGAGGCGCACGCCAATAGTCCCAGCTACTCAAGAGGCTGAGGCGGGAGGACGGCTTGAGCCCAGGAGTTGGAGGCTGCAGTGAGCTATAATCCCAAGGCACTCCAGCCTGGGTGACAACAGGCCCCACCTCTAAAAAAAAAAAAAAAAAAAAAAAAATCAGGCCAGTCACGGTGGCTCAAGCCTGCAATCCCAGCATTTGGGAGGCCGAGGTGTGAGGATCACGAGGTCAGGAGATGAAGACCATCCTGGCTAACACAGTCTCTACTAAAAATACAAAAAAAAAAGGCAGGCGTGGTGGCAGGTGCCTGTAGTCCCAGCTACTCAGGAGGCTGAGGAAAGAGAATGGCGTGAACCCAGGAGGCAGAGGTTGCAGTGAGCTGAGATCGGGCCACTGCACTCCAGCCTGGGCGACAGAGCAAGACTCCATCTCAAAAAAAATATATTATAATAATAATAATAATCAGAGCTGATGCAGCGTGTGTGCACGCTAATGCCAGAGCCCATGCCTGCTTCTTTCCAGGGGTTGCTCCAGATCTGTCTCCCTTCCAGGGAAGGCGGTCTTACCCTTCTCATTGAAATCTTGCTGGGGTAGTACAGTCTGGGACCACACCAGAAGCCCAGGGTCCCAGTCTTATCACGAGCCACGCGACTGTGAGGACGTCACTGTAACTACCTGGGTCTCAGTTTCCTCATTGGCAAAATGGGGATAAAATATGATGTGTACGCTTGAGGGGACAGTCATGGGAATCTCCAGATTGTATCAGTGGGGGCCCTACCGGCCAGGGCCCTGCATGGGCGTGTTGTCACAATGAGGGTGTGTAGTGCTTGAGAGACGTGGGTCGTGCTCTCCTTTCCTCTTCCCCCTCTTTAAGCAGGGCCTGTAAGTGAAGCCCAAGGTGAACCTCAGACTGAGCCCTCCTCGCTAAGACAATGGGCCATAGAGCCAGACCCGACCTGGGTTTGTTCCCTGTGCTGCCTCTTAGTCGTGTATGTGTGACCTTGATTGAATAACTCAAGGTCACACATACACTACTTAATAAAAGGTGACATTTATGTATTTATTTAGAGTCTCACTCTGTCACCCAGGCTAGAGTGCAGTGGCGTAATCACCACTCACTGCAGCCCCACGGCCTCCTGGGCTAAAGCCATCCTCCTGCCTCCGCCTCCCGAGCAGCTGGGACTACAAGCATGTGCTACCACACTCAACTGATCTCTTAATTTTTTGTAGAGACAGCAGTCTCACTCTGTCACCCAGCTGAGACTACGGGCACGCGCCACCATGCCTGGCTATCATATCATCTTGATGGTAGTATCTAAGCTCTCCAAGCTTGCTTTCTTTGGGAAAATGGAGTTATCAACATGTATCCTAAGTGTTTTTCATAGGGATAACACAGACAGGTGTGTATAAGGTACCCACACAGCACTAGGCATACAGCAGACAGTCAACCCATCTTGGCCTCCCTGCCTCTCCTGGCCCCTCACCTCCAGCACTTGCCTACCCTTTCAGTCTCAAGGAGGAATGGCCACAAGGGCAGCCCTGAGTATAGAGCATGAGAACACAGGTGAGTCAGGCCTGCAACAACTCCGAACACAGGAATCGGCAGCTCTGTGGGTGCCAGGCCTGCCACAGAGCTGCCAATTCCTCCGACAAAAGCCCACAACCCGCCCAGAAGATCAGACCTGGGGTGCCCTCGGGCAGGCGGGCTGAACAGCTCAGCTCAGTGTCTTCAATTAGAAGTTTCTGTAACCACAATGAGGTACAAATCAGAGGACTGCCTTCCAAGCCAATTACTCCTGAGTGTCACTCATCTCTCAGGCAGCCAGGGCCGCCTCCATCATCGGCACACGGGGTATGTCCCAACATGTCCTCACGGCCCGGATGAAACAACTCTCAAAACAGCCTGGGAAATACAGGTGAGGACTTCAGCTAAAACATCTCATGAAGGCACGCGGCCTCCCCGATGGAGGGCGTGCCATGTCCCAGGCCCTAGGAGGGTACTGGAGACTCCAGAGGAGGATGACAAGGCACACAAGCCCCTCCATGACCAGCCACTGTTCGTACTCACACCAAGCCCTCCACCTTTGATACCTACAGCTAATTCTAGAAAGTTCCAGAACATTCCAAGCCACTTACCACCCTCTAGCAATTGATCCTCTCTCTATACCAGCCTCCAAGCAAACACGCCCATCCTTCCAAGACCCAACCATGGCATCCCCTCTCCTGCGCCCCCGACCCACACTCTCGCCAGAGAGGGCTGGCTCCACCCACCCTTGTGTGCACAGCACAGGCCACTTACACAAACACAGCTGCACTCCCTGGTTTCGGTGGCCTTCTCCCCACCAAAACAGAAACTCCCTGAGGGCAGAGCTGGGGCTGCAGCTCTTCAGGTGCCCAATATCCCAGAGGCTCTGAAACACCAAAGGAGGGGTGAGCCTTCTGCTCCAGGGGCACAGGCACCTTTGAGTCACTGCCCAGAAACGCCCACTGTGTTCCCCTTGAACCCAGCAATTACGCACAATACAGCGGCGAGTCGGTGCACCAGTCTCTGCAGCAGCCTCGGCTTAACCATCACTTAGCTGCAGCTTAAAAACCTAATTTGTTTCAGCTCCTAATGATGCGGGTTCATTATGAAAATTATTAGTATTATAATTGGCCATGGGAAAAAGCCTCAATTTGGAGGCAGCCTAAACACTTTACAATAAAGGAATTCTTGCACCAATTATGGAACATTCTAATGATGGAATACAAATCAGTCTTAAAAAATGAAAGAAAGGGCCAGGCACAGTGGCTCATGCTTGTAATTCCAGCACTTTGGGAGGCCAAGGTGGGCGGATCGCCTGAGTCCAGGAAGACAAGACCTGCATGGGCAACACAGCAAAATCCCGTCTTTACAAAAAACAGAAAAATTAGTCATGTTTGGTGGTGCGTGCCTGTAGTATCAGCTACTCAGGAGGCTGAGGTGGGAGGATCGCTTGAGCCCTGAAGGTTGAGGCTGCAGTGAACCGTGATTGCACCACTGCACTCCGGCGTGGGTGAGAGAGAGAGACCCTGTCTCATAAAAATAATTAAAAATTAAAAGTCTGGAAAGAACAACACTAAAATGTCACTGGAATTAAAGAACTATGGGATTGTTTTTCTTTTGTTTTTATTTTTGAGAAAGAGTCTTGCTCTGTCACCAGGCAGGAATGCAGCGGCACAATTTCGGCTCACGGCAACCTTCACCTCCCGGGTTCAAGCAGTTCTCCTGCCTCAGCCTCCCAAGTAGCTGGGATTACAGGCACACACCACGCCTGGCTAATTTTTGTATTTTCAGTAGAGACAGGGTTTTGCCACATTGGCCAGGTTGGTCTCAAACTCCTGACCTCAAGTGATCCACCCGCCTCGACCTCCCAAAGTGCTGGGATTGCAGGTGTGAGTCATTGCACCCAAGTTATTCTTTCTTTACCTCTGTTTGTACTAGAAAACTGTTCTAAAATAGTCATATAACTTTTTAATAATCAAAGCTTTTTTTTTTTTTTTGACAGAGTTTCATTCTTGTTGCCCAGACTAGAGTGTAATGGCGTGATCTCAGCTTACTGAAACCTCCACATCCTGGGTTCAAGCGATTCTCCTACCTCAGCCTTCCAAGTAGCTGCGATTACAGGCACCCGCCACCAAGCTCAGCTAATTTTTTTTTTTTTGTATTTAGTAGAGACAGGGTTTCACCATGTTGGCCAGGCTGGTCTCGAACTCCTGACCTCAGGTGATCCACCTGCCTCGGCCTTCCAAAGTGCCGGGATTACAAGCATGAGCCACCTTGCCGGGCCAAAGTTTTTTGGGTTTTTTTGTTTTTTTAAATATTAACAACTTTGACCCGGAAAAACAAACCTTGCTTTTCCTTTACAGTCTCTTGTCAGGTTTTCGCTGCAAATCTGCCCATAGGATCGTGGCTGAGGCACCATGGAATGCTGCTGTTCTACTGGAGATGCAATTTCATCCAAAAGAAAAAGGGAAAAGTATCCAAAAGTCTTTCTAGTCTCAGGGGAATTAGAAAAGCTTCAGAACAAGATCTGCGCTGGCACAAGAATCTGCGTGGCAATCACCCTGCCCAGCTGTGAGCCCTGGGGCAGGTGAGCCCCACACATGGATCTCACTGCAGTTGTGGCCTCTAGGAAGAAGGCCTTGAATGCAGATTTTAAACAGGTACTCAACTCAGACTGAGCTACGGCTCCTAATCGCTACTCAGACCCGGCTACTTTCAACTTAATATGTGAGAAACCCATCTCATCACTGCAGACCTGCTGAAATCTGTTACGACTAATTCTTCAATCCTCACCAGAATGCCTGCTGTCCTGAGAGAAGATGAAAGCCACTGGGTAGCCACAAGGCAGTTATGTCCCCTTCTCTAGGCTCTGTGATTCCGGCAGTTAGAGTGGGTTCAGAAACCCTTATACACGTGATCATATGCTGTCTGTCAACATGTAAAACAGGCCGAGCGTGGTGGCTCACACCTGTAATCTCAGCCCTTTGGGAGGCCAAGGTGGGAGGATCACTTGAGGCCAGGTGTTTGAGACCAGTCTGGGCAACAAAGCAAGACCCTATCTCTGAAAAAAAGAAAAAGAAAAGTAAAACACAGAAATGTGGGGTGTTGTTTTTGACACAGAGGTGGCCTCCATTCCTAATTTTCTTCAAGAGAACCATGAAGCTCCTTTGCAAAATAGGAGAGTTTTCTCTGAGACAGAGTCTCGCTCCATCACCCAGGCTGGAGTGCAGCGGTGCGATCTTGGCTCACTGCAACCTCTGCCTCCCAAGCTCAAGTGATTCTTGTGCCTCAGCCTTCTGAGTAGCTGGAACTACAGTGCACCACACCACACCTGGCTAATTTTTGTATTTTTAGTAGAGACGAGGTTTCGCTATGTTGGCCAGGGCTGGTCTCAAACTCCTGGCCTCAAGTGATCCACCCGCCTTGGTCTCCTAATAAAGTGCTCGGATTACAGATGTGAGGCACTGCGCCCAACTGGAAAACGGGAGAGTTCTGAGAAGTGTGGACTGGAAACCAGTGACAGGAGGTAACTTCTACCTCTTCCCAGCTCTGATTCCACTAACATGGTCTAAACTTTCCAAACTCAACCCACACCACTGTTCAAGTCCTTATTTTCTAAGCTGTTTCTCTTTCGGGTACTTTCCAAGAGGCCTGGGCCTGAAACTCCACACCCCACCAGCTGACACAGTGTGCGTGACCTGGAACTAGAAATGACCTTCTCATAGGGCAGATGGCCACCCACGGGGGACACCTTGTTAGAAAGCCTCTCCAAAGACCTGGGAGAGTTGAATCCTGACACAGACATATCAAAGAAATGTTCTACTTTACTAGAAATTTTGTTTAAAACGTACTAGTTAAAATCAGTGGCTGAGCATGGTGGCTCACACCTACAATCTTAGCTACTCAGGAGGTCGAGGCAAGAGGATCACTTGAGGCCAGGAGGTCAAGACCAGCCTGGGCAACACAGAGAGACCCCCATCTCTATTTATTAAAGAAAGGGGAAAGAAAACAATTTGGTAATATATATCGAGAGGTTTAAAAATGTTCACTTCCTTTGATCCAATAATTAAGACTCTAACTTGAGAAAATTATAGAAGAATTTTGACGTGAAGCTATTCACTACAGCACTGTATTACGTAAAACAGAAGCATAGGGCAAACTCCATAGAAGTCAATAAAATGTTAACAGCTGTCTTTGAGTGGAGAAAGCATGGGAGACTTTTCTTTTTTTTTTCTTTTTTACTTGCTTCTTTTCTTCTTCATACATAGGAGATGTTTTGTTCGACTTCCTTATATATCTGAAATTTTCACATTTTCTAAAATGAGAAAGCATTACTTCTGTTATCAGAAAAAAACTCTCCTGGCCGGGCACAGTGGCTCATGACTGTAATCCCAGAGCTTCGGGAGGCCAAGGCAGCAGATCACCTGAGGTCAGCAGTTTGAGACCAGCCTGGCCAACATGGTGAAATCCCATCTCTACCAAAAATACAAAAATTAGCACCTGTAATCCCAGCTACTTGGGAGGCTGAGGCAGCAGAATCCCTTGAACCCGGGAGGTGGAGGTTGCAGTGAGCTGATAACTGCACCATTGCACTCCGTCTGGGCAACATGAGTCTCAAAAATCAAAACAAAACAAAACAAAACAAACCTCTCCTTAAAATGCCAAACACTTTTAAAAGGTCATAAATGTAAACCAAACCACCACCACTGCTGTGTCTTACCATCATTACTTTAAATGGCTGCTGCTATCCCAGTGCGGTTTCACTAATATCAGGCCCTGTCAATTTACCATGGCACCTCCCTGACAACAGACACATCCCCCCATCCCCGAGTTCCACAAAAATGGAAGAACCAACCATCCACATTCCTGACTATGACAGCAGTCCTGTGAGTATGGCGGGATGGGGCTTTGCTTGAAAACAGATCACTCAGGCCAGTGCCTCCCGCACCTTAGTGAAAGATGGCACGAAACCAGCATGGGATTTGTCCCTTACACAGTGGGTGGCTGGAAGGGAAGTGACAACTCTTCTGGCTGGGGCCTGACGAGCCCTCCAGGGACAGGTCAGAGCAGAACCTTCCAAAGGGCAGCCATGGTGCCAGCCCAGTAACCTACAATTCCCTTGTGGTCAACCAGCTTCTCCAGAACTAAGAACCCGCTGACTCCTGGGTGGCCAAGAGCAATCTGACCACCTACAGCCAGTCAGAAGGTGGAGCCCTGGTTTACGGGCCTAGCCAGAGGGGAAAGTGGAGGAGTAATGGGGGCAGCAGTGGATATGTAATAGTAATAGCATGCCTGGGGCGGTGGCTCACACCTTATGATCCCAGCACTTTGGCTGGCTGAGGCAGAAGGACTGCTTTGAGCCCAGGGGTTCAAAGTTGCAGTGAGCTGTGATCGTGCCACTACACTCCAACCTGGGCAACAGAGCGAGAGCCTGTCTCTTAAAAAAAAAATAACAGCGGAGCAGGAACCTGCATCCAGGAACAGAGCCCTCTGCTCCTCCCTCAGAATGAATGGAGACCAGAAATCAGATGTTTATGCCCAAAAAAAGCAGGATTTCGTTCAGCACTACTCCCAGATTGTTAGGGTGCTGACTGAGGATGAGATGGGGTACCCAGAGACAGGAGATGCTATTGCCGGGCTCAAGGAGATCCTGGAGTACAATGCAATTGGAGGCAAGTATCACCGAGGTTTGACGGTGCTAATAGTGTTCTGGGAGCTGGTGGAGCCAAGGAAACCGGATGCTGATAGCCTCTAGCGGGCCCTAACCGGGGACTGGTGTGTGGAACTGCTGCAAGCTTTCTTCCTGGTGGCAGATGACATCAAGAATTCATCCCTCACCCACTGGGGAGAGATCTGCTGGTATCAGAAGCCGGGAGTGGGTTTGGATGCCATCAATGACGCTATCCCTTTGGAAGCATGTATCTACTGCCTGCTGAAGCTGTATTGCCGGGAGCAGCCCTGTGACCTGAACCTAATTGAGCTCTTCCTGCAGAGTTCCTACCAGACAGACTGGGCAGACTCTGGACCTCATCACAGCCCCCCAGAGCAATGTGGATCTTGGCAGATTCACCGAAAAGAGGTACAAATCTATTGTCAAGTACAAGACAGCTTTCTACTCCTTCTACCTTCCTGTAGCTGCAGCCATGTACATGGCAGGAATGGATGACAAGAAGGAGCATGCCGATGCCAAGAAGATCCTGCTGGAGATGGGAGAGTTCTTTCAGATTCAGGATGATTACCTTGACCTCTTTGGGGACCCCAGTGTGACCGGCAGAGTTGACACTGACATCCAGGACAACAAACGTAGCTGGTTGGTGGTTCAGTGTTTGCAGCGGGCCACTCTGGAATAGTACCAGATCCTGAAGGAAAATTACAGGCAGGAGGAGGCCAAGAAGGTGGCCCGGGAGAAGGCACGATACAAGCAGCTGGATCTGCTGGCCGTGCTCTTGCCACATGAGGAAGACAGAGCCAGGTCATGGGCCTCACTGAACAGTATGCAGCGCCCCTGCCCTGAGCCATCTTTCTGGGGCTTGCGCACAAAATCTACAAGTGGAAAAAGTGACCTAGAGACTGCAAGGGCGGGGAGAGAAGGCTCTCAATAAGTTAATTATTGTGTAAAATAAATAAATGAATAAATAAATAACAGCAATGACTACCAGGTAAAGGTTTACCAGGCACCAGGCACTGCGCTAAGCCCCTCCACCTGACTAGTAATTCTCGTTGGTCCTCACAACCAGGGAAGTGGGATATTTCCATTCCACAACAGAGAAAAGTGAGTCACAAGAAGACATGCGGCTTGCCCAAGGATATCCAGGGACTGAGAACACCCAAATCTGTTTCCAGAGTTCCTGTCTTTCCCACCAAGACAGACTGACGCCGGACAAACTGGCCTGTAGATGTGTTTTGCTTGGGCTACTGAGGTTTGGCTTCTAAAAACTGAGCGGATGTTTAAAAATTAGAATATTTAGCCAGGCTAAATGGCTCACGCCTGTAATCCCAGCACTTTGGGAGGCCGAGGCGGGCAGATCACGAGGTCAGGAGATTGAGATCATCCTGGCTAACACGGTGAAACCCCATCTCTACTAAAAACACAAAAAATTAGCCGGGTGTGGTGGCACGCGCCTGTAGTCTCAGTTACTCGGGAGGCTGAGGCAGGAGAATCACTTAAACCCAGGAGGCGGAGGTCACAGTGAGCCGAGATCACGCCACTGCACTCTAGCTTGGGCGACAGAGTGAGAATCTGTCTCCAAAAAAAAAGGAATATTCACAGTAAAAAAAAAAAAAAATCTAGATTTCCAGCTTCCCTTGAAAATGAGAAAAGATGGCAACATTTGCAGGCAGGACCTAGATCCATGATCTGCTTGGCAACACCAGCTAAACTGCAATGGTGGCTGGGACGTCCTCTCTGGGTAACCACAGCTACCACGACTCCCTGTGGCTGGGGCCATCATGCTTTTCCTGTAAAGGACAGAAAAAGTCTTTGCAACAACTCTGTCACTAGACCACAAGAACAGCGATAAACAATTTGTAAACAGGAGGGGTTGCGTACCAATAAAACTTTATGAACTAAATCAGGCAGTGGGGCTGAACACGGTGGCTCACACCTGGAATCCCAGCACTTCGGAAGGCTGAGGCGGACAGATCATTTGAGGCCAGGACTTTGAGACCAGCCTGGCCAACACAGGGAAACCCCATATCTACCAAAAAAATACAAAGATTAGCCAGGCGTAGTGGCATGCGCCTGCAGTCCCAGCTTCTTGGGAGGCTGGGGCAGGAGAATCACTTGAACCCAGGGGGCGGAGGTTGCAGTGAGCCAAGATCACGCCACTGTACTCCAGCCTGGGTAACAGAGTGAGACCCTGTCTCCAAAAAAAAAAAAAGGCAGTGGGCCAGATTTGGCTGATGGGCCATCACTTGCAGACCTCTGCCCTGTGGCCTCCCTCACATCTGTTACCGTGCTTTCACACTCCTACAGTTGAGCAAGACTTCTCTGAACTCACGTCTCTATCAACAAGGGAGAGAGTGCTCTGCCTCTGGCTAGCTTTGCCAACAACACGCCCTGCCCTCTGCAGACATGTCAGCCTTTGCCCAACACCTAAGGGTGAAATACAGCATCCAACAGCACAGCAGGCAGCATGCCAACAGAGCCACACCAGGCGTTGATAACATTCTCTGCATCCGGGAATCAGGCCCTGGCCTCTCTCTCCCCTTCCTCTCTCCATTCCCCCCGGATCCTCAGGATCTGTTCCCATGGCTTCAATATTCCCCTGCATACAGATCACCCAAAGCCATCCTCATGATGCCCTGCCTGAGCCCCTCAAACCCTCAGCTCCCGCCATCTGGACCTCCTGGCAGTGCCCGGGGTGGGTCAGGCTGTTTCATGCCCTTCGTCCCCCACTGAGAATGCCCATTGCCCTTGTCCACTTACTCATCTCTTAATTCCTAACTCGAGACTTTGCCCTGTGAGATCTTTCCTACGTTCACTCCCGCTCCACAGGCAGAAGTGGCCACTTCTAACAATCAAGGCCCACATGACGTCTGAGTGCCATTATCTGTCTCCTCCACTGGGGAATGCATAAGCTCCTTAAAGGCAAGGATTTTGTTCAGGAAAAGACTTCAAACCAGACCCAGAAAACTGAGTACTAGTGAAAAACTACATTTCACTATGTTAAAATGAAGAACAGCTGATCAACAGAAGACACCTTAAAGAAAGCGGAATAATAGGTTAAAAGCTGGGAGAAGATATTTGCAATAGACACGAAGGATTAAAATCAGCAATATATAAAGAGCCCTAAAGATCAACAAAAAATAAAGCACCAAGAACCCTACTGAAAAACTGGCAAAAGACATGAATATTTCACAGAAAACACATATGCCAATAAACGTAAGAGGAGATAGTCAGCAACGGGGCTGAGGGACCTAGAAACCAAGTTCCCAAATATTCCATTTTCTTTTTTTTTTTTTTTTTTTTTGAGACGGAGTCTCGCTCTGTCACCCAGGCTGGAGTGCAGTGGCCAGATTTCAGCTCACTGCAAGCTCCGCCTCCCGGGTTCACGCCATTCTCCTGCCTCAGCCTTCCGAGTAGCCAGGACTACAGGCGCCCGCCACCTCGCCCGGCTAGTTTTTTGTATTTTTTAGTAGAGACGGGGTTTCACCGGGTTAGCCAGGATGGTCTCGATCTCCTGACCTTGTGATCCGCCCGTCTTGGCCTCCCAAAGTGCTGGGATTACAGGCTTGAGCCACCGTGCCCGGCCCTAAATATTCCATTTTCTACTCATTCACTTGGCCAACAGCAAATGTTGGTAAGACTGTGGAGTTGCAAGACACAGTACACTGCTGGTGAAGTGGATACTGGGATAAGCACTTCATTCATGAAACAGTCTAGCAATAGCTACGAAAGATGAACATTGCTGAGCATGATGGCTCTCTGTCATCCCAGCACTTTGGAAGGCCAAGGCGGGTGAATTGCTTGAGCCCAGGAGTTCAAGACCAGCCTGGGCAACATGGTGAAACTCCATCTCTATCGAAAAAAAAAAAAAAAAAAAAAAAAGAGCTGGGCATGGTGGTGTATGCCTGTAGCCCCAGCTACTTGGGAGGCTAAGATAGGAGGATCACACGGGCCTGGGAGGCAGAGGTTGCAGTAAGCCGTGATCACACCATTATACTCCAGCCTGGGCAACAGAGCAACATTTTGTCTCAAAAAAAAAAAAAAAAAAAAAAAAAAAAAGTTGAACATTTATTTACCCTATAACCCAGCAAAATACCACTCCTAAGTTTATATTCTTACATACGTATGATAGGAGACATACATGGAAATTTTGGAACAGAATGCTTACAATACCAAAAACCTGGAGGCCGGGCACGGTGGTTCACGCCTGTAATCCCAGCGCTTTGGGAGGCTAAAGCAGAAGGATCACTTGAGACTAGGAGTTCAAGACCAGCCTGGGCAACACAGTGAGACTGCCTCTACACAAACTTTAAAAATCAGCTGGGCATGGTAGCCTGTGCCTGTAGTCCCAGCTACTCCGGAGGCTGAAAGGGGAGGATCCCTTGGACCCAGGAATTTGGGGCTGCAGTGAGCCATGATCATGTCACCGCACTCCAGCTGCCTGGGTTACAAGGTGAGACACTTTCTCTAAAAAAAGAAATAGGCTGGACGTGGTGCCTCACGCCTATAATCCCAGCACTTTGGGAGGCCGAGGAGGGCGGATCACCTGAGGTCAGGAGTTTCAGACTGGTCTGACCAACATGGAGAAACTCTGTCTCTACTAAAAACACAAAATTAGCCAGGCATGGTGGCACATGCCTGTAATCCCAGCTACTCAGGAGGCTGAGGCAGGAGAATCACTTGAACCCAGGAGGCGGAGGTTGTGGAGAGCCGAGATCACACCACTGCACTCCAGTCTAGGCAACAAGAACGAAAACTCCGCCTCAAAAAAAAAAAAAAAAAAGAAAGAGAAAGAAAGAAATACACATGTAAGATAAACGAAAAAAATGAAAGAAAGGAGATAATGATTACCTCAGAGTAAGAACAGAAAACAAGTTCAAATGAAATGATTGGATGTTCTAAGGGGACCTGATAAAACAGAAAACTTTTTAAAGTTTTTTAAAATTAAAAAAAAAAAAAAGATTAGATGTATACTTTTGTTTCATGATCCCAGCTTTTGTTTTGGGTGCCTAGATTGCCAGAGCTTACTACATTTATTAAAAATAACTTACTAAATAAGGAAAAGTAGGTCAGGCATGAACACTGAGGAGTATGTACTAATCAATCTTGTTTTCAGCTTAGCTGATAAGGCAAACACCAGAGGGACTGCTGAATTCATCTTTGTACTCCAAGTGCCAAGCACAAGCCCTGGCGCACAGAATTTCGGGAGGCATTTGGGGAATGAATCAGTGCTCTTCTCTCTAGCCCATGGCCTCATTTCCTGTTGGCCTCTTAATACCTTCAACACGTCTGAGGCCAAACGCATCTTCCTTCCTCATTCTCCTTTTCCCCCTGGATTTCCCCAGGCGGCCAAGAGAAAAATCTCAGACTCTCTCAGTCCTCCTCAGCCCGCTCCCCCAGGCCTAGCAGCTGCCTGCCCTCAACTCTGAAGCCCCCTGCTAACACCTGGCCGGGACCCTTATGCCTCTCACTTTAATAAATACTCCCTCCTTGCCAGGTGCAGTGGCTCACGCCTGTAATCCCAACACTTTGGGAGGTCACAGTAGGTGGATCACCTGAGATCAGGAGTTCGACACCAGCCTGGTCAACACAGGGAAACCCAATCTCTACTAAAAATACAAAAATCAGCCAGGCGTGGTGGCAGGTGCTTGTAGTCCTAGCTACTCGGGAAGCTGAGGCAGGAGAATCACTTGAACGCGGGAGGTGGAGGTTGCAGAGCTGAGATTACACCACTGCACTCCAGCCTGGGTAATAGAGCTAGACTCCATCTCAAAACAAACAAACAGACAAGCGCTC
This sequence comes from Macaca mulatta, assembly GCF_049350105.2. Lineage (NCBI taxonomy): Eukaryota > Metazoa > Chordata > Mammalia > Primates > Cercopithecidae > Macaca > Macaca mulatta. Next base: position 49,887,980 of record NC_133408.1, read on the forward strand.
CCTCCCAAACGGCTTCTCCAACTCTGCTTTCTCCCTCTCATACATCTCAGATAGAAGGCGTGGGGGCGGGGCGGGTGACAAGATTAAGCTTCCTGAACTACCATTCTGATCTTGTTTTTTTACACACCTCCCCTGGATCTCTAGAATGAAATTCAAATTCCTTAGGCTGATAGTCAAAGTCGATCACAATACGGCCCCTCCCTTGCTATCAACAATATTTGCTGGTGCCCTTCCCTTCCATCCCCCCTCATGTATACCTCCCCCACCACAATCCCCCTCCAGAGTGTAAGTGATCCAGAGTAGTTTAATCTACTACTCCCATCTGCATCAGGGTGTCCCCACCCCCATGACTCTGCTCCGCCCTGAATCCCACCTACTTGGTCCCCTGTCCTGACCTTACCCACCCTTTTATGGCCCAATTTAAACAGCACTTCCCACGATGCCTGGATGTGCCCAGCAGAAAGCAAACACCCTCTAAATTAGCCAGGCGTCAAGGTGTGCACCTGTAATCCCAGCTACTCGGGAAGCTGAGGCACGAGAATCTCGAGCCTGGGAGGCGAAGCTGCAGTGAGCTGAGGTGGCACCACTGCACTCCAGCCTGGGTGACGGAGTGAGACTCTGTCTCAAAAAGTAAACAAGCAAAACAAAATAACAACAAAACGAATGAAAGAAAACACCCTCTTATCAACTTCCTTATCAGTTCTCTATGTTCACTTTATCTCTTCCACTAGACTATGAGCAACCGAGGGCAAAACCACTTATCTGCCTCTCCCCATGAAGCAGCTGGCATGGTGTAAGAAGACTGTCACAAAGTGAATAATCCAGTCTAACCCATTCCACACGCTCCAGTGTGCTCCTTTGAAATGTCCCTCACGAGGCCAGGCACGGTGGCTCAGGCCTGTAATCCCAGCACTTTGAGAGGCTGAGATGGGAGGATCACTTGAGGCCAGGAGTTAGAGACCAGCCTGGACAACATACAGAGACACTGTCTCTAGATAAAACATTAGTCGGGTATGGTGGTAGGCACCTCAGCCACTCTGGAGCCCAGGAATTTGAGGCTATGGTGAACCATGATCACTCCACTGCACTCCAGCCTGGGCGGCAGCAGCAGACACCAACTCAAAAAAAATAATAAATAAAATACCCCTCATGGAAATCTCCTAAAATCCTTCCGCTCCCGAGTCTTGGCATGGCCCACATAACCCTCCCTGCTCAGCCCTCTGCCTGCTTTTCCAGCTTCCTCTACCACATACTAAGCTACTTACAGTAGCCCAGCTGTGTCCCGGTAGCTTCATGACTTTGCAAACGCTGACTCCTCTCCCAGACGACTGTGCCCCACTTTCTAAGTCCTACTCCTCCTTCACAACCCCCCTCAACTACCACCTTCCAGGAGCCTTCCTGACCTCCCTCTAGCCCTCCCCTTTCTGGATGTGGGTAGGAGGGCCTTGTGCTTTCCCCAGCTCAGTATATGTCACACTGACAATACTTTGTCACTGACTCTGGTTTGTCTTTTCCACCAAACAATGCGCTCCCAAAAGACAGAGATCTTGTCTGGCACCCAGTAAAGGTTTATGCAACAAAAGAAATGAAAACTGCCAGTTCAAATGCAGAAATCGTGACTTGTGTCTTCCATCCCATAAAGCATGTCTTAAAGTGGAAAGCATCTTCTAAGACTAGTTAGTGAAACAGGAGAAGCAGCTGGCAAGACGCCACTGCAATTTATTTGAGACAGGTGGCAATCAACAGTCAACTTCCAGGGCGCACGTTTATCCTGCAGACCTCAAATTCCACCCTCCCCAATCCTCACCTTCTCTGCACCAGATAGAGAAGGCAGCAAGGTCAAGTCCCCATGGCTCTCACCTTTTCTCTCTGGAGAGCTGGCACAAACCGTCCCTTCTGGATGAAGACACCAGCTCCTTAGGAAGAATGACTTGTTTGAGTTCCCATCTTGATACAAACCACAAACAACAAAAACCGGGCAAATCTGAAAGCTTGCTGACTCAGCGACACAAATTCCAAGGCACCTTTGCCAACTAGGAAGAAGATGATCAGGTTTTAAATTAAACAGCAGTTAGTAAAAAACAAAGGTACAGATGTTGGATCCGTGTGCTGTGCCTGGGGACTGAAAATCACCAGATTTATTTTCCAATAGCCTGGGCGGAGCAGAAAGTACAATAGTCTTCGTCCACCCACTTAACAATCAAGGAGATAGTTGAAAAAAACAACAAGCAAACAAAACCCTGAGCCCTTTTTAAAAGTTTTTTATTATTATTATTTTTTGGAGACGGAGTCTTGCTCTGTCACCCAAACTGGAGTACAGTGGCATGATCTTGGCTCACTGCAGCCTTCGCCTCCCAGTTTCAAGCAACTCTCCTGCCTCAGCCTCCTGAGTAGCTGAGATTATAGGCATGCGTCACCACACCTGGCTATGAGCCCTTTTCTTTAAAAAAAGAAAAAAAAAAGTTTGTTTTTTTGTTTGTTTGTTTTTTGAGACAGGGTCTCCCTCTGTCGCCCATGCTGGAGTGCAGTGGTGTGACCATAGCTCACTGCAGCCTCCAGCTCCTGGGCTCAAGCGATCCTCCTGCCTCAGCCTCCCAAGTAGCTGGGACTACAGGCACCCACCAACACGCCCATCTGATTTTTTACAGAGACAGTGATCTCAGGAATCTTCTTGTTTCCCAGGCTTGTCTCAAATTCCTGGACTCAAGTGATCCTTCCACCTCGGCCGCCCAAAGGGCTGGGATTACAGGCATGAGCCACCGTGCCTGGCCTGAGCTTTTTCCACAGAAAGCCCTAAAAGGACTTCATAAGCCAGTCTGGCAGCTAAGCATCCAGGAAATCAACACACCAGAGACGGTAAATATTTAAGGTCACAGAGCAACCGAATCAGAGGGCTTGCTATCCAGATGGCTAAAGTAAGCCCGGATGGTGGCCACCAGAAAGTCTACCTTCTAGAGCGCTAGAGGAGCTAGGAGGGCATGCAGAAATATTCTGAGTTTCTCAAGGGTCCAGACGTCTGTACACATGCTATTTATTTCCATCGCTGTTGGCGCTTAGAGAAGTGGAGCCAGCTTGGAGGAGGAGGGCAGCTGGCTGAGACAGTCGCGATGAAAGCGCAGCTCCAGAAAAGGGAACCGAGTTCTAAATCTTTTTCGGCACCCCTTAAGGACCCCAAAAAGTGACCCAGGGCCCCAGGAACTCCCGGGAAGGCTCCCCACAGGAGAGCAGGGAAGCAGAGTTAGGAAGCAAACTCCTCCAAAGTACAACCCATGGCCCAGTGAGTCCCTTCACCTGGGGGTAGACCCCAGCAGGACCCACCCCTCGTCAGGGAGCCAGTGGCAATCTCGTCACCGCCTCCTCCGGGTACTTTGGGAAGGGGTGCGCTCCTCCCGAGCGACCCGGACTCCCGGGAGCGGCGCCCCTCCGCCTGCGAGCCCCTCAGCCTTCACCCGAACGTCCTCTCTCGCACCTGGCACCCTGTCCCGTCCAAAGCTCCCGGCGCCTCCCAAGTCCCCCAACTCCCGCCCTCAGGACCTTGATCCCAGAGACCGATAGCCCCGACACCCCAGATCTCCCGGGACCCCCGGGTGTCGCCGTCGCCCCCCCTCACACCCACGCCCGCCCCTTTCCGGTCCCAGCTAGGCTCCAGCTCCCCGCGCCACCCCACGCCCCGGGACCGCAGCCCTAGCGACGCGCAGGTGGCCTGCCCGCCCTCTCACCAAGGCTGAGGAGGACGAGGGGACGGGACGGAGGGCACCACCGCGCTCAGGCTGCAGCTCCGGAACGGCCTGGGCAGGGCTCTGGCTGTGGGTCCGACTCTCAGGAGAAGGCAGCCAGAGTGAAACTCAGCGTCGCAGCTTCCGAGCGCGCCGCTGCGCATGCCCGGGGCGTGCGGCCTTCTGGGAAATGTAGTCCCGGTGGGGCCCAGGGGGCGGGCGGGAGGCGGGGCTCGGGGGGAGGGGCTCAACCCAAGGCGCACCTGCTCCAGTGTCTGTTTTCTTCCTTCACCTGTTCACTCATTGACTTATTCCTCCAGTAATTACTGACTTAATTTTAACTAGTTTTTACTAGTATATACATGGTGCCAGGTCATGTGCTACTGTGTTTCCCTTTTTTGTTTTTAAAATTAATTTTATTTTTCTTTTTGTACAAATGGGGGTCTTGCAGCACTGCCATGTTGCTCAGGTCAATCTCAAACTCGTGGCCTCAAGCGATCCTCTTGCTTCAGCCTCCCAAAGCACTGGGGTTGCAAGTGTGAGCCATCGAGCACAGCCTTTTTAAATTTAAATTTTTGTCTTTTTCTTTTCTTTTTTGTTCTTTCTTTCCTTTTTTATTTATTTGTAATATTTATTTATTTATTTTGCTACTGTGTAGTGGGAGTGTGGGAGTGAATAAGTGAATCAGCAATGGTTTCTCGGCTGGGCGCAGAGGCCGATGCCTGTAATCCCTGCACTTTGGCAGGCGAAGGCCGGCGGATCACCTGAGGTCAGGTTCTAGACCAGCCTGGCTATTCTTGGCAAAATCCCGTCTCTACTAAAAATCCCAAAAAAAATTAGCCAGGCGTGGTGGCTTGTGCCTGTAATCCCAGCTACTCTGCAGGCTGAGGCAAGACAATCACTTGAACCCTGGAGGTGTAGGTTGCAGTGAGCTAAGATCGCGCCATGGCACTCTAGCCTGGGCGACAGAGAAGGAATCCCTCTCAGGAGGAGGAGGAGAAGAAGAAGAAGGAGAAGGAGGAGGAGGAGGAGGAGGAGGAGGAGGAGGGGGAAGGAGGAGGAGGAGGAGGAGGAGGAAGAGGAGGAGGAGGAGGAGGAAAATAGAAAAAGAAAAGAAAAGGTTTCTCGCCGGGCGCGGTGGCTCGCGCCTGTAATACCAGCACTTTAGGAGGCCGCTGGGGCCAGATCACGAGGTCAAGAGATTGAGACCATCCTGGCCAACATGGTGAAACCCCATCTCTACTAAAAATACAAACATTAACTCGGTGTAATGGCGCGCGCCTGTAATCCCAGCTACTCGGGAGACTGAGACAGGAGAATCACTTGAACCCAGGAGGAGGAGGTTGCAGTGAGCCGAGATCGCGCCACTGAACTCCAGCCTGGGCGACAGAGCAGGAATCCGTCTGAAAAAAGGAAGAAAGAAAGAAAGAGAGAGAGAGGAAAGAGAGAGAGAGAGAGAGAGAGAGAGAGAAAGGAAGGAAGGAAGGAAGGAAGGAAGGAAGGAAGGAAGGAAGGAAGGAAGGAAGGAAGGAAGGCAGGCAGGCAGGCAGGCAAGCAGGCAAGCAAGCAGGCTAGGTTGGTTTCTCTCCTGGGAAAGCTTTGTATCTAGTTGGAAAGTCAGGCACTTAAACATACAATTACAATATAGTGGGGAAAATGTTTGGATAAAGGAGGGCACAGAAGGATATGCCTAACTTGGGAGTGGGGAGAAGACATCACAAGACAGATAAAGGCTATGTGGGTTTTTCAGTCCATAGAGAAATTTGCCAGTTGGAGCACAGGCAAGCTCTTGTAAAGCAAGAGAGATGTGAAAGTGCCTCATGCACTCTGGAGGCAGCCCAACGTTCCTGGTGGCCAGGACAGGGGACACATGGAGGGAAGGGAGTGAGGAAGGAGAAAATGCACTAGGCTATGGCAGGATCTGAGGAGTATGGGGAGAAGCCAGGGTAAGATTGTGATGAACTTTAGATAATGTGAGTGTTCACACATGTGTGCACATACTACATATGCTGAATATTATGTATACAGTTTCAGTGGGATCAAGTTTCTGTGAATCTTGGAGGACCATGCACCCAGTTAGAGATACTTACCTGGAATGACATTATCCTAAGGTCATTGATCCTTTATCAGGGTTACTCGGGAGGCTGAGGCAGAAGAATTGCTTGAACTGGGGAGGCAGAGTTTGCAGTGAGCTGAGATCATGCCATTGCACTCCAGCCTGGGTGACAGAGCAAGACTCCGTCTCAAAACATATATATATATACAAAAATTAGCTGAGTGTGGTGGCACATGCCTATAATCCCAGCTACCCGGGAGGTGAGGCAGGAGAATCACTTGAACCTTGGAGGCGGAGGTTGCAGTGAGCCGAGATGGCGCCATTTCACTTCAGTCTGGACAACAAAAGTGAAACTCCATCTCAAAAAAAAAAAAAAAGGAAAATAAAATAAAAATCTGACCTCAGGTAATCTGCCCGCCTCAGCCTTCCAAAGTGCTGGGATTACAGGTGAGGGCCACTGCATCCGGCCAGAGTTCCATTTTTATAACCTGAAAAGACGGACTATTTTTATTTGGGCAAAATAAAGAGTTCTGGTTGTGAAAAGAAATAAAATAGGGCAGTATCAAGAGGGAGAGTGGGGGGCATGGACTTTTATATCTTTGACAGGAGAGAGAAGAGTGTGCTGACGTCTGAAATTGCAGCAGGGTGTCTGCCCCCTGGGAACCTGGAAATGAGGGAAACAGGCTTGGCCACTTGCAAAGTGAACTTGAAACTAATATATGTAGCAAAGGGTCAGAGACAAAAGAACTGCCTGGCAGGAGGGGGCTGGTTAAATAACCCCAGAGCACTAGGCAGCCCTAGAAGGAATGAGGAAGACTCACAGTGCCCTAGATCTATAGTTAAGCCAAAAAGGAACTTTGAGCAAGGCAAGGTGGCTCATGCCTGTAATCCCAGCACTTTGGGAAGCGGAGGCAGGCGGATCACCCGAGGTCAGGGGTTCGAGACCAGTCTGGCCAACATGGTGAAACCTGTCTCTACTAAAAATACAAAAATTAGCCAGGTGCGGTGGTGCACGCCTGTAATCCACCTACTCAGGAGGCTGAGATAGGAGAATCACTTGAACCTGGGAGGCAGAGGTTGTAGTGAGCCAAAATTACACCATTGCACTAGCCTGGTTGACACAGTGAGACTCGGTCTCAAAAAACAAAAGGAATTTTCAAAATAGAGGGTAGAGAATATAGGAATATGCACCCATTTGTGTTTTTTAAACAATTGCATACAATAAAGAAGAAAGTTTCTGGGAAGAGACCCAAGAAGCCCTCAGAAGGTAGGGGGATAAGCTGAAGAATTTTTAAAGATTTTATTTATTTATTTTTTGATACAGTGTCTCCGAGGCTGGAGTACAGTGGCATGATCATAGCTCACTGCAGCCTCGACCTCCTGGGTTCAAGTGATCTTCCTGCCTCAGCCTCCTGAGTAGCTGGGACAACAAGTGTGCACCATGCCCGGCTGATTTTTGTATTTTTTGTTGAGACAGGGCCTCACCATGTTGCCCAAGTTGGTCTCAAACTCCTGGGCTCAAGCATTCCTCTTGCCTCAGCCTCCCAAAGTGCTGAGATTACAGGCGTGAGCCACCCACCGCGCCTGACTGAATTCTTAAAGATTTAGAGAGGGTTGTCGGCCTGGCGCAGTGGCTCATGCCTCTGATCCCAGCACTTTGGGAGGCCAAGGTGGGAGGATCACCGAAGGTCGGGAGTTTGAGACCAGCCTGACCAACATGGGGAAACCCCGTCTCTACTGAAAATACAAAAATTAGCCAGGCGTGGTGGTGCATGCCTGTAATCCCAGCTACTGGGGAGGCTGAGGCAGGAGAATCTCTTGAACCCGGGAGGCAGAGGTTGCAGTGAGCCAAGATCGCACCATTACACTCCAGCCTGGGCGACAGAGTGAGACTCAGTCTCTAAAATAAATAAAATAAAATAAAATATAAAATGAAATGAAATAAGGCTCTTTCCTCTCTGGCAGTATCCCCACTCCCCACAACACACACAGTAGGGCAGTTTACCACTGGCATTCTTGCATAAAGGTCCACAGCCTAAGGGGCAGTGGTAGGAGCAGCAGCAGGAAGTGTTCCTGGCAGGAGTTCTTTGTCTGAAATTTTCTGCCTAGAGATGGTGTCTTTTTTTTTTTTTTTTTTTTAAACTCCTCAAAGGCTGAGGTTTATTCAACACACCCAGGCCACCAGCGCTCTGAAGCAACTGAAAATGAATGACGTGGCCCAAGAAAGAATGTGACTGTTGGCCACACAATGGGGAGTGGTGTTGAGCAAAGAAATTTAGATTCTAATACCCATAATCCCAGCACCTGGGGAGGTCACACTCGGAGCTTGAGCTCAGGAGTGTGAGACCAGCCTGGGCGACAAGGCAAGACCCCATCTCTACAAAAAACAAAAAAATTAGCCAGGTGTTGTGGGATACCCCTGTGGTTCCAGCTACTTGGGAGGATGAGGCAGGAGGATCACTTGAGCCCAGGAGGTCCAGGATGCAGTGAGCTATGATGACACTACTGTGCTCCAGCCTGGGTGACAGGGTGACATCCTGTCTCAAAAAAAAAAAACAAAACAAAACAGAACAAGTGGGGGCGGGGCACGGGTAGAGTGTGTTTGCAAACTATTGGAACTTTTCCACCAGTTGATGAATGAACGGCGAGCATGTGTACCTTACTTTAGATTTGCCACAAGGGAACCGGTGAAAAGGATGAGCCTTTTATTTGGTTTTTGAGATGAGGTTTCACTCTTCTTGCCCAGGCTGGGGTACAGTGGTGTGATCCTGGCTCACTGCAACCTCTACCTCCCATATTCAAGTGATTATCCTGCCTCAGCCTCCCAAGTAGCTGGGATTACAGGCACGTGCCACCACGCCCGGCTAATTTTTGTGTTTTGAGTAGAGATGGGGTTTCGCCATATTGGCCAGGCTGGTCTTGAACTTCTGACCTCAGGTGATCCGCCTGCCTCAGCCTCCCAAAGTGCTGGGATTACAGGTGTGAGTCACCGTGCCCAGCAGGGTGAGCCCTTTCAAAACATGTTCCAAGGGGCTGGGACTTACATAAGATAATTCTCTGGGGAAGACTGGGAAGACTGGTTTACTCCACAGGGCTGTAAAGCACCCTTTTTTTTTTTTTTTCTTTTTCTTTTCTTTTTTTTTTTTTTGAGACAAAGTCTCTCTGTGTCGCCAAGGCTGGAGTGCAGGGGCGTGATCTTGGCTCACTGCAACCTCCGCCTCCCTGGTTCAAGTGATTCTCTTGCCTCAGCCTCCTGAGTAGCTGGGATTACAGGCACCTGCCACCACACCTGGCTAATTTTTTTTTTTTTTTTGTAGTTTTAATAGAGATGGGGTTTCGCCATGTTGGCTGCAAAGCCATCTTGCTTTTCTTTGTTGTGCAGGTCACACCTGGGTCCTGAGCAGGGGCCATCATCGGAGACACCAGGTGATGTCCATTCATCAGAAATAATGAGCAAAGCAGCTGTGGCTTCTAATCAGACCATCCCTCTAGGGTGTCAGATGGAGGCCAATTAGTGGAGGCACTAGACAACCAAATTCTGCCTTTCCAAGCAAAACACCAGCAAATGCTCTAGCCCTTAGCATTGATGCTGGAACCCAGTGTCTTGCTTTTACTTGGATTTTCATGATCTTCTCTTGCTCTGGGCGAGCTGGGGGCTGGTTCTAGGATCAGAACCTTCAGAGGCACTAAGAAATGCCACCTGGAGTGGAGTTAAAGAATTTCTTTTTTCTTTTTTTTTTTTTTTTTTTAACTCCTCCTGCTATTGTCAGAGGCGGGTGAACCAGAGCAACTCCATTTTGAATAGGGGCTGGATAAAATGAGGCTGAGACCTACTGGGCTGCATTCTCAGATGGTTAAGGCATTCTAAGTCACAGAATGAGATAGGAAGTTGGCTCAAGATATAGACCTCACTGATAAAACAGGTTGCAGTGATGGCCGGGAGCAGTGGCTCACGCCTGTAAGCCCAACACTTTGGGAGGTTGAGGCGGGCGGGTCACGAGGTCAGAAAATCGAGACCATCCTGGCTAACATGGTGAAACCTCGTCTCTACTAAAAATACAAAAAATTAGCTGGATATGGTGGCATGCACCTGTAGTCCCAGCTGCTCGGGAGGCTGAGGCAGGAGAATGGCCTGAACCTGGGAGGCGGAGCTTGCAGTGAGCCGAGATCTTGCCACTGCAACTCCAGCCTGGGCAACAAAGCAAGACTCCATCTCAAAAATAAATAAATAAAATAAATAAATAAATAATAAATAAATAAATAAAACAGGTTGCAGTGAAGAAACCGGTTAAAACCCACCAAACCCAAGATGGCGACGAAAGTGACCTCTGGTTGTCCTCACTGCTACGCTCCCACCAGCGCCACGACAGTTTACAAATGCCACGGCAACGTCAGGAAATTACCCTATATGGTCTAAAAAGGGGAGCATGAATAATCCACCCCTTGTGTAGCATATCATCAAGAAATAACCATAAAAATGGGCAACCAGCCACCGTCGGGGCTGCTCTGTCTATGGAATGGCCATTCCCTTATTCCTCTACTTTCTTAATAAACTTACTTTCACTTTACGGACTTGCCCTGAATTATTTCTTGCGTGAGATCCAAGAACCCTCACTTGGGGTCTGGGTAGGGACCCCTTTCCTGTAACACCATCATTCTCAAGTTTAGTTTAGTTTTGTTTTGTTTTAGAGACAAGATCTAACTCTGTTGTCCAGGCTAGAGTGCAGTGATGTGATCACGGCTCACTGCAGCCTGGAACTCCTGGGCTCAAGAGATCTTCCCACCTCAGCCTCTTAAGAGTGCTGGGATTATAGGCTTGAGCCACTGCATCCAAACTCAGGCCTTTTTTTTTTTTTTTTTTTAAATATAAATTCCTTTTTTTTTTTCTTTTTGAAATGGGGTCTTGCAGTGGCTGGATCATATCTCACTGCAGCCTCCAACTCCTGGGCTCAAATGATCCTCCCGCCTCAGCCTCTGGAGTAACTGGGACTACAGGCACTCACCACCATGCCTGGCTAATTTTTATATTTTGTTTGGTAGAGATGGGGTTTCACTATGTTAGCCAGGCTGGTCTCTAACTCTTGGGCTCAAGAGATCCCTCCACCTCAGCCTCCCAAAGTGCTTGGATTACAGGTTAAGCCACTGTGCTCAGCCCGAATTGATTCTTTTTTTTTATTTCACTTTTCCCCCTGTGATACAGCCCCAGGAGATCCTCAAATAAATTCTTAAAACAGTCTTATGACTCTAATGTCAGAAATCTTATCTACAGGAACAATGGTATGCAATGGTCAGGAACTAGTGCCACCTGACTTTTAGCAACAAGGAAGTGGGCCAAAATGCAGCCTGATTAATGCTTAATTATAACTCTGTTTCTGTCCAGAACCCAGCACACAGTTCTTGTCACTCCTGTGGGGATAGTTTCATTCTCATTGTAAATGAATATTCTGATGCATTGGTTTGGGATATATAGATTGTTCAAGAAAAGGGATCAAGCCTGGTGCAGTGGCTCACACCTGTAATCCGAACACTTTGGGAGGCTGAGGTGGGTGGATCACCTGAGGTCAGGAGTTCAAGACCAGCCTGACCAACATGGCAAAACCCCCATCTCTACTAAAAATACAAAAATTAGCCAGGCGTGATGGTACGCACCTGTAATCCCAGCTACTCGGCAGGCTGAGGCAGGAGAATCGCTTGAAACCCGGGAGGCGGAGGTTGCAGTGAGCCAGGATCGCGCCATTTGCACTCCGGCATGGCCAACAAGGGCAAGAATCCACCTCCAAAAAAAAAAAAAGAAAGAAAGAAAAGAAAAGAAAAGCACGCTTGGTGACTGTGCTAGGTTTTTTCAGATAAGTTTTTTTTTTTGTTAAATAAGAGCAATTTTGTTTAACTTGGGGGTTATTTAAAGATTGTTTCAAAATGTGGATTTAGGAAGGAAATAGAAACAAGGTGGGAAGAAGACCAGTAAGTAGGAGAGATGTGAAGAAAAGTTATAAGTATGAGGATATATTTTTGGTAAAGAAAGTTGAAAAGAGAGTAATTTTTCATTTTGCATAAGAGAAGACTTTGGCCAAAATCAAGAGGAAAGGAAAGTAAATTTCTGTCCTAAAGTAGATTGCTAATATAAAAAAAGACGTATAGGAGAAAATTGAAGGTTTAAGGAAGTTGTAGGTTTGTGGAAGATTAATCTCATGAAAGGAATTTTGTGTGTGATTAAGCTGGCTGAAATTAGAAGGGGATTATTTATAAGATTTTTGGCCGGGCGTGATGACTCATGCCTGTAATCCCAGCACTTTGGGAGGCCAAGGCGGGTGGATCACCTGAGGTCAGGAGTTCGAGACTAGCCTGGCCAACATGGTGAAACCCCATCTCTACTAAAAATACAAAAATTAGCCAGGTGCAGTGGTGCGCACCTGTAATCCACCTACTCGGGAGGTTGAGGCAGGAGAATCGCTTGAACCTGGGAGGCAGAAGTTGTGGTGAGCCAAAATTGCACCATTGCACTAGCCTGGGTGACACAGTGAGACTTGGTCTCAAAAAAAAAACAAAAAAAAAAAGCCACAAATATTTATAAGATTTACTAAAAATTGAACTTTCTTTTCTTTTTTTAAATTTATTTACTTTTTTTGAGATACTTTTGCTCCGTTGCCCAGGCTGGATTGAAGTGGCGTGATCTCGGCTCACTGCAACCCCCGCCTCCCCAGTTCAAGTGATTCTCCTGCCTTAACCTCCTGAGTAGCTGGGATCACAGGTGTGCACCACCAGACCCGGTTAATTTTTGTATTTTTAGTAGAGATGGGGTCTCACCGTGTCGGTCAGGCTGGTCTCAAACTCCTGACCTTGTAATCTGCCTGCCTTGGCCTCCCAAAGTGCTGGGATTACATGTGAGCCACTGTGCCCGGCCCAAAATTGAAGTTTGTTTTTTGAGGCAGGGTCTCGCTCTGTCACCCAGGCTGGAGTGCAGTGGCATGATCATAGCTCACTGTAGCCTTAATCTCCTGGGCTCAAGTGATTCTCCCACTTCAGCCTCCCAAGAAGATAGGACTACAGGTGTGCACCACCACACCTGGCTAATTTTTACTTTTAGTAGTGGTGAGGTCTTCCCATGTTGCCTAGGCTTAAAACTGAGCATTAATATCAAAAGTACACTGATGGATTCAAGACCACAATTTGGGCCCCTATGTTGGAACCACAGGGTTTTTGTGGACCATTGATCTGCCCTTTACAAGAAAATTGGAGAATGGTGTAAACCTGGGAGGCGGAGCTTGCAGTGAGCTGAGATCCGGTCACTGCACTCCAGCCTGGGTGACAGAGCGAGACTCCGTCTCAAAAAAAAAAAAAAAAAAAAAAAGACTTTTCTTTACCTTTTAGGTAACTGGCCTAGGAAACAGAGAATCTCTGTTTCATCAAGAATATTGGGCCGGGCGCGGTGGCTCAAGCCTGTAATCCCAGCACTTTGGGAGGCCGAGACGGGTGGATCACGAGGTCAGGAGATCGAGACCATCCTGGCTAACACAGTGAAACCCCGTCTCTCCTTAAAATACAAAAATCAGCCGGTGTGGTGGTGGGCACCTGTAATCCCAGCTACTTAGGAGGCTGAGGCAGGAGAATTGCTTGAGCCCAGGAGGCAGAGGTTGCAGTGAGCCGAGATCACACCACTGCACTCCAGCAAGGGTAGCAGAGCAAGACTCTCCTAAAAAAAAAAAAAAAAAAAAGTATTTATTGTGCTTTGTGTCTTTGAAATCTTTTCTCACTTTGGTTTTATTTCACAATGACCTGTGATCCTACTTTGATCAAGCGTTTTAAAACTTTGATATTTGACAAACTTTTCAAAAATCACAATTAAGGCAGACACAGTAGCACACGCCTATACTCCCAACACTTTGGGAGGCTGAGGCAGGAGGATTGCTTGAGCCCAGGAGTTTGAGACCCACCAGGGCAATATAACAAGATCCCATCTCTACAAGAAGTAAATAAAATTAGCTGCACATGGTGGCACATACCTGTAGACCCAGCTACTCTGGCAGCTAAGGTGGGACAATTACTTGCTCCAAGAGTTCGAGGCTGCAGTGAGCTATGCTTGCGTCCATGCACTCCAGCCAGGGTGACAGAGTAAGACCCTATCTCAAAAAAAAAAAAAAAAAAAAAAAAAAAGCCGGGCGCGGTGGCTCAAGCCTGTAATCCCAGCACTTTGGGAGGCCGAGACGGGTGGATCACGAGGTCAGGAGATCAAGACCATCCTGGCTAACACAGTGAAACCCCGTCTCTACTAAAAAAAAATACAAAAAACTAGCTGGGCAAGGTGGCGGGTGCCTGTAGTCCCAGCTACTCGGGAGGCTGAGGCAGGAGAATGGCGTGAACCCGGGAGATGGAGCTTGCAGTGAGCTGAGATCCGGCCACTGCACTCCAGTCTGGGTGACAGAGTGAGACCCCGTCTCAAAAAAAAAAAAAAAAAAAAAAAAATCAAAATTAAGCATTTTTGACCTCAAACTAACTTTAGGATGTTAGTTCAGGAGGACTCCTGAACCTCTCAAAGGATCTGCAAAAAAAGAAATATTAAACCAATTGGGCCTGTCTGATATATTAATTTATATGAGGCTGGGCACAGTGGCTAATGCCTGTAATCCCAACACTAGGAGGCCAAGGCAGGAAGATTGCTTGAGCCCAGGAGTTTGAGACCAGCCTGGGCAAAATATCGAGACCCCCGTATCTACAAAAAAATTTTTATTTATTTATTTATTTTTGAGACGGAGTCTGGCTGTTGTGGGCCAGGCTGGAGTGCAGTGGTGCCATCTCGGCTCAATGCAAGCTCCATCTCCCTGGTTCAAGTGATTCTCCTGCCTCAGCCTCCTCAGTAGCTGGGATTACAGGCACGCACCACCACACCCGGCTAATTTTTGTACTTTTAGTAGAGACGGGGTTTTGCCATGTTGGCCAGGCTGGTCTTAAAGTCCTGACCTCAGGTGATCCACCCGCCTCGGCCTCTCAAAGTGCTGGGATTACAGGAATGAGCCACTGCGCCCAGCCAAAAAATTTTAAAAATGTAAAAATAAAATAAAAAATAAGGCTGGGCATGGTGGCTCACGCCTGTAATCTCAGCACTTTGGGAGGCCGAGGCGGGCGGATCACAAGGTCAGGAGTTTGAGACCATCCTGGCTAACATGGCGAAACCCCGTCTCTACTAAAAATACAAAAAATTAGCCAGGTGTGGTGGCGGGCGCCTGTAGTCCCAGCTACTTGGGAGGCTGAGGCAGGAGAATGGTGTGAACCTGGGAGGTGGAGCTTGCAGTGAGCAGAGATTACACCACTGCACTCCAGCCTGCGCAACAGAGTGAGACTCTGTCTCAAATAAATAAATAAATAAAATAAATTATAAGAGAAGGATTGGCAAAATAAGAAATATTTCACCTTGGCCGGGCGCGGTGGCTCAAGCCTGTAATCCCAGCACTTTGGGAGGCCGAGACGGGTGGATCACGAGGTCAGGAGATCGAGACCATCCTGGCTAACAAGGTGAAACCCCGTCTCTACTAAAAAATACAAAAAAACTAGCCGGGCGAGGTGGCGGGCGCCTGTAGTCCCAGCTACTCAGGAGGCTGAGGCAGGAGAATGGCCTGAACCTGGGAGGCAGAGCTTGGAGTGAGCTGAGATCCGGCCACTGCACTCCAGCCTGGGCGACAGAGCAAGACTCCATCTCAAAAAATAAATAAATAAATAAATATTTCACCTTGAGATATATTTATATGGGTATGTTATTAATATATTCAAAAATTATAAAACATATCTAGAAATCTGATGTATCAGTCAATTTTGGTTCACAAATAACATTCTTGTCAATTATGTCATCATTACGATGGACTCAGACCAGGTTTTGGCCATGGCCACTTGAAGTCTTCATGTCCACACTTAATTGCCTTAGTCTAATGTCTTTCTGAAAGCTTCTTGCCGGCAATTATAATCCCAGGGAGTTATGTCTTCAAGGAGCTTCATGGAAAGAATGAAGTCTGACAAGTATGGGTTTCTAATAACTGTGAGTTCACACTATTGAACTAAATTTCCAAAACTTGGCCAGGCACCGTGGCTCACGCCTGTAATCCCAGCACTTTGGGAGGCCAAGGTGGGCGGATCACCTGAGGTTGGGAGTTCGAGACCAGCCTGACTAACATGGAGAAAACCCGTCTCTACTAAAACACACACACACACACAAATTTAGCTGGGCGTGGTAGCACATGCCTGTAATCCCATCTACTCGGGAGTCTGAGGCAGGAGAATCACTTGAACCTGGGAGGCCGAGGTTGCGGTGAGCTGAGATTGTGCCATTGCACTCCAGCCTGGGCAATAAAAGCGAAACTCTGTCAAAAAAAAAAAAATTCCAAAACTCGAATGAAGAAACTGATGGGTTTGTGAAATTGCTAATACAGATCAGAGCAAGAATTACTTACAAGACTGAATGAACTGATGAAAAAGAATTATGAATCTTTTTTTTTTTTTTTGAGACGGGGTCTCACTCTGTCGCCCAGGCTGGAGTGCAGTGGTGTGATCTCAACCTCCGCCTGCCAGGTTCAAGCAATTCCCCTGCCTCAGCCTCCCAAGTAGCTGGGATCACAGGCACCCGCCACCATGCCCAGTTGATTATTTTTATTTTTATTTTTTTTTGTGACAGTGTCTCGCTCTGTCGCCCAGGCTGGAGTGCAGTGGCCGGATCTCAGCTCACTGCAAGCTCCGCCTCCCGGGTTCACGCCATTCTCCTGCCTCAGCCTCCCGAGTAGCTGGGACTACAGGCGCCTGCCACCTTGCCCGGCTAGTTTTTTGTATTTTTTAGTAGAGACTGGGTTTCACCGTGTTAGCCAGGATGGTCTCGATCTCCTGACCTCATGATCCGCCCGTCTCGGCCTCCCAAAGTGCTGGGATTACAGGCTTGAGCCACCGTGCCCGGCCGATTATTTTTTTTTTAAGATGGAGTTTCGTTCTTGTTGCCCAGGCTGGAGTGCAATGGTGCGATTTCGGCTCATTGCAACCTCTGCCTCCCAGGTTCAAGCGATTCTCCTGACTTAGTCTCCCTAGTAGCTGGGATTACAGGCATGTGCCACCATGCCCCGCTAATTTTGTATTTTTAGTACAGAGGGGGTTTCTCCATGTTGGGCAGGCTGGTCTCGAACTCCTGACCTAAGGTGATCTGCCTGCCTAGGCCTCCCAAAGTACTGGGATTACAAGCGTGAGCCACCAAACCAGGCCGTTGTTTTTTTTTTTTTTTTTTTTTTCACGGCAGGGTCTTGCTGTGTCACCCAGGTGAAGCGCAGTGGTGTGATCATGGCTTGCAGCAGCCTTGAATTCCTGAGCTCAATCGATCCTCCCACCTCAGCCTCCCAAAGTGCTGTGTTACAGGTGGGAGCCACTAGACCCTGCTGAATTATGGATTTTTAAGGCTGCTTTATGTCAAACATTGCGGGTTCTTTTAATATTGTTTTCCAGATTTAAGGAAACTTTTTTCTTTTAAGCTTTGTATAATTTATAGTAATTTGGTAAAGTACTTTTGAAAACAAAAATGAAAATATTTGCTTTTCTTCTCTACCTGAACCCGCCAGAATTTAGAAGCAATTTATGATTATTCTTATTTTTACAGCAACATGGTTATTTGCATAGGTTCAGTAAGAATCTGTTCTCTGTCCAGGCACAGTGGCTCACACCTATAATCCCAGAACTTTGGGAGGCCGAGGCAGGCAGATCACTTGAGGTCAGGAGTTCAAGACCATTCTGGCCAACATGGCGAAACCCTGTCTCTACCGAAAATACAAAAATTAGCCTGGCGCGTTGGGCATGTGCCTGGAATCCCAGCTACTAGGGAGGCTGAGTCAGGAGAATCATTTGAACCTGGGAGGTGGCGGTTGCTGTAAGCCGAGATTGTACCACTGCACTCCAGCCTGGGTGACAGAGTGAGATTTTGTCTCAAAAAAAAAGGAGGGCCAGGCATGGTGGCTCATGCCTGTAATTCCAGCACTTTGGGAGACCAAGGGGAGCGAATCACAAGGTCAGTTCAAGGTGACTCTAGGGAGAAAAATTATGTTTCAATAGAAAAATGATAGTTTACCTGTTATTATAGTAATGTTCATTGTTTGAGTTATTTATCTACCTGTAGACTGGATTAGATTCTGGATTCTTCTAGTTTTCTCTAATGTCTGGCTACAATCTCTAATTAAGAATGAGAACTGGCTGGGCGCGGTGGCTCACACCTGTAATCCCAACAACTTGGTAGGCCGAGGCAGGAGGAGCACTTGAGGTCAGGAGTTCAAGACCAGCCTGGTCAACATGCTGAAACCCCATCAGTACTAAAAAAATAAAATAAAATTAGCCGGGCGTAGTGGCATGCCCCTGTAATCCCAGCTACTTGGGAGGCTGAGGTAGGAGGATGGTTTGAGGCAGAGAAGTCAAGGCTGTAGTGAGTTATGATGGCGCCACTGCACTCCAGCCTGGGCAGCAGAGTGAGACCCCATCTCAAAAAATAAACCCACACCCAAAGTGTTGGTTTACAGAGGTTTTCCAGTGCAATAGGAAGTTTCTGGAAACTTTAGGGAAAGAGGAGGACTAAGCAATGGAGTCAAGAGAATCCTTAGTGGTTTTCCACAACCTTTCATTTCTAGTCTAGTTCCCCTAGGAGGCAGGTAGGCCACGCCCTCTGACATTGCTGCTGGAGGCTGTGGCTCCTGGCAAAGGCCCAGGGAAACTATCCTGCTGAGGCCCATCTGGAGCTGGCCGGGAGCTGACACTCAGGGTCACATCTTAGTCATAACTCCTCCCCTCCCCTGACACAGCCACTTCCTCTTTCTGCTGAGGACAGAAGTTGAATGAAGGACAAGCTCTCAGAATGTTGCAACCCCAAAGAACTTGAGTACGAGGAAGAGACGTGTGTTTATTGCGGGAACCGTTCCCTGGTGTGTCCTGGCTCATAGAACAGCTCCAACAACACGTGCTCGGATGCCAAGGGTGCCATGAAGACCAATCCTTGCTATAATCCTGATGGAAAGAACTTCCCTGTCTGAACAGAGGGTGGTGGTAAGTAAACGGATTGTCAGGGGTAGAAGCGCCCAGCGGACTCCAAGCCTGGAGCGTTTTGCCGGAGACCTCTTGCGTGAACCATGATTCCACCAAGGGCTCAACTCATTCCCCCAAGCAGTCATGTCATCCCCGTATACAGATGAAGCCACCTGCCAAGCTAGAAGTGGCAGGAAGAGGCCAGGTGTGGTTTGTGGCTGCTTGGGCAGTTGAGGCAGGAGGAACGCTTGAGCCCAGAAGTTGGAGTCCAGCCTGAGCAACATAGCAAGACCCCATTTCAAAAAAAGAAAAGAGTGGCAGTTAGGACTAGGACCTGGGGATATGGCTTCAAGGATGTTTCCGAGCCTCCAGGCCACATTCTCTGCCTTTCCAGTTGATCATCTCGACAGGGAAAGCCTACCGGCACATGCGTGCCCAGATGGGCCAGCATCTCCCTTATCCAGCCCATGAGGCCTCCCTCTCCAGGCCAGGCCCCACTCTTTACTAGGCATTGAGGCCTTCCATGCCCTCAGGGTACAGATTCTCCCCCTTTCTCTCCCCTCCCCCCTTTTTGAGATAGTCACATTGCAACACCCAGACTGGAGTGCAGTGGCATGATCTTGGCTCACTGCAACCTCTGCCTCCTGGATTCAAGTGATTCTCCTGCCTCAGCCTCCCCAGTGGCTGAGACTACAGGCACTCACCACACACCCTGCTAATTTTTATATTTTTAGTAGAGACAGGTTTTGCTATGTTGGCCAGGCTGGTCTTGAACTTCTGGCCTCAAGTGATCCACCTGCCTCGGCCTCCTAAAATGCTGAGATTACAGGTGTGAGCCACCACACCCACTTCCCCATGGTTGAGGATTTGCTTCTGGATCACCACCTCCAGGAAGCCCACCTCCCCAACCCCTAGGCAATTTTATTTTTTGAGAGGGTCTTGCTCTGTCACTCTGGCTAGAGTACAGCAGGAGGCAGCAAGGCTGGGACCTGGGCAGTGAGCACAGCTCACTGCAGCCTCGAATTCCTGGGCTCAAGTAATCCTCCAGCCTCAGCTTCCCAAGCAGTTGGGACTACAGGCATGTACCACTGTGCTCGGCTAATTTTTGTATTTTGTAGAGATGGGGTCTCACCATGTTGCTCAGGCTGGTCTTGAACTCCTAGGCTCAAGCCATCCTCCCACTTTGGTCTCCCAAAGTGCTGGCCCAAATTACAGGCCTGAGCCACCATATCTGACCTTTTTTGAACCCCAGCCTGCTACTCCCCTACAGACAGATCACACCACAACCTGCTTGGGCCGCGAGTGGCTCACCTGCAACAATCCCTTTGTGTCGCAAGTCCCTGGCTCAGGGACTTAACCTTAACCACTCAAATCACCTGGGGATTTTTTTTTTTTTTTTTTTTTTTTTTTTTTGAGATGGAGTCTTGTTCTGTTGCTCAGGCTGGAGTGCAGTGGCACGATCTCGGCTCCCTAAAACCTCTGCCTCTCTCAGGTTCAAGCAATTCTCCTGCTTCAGCCTCCCAATTAGCTGGGATTGCAGGCACCCACCATCATTCCCAGTTAATTTTTTGTGTTTTTAGTAGAGACGAGGTTTCACCATGTTGGCCAGGCTGGTCTTGAACTCCTGACCTCAGGTGATCCACCTTCCTGAGCCTCGAAAAGTGCTGGGATTACAGGTGTGAGCCACCACGCCCACCCCACCCGGGGATTTAAGATGCAGATTTCTGGGTCTGGGATGGGGCTTATAAGTGATATGGTTCCAACAAATGCTCAGGTGAGGTCAACGTTCACAGACCACACTTAGAGTATCAAAGGCCTTCCTGCTCTCAGTAGGTCCAAAGCTACCCAAACATTGCTCTGAATGCACTATAGACATGTCTACACCCAAGTCAACATGCTGGAGCCCCTTGCCCTCAGCCAGACAGCAGGCTAGAGATAAGCACCATGCCAGTTGCATCTGAGCATCTTTCAGCTTTCAGTTTGTGCCTAATCCTGCTCAGTAGGTGCCACCCCATGTGGCCCACAAGGACTGGCAGGCTCATAGCAAGTAGCCGGCCAGGCTGGGATGCCACAGTGAAAGTGAACTTCCCCGAGTGAGAATGGCTTGAGTTTGGGGCAAGGCTGGAGCCAGCTACTGTGGGAGGCTTCTCATCCCTCAGGGGTACCATAAACACCTTCCCCAAAGAAGGTGGCACAAGCTCCCTGGGTACCCCTCTTGGGGCACCATTCCCTTACTAAGTACTCCTAGGGACTATGGCCAATACCTGGGTGGAGGGAAGCAGCCTGTTTAGGGAAAGCGACAAAGGTGGGGGGAGGTTGAGAAGCAGCTCCCCTCAGTGACAGTGAGGCCTCACATCTATAATCCCAGGGCTTTTGGAGGCCAAGGGGAGAGGATCACATGAGGCCAGGAGTTCGAGGCCAGCTTGAACCAGTTCCTACCAAAAATACAATAAGCTGGGCATAGTGGTTCATGCCTGTAGTCCCAGCAACTCAGGAGGCTCAGGCAGGAGGATTACTGGAGACCAGGAGTTCCAGGTTGCAGTGAGCTATGATTCTACTACTGCACTCCAGCCTGGGCAACAGAGCCAGACCCTTCCCTCTCAAGAGGGACAAATCAAAAGAAACCCAAAATCAAAGCAGTTTCTCAGCCTTCCTGAGGCCTCCTACCCCCAAAGCAAAAGTGCCTACCTCAGAGCCACCTCAGGACCACTAGCTCATGACATGGGGCTGCCTCCTGGAATGGCTTAGGGTGCCAGTCCCCCTTGCTACAGCATTGACAAATTCATACCAACATGCCCCGAGAATAGCTTCAAGCCCAACGTGACAGCTAAGACCAGGCAGAAGCAGAGCTCCCATCACTGCCTTACCGGGAGGGCCCAATCATGACTGGCCTTCTGGCCTCTAGCGTCTGAACAGAGCTGGCTGCCTGCTTGCCTTGGAGAAAGGGGCCTGGAAGCTCCCGTCTCCCGTCTCCCGTCTCCCGTCTCCCGTCTCCCGTCTCCCGTCTCCCGTCTCCCGTCTCCCGTCTCCCATGTCTAGAGTCAAATCCATGGGGGCCAGAGATACAAGATTCTTTGCTAATCTAGAAGTAAGGTGGGCCCAGCCAGACTGACCTTCATCTAAGTTTCCATGTTGGTTCCCATGGAGGTGATAGATCATAGTTGTCCGCAAGGACATGAACCCTACCCTGTTTACACTAGCGGCACAGTAGTGCTTGCTGGACTGTGCTATGTGAGTGCACGGGGCTGGTGGTATAGTCTTCCCCACCCGACACAGTCAGTACTAATTCTGATCTTCTATCACACCACAACCAGATACTGCTTTCTTTTATTGGGAAACAGACACAGAGCGGGAGGCAGTGCGCCACCTCCTGGTGAAAATCAGGATAACAGCGGTCAGAGTCAGAGATGCCACCACGGCCAGGCCTATGCCCAGCAGCAGCACGGAGGTGTCAGCCGGCAAGGCCCACTGCTCTACTTCATAGTCAGCACTCCTGTCCAGGAAGATCAGTGGCCCCACGGTGATATCTGCTTCTTCTGTCACTGTAGAAGGAGAACAAACACCCGGAGGTCATCTTAGTCCCTAACCAGGAATCAGGTTGGAGGTTTATTCTGCCTCAGTGGGCTGAACTAATATGTTGTCTTTTGTGTGTGTGTTAACAAAGTTCATAGACAAAAAAAGACAGCTTTCTCGGCTAGGTGTGATGGCTCATGCCTGTAATCCCAGCACTTTGGGAGGCTGAGGCAGGCAGATCACCTGAGGTCAGATGTTTGAGACCAGCCTGGCCAACATGGCAAGATCCCCATCTCTACTAAAAATAAAGTTAGCTGGGCATGGTGGCACATGCCTGTAGTCTCAGTTACTTGGGAGGCTGAGGCAGACTAGCTTGAACCCGGGAGGCAGAGGTTTCAGTGAGCAGAGATCATGCCACAGTACTCCAGCCTGGGCAAAGAGCGAGACTCCATCGTGAGGGGCAGGGCAGGGGGAAGGAACGTTCTCTCATACAGAGAAAGTAGGTCACCCACAAGAGGGATTTCCCTAGTATATCAGGTCTTTTTTGTAGAGACAGGGTCTTGCTATGTTGCCCAGGCTGGTCAAGAACTCCCAGGCTCAAGTGATTTCTCCAGCCTCAGTCTCCCCAAGTGCTGGGATTGTAGGCATGACCCAGCATTCTGGCCAGATTATTATTTTTTGAGACAGAGTTTTTGTTCTTGTTGCCCAGGCTGGAGTACAATGGCACAATCTCAGCTCACCTCAACCTCCACCTCCCGGGCTCAAGCAATTCTCCTGCCTCAGCCTCCCAAGTAGCTGGGATTACAGGCATGCACCACTACGCCCAGCTAATTTTGTATTTTTAGTAGAGATGGGGTTTCTCCATGTTAGTCGGGCTGGTCTCGAACTCCTGACCTCAGGTGACCTGTCTGCCTTGGCCCCTCAAAGTGCTGGAATTACAGGCGTGAACCACTGTGCCCAGCCAGATTATCTTAACAGCTGCTATTTTTCCCCTACATGCCTAATGATGTCTCAGTAGAAGCCTAGGATGACAGCAGAGCTACCCTGGCTGCCACTGAGGTGGCGGGCTGACAGCCCTTCCTGCTTAGCCCCAGGATTTGTGTTAGGGAAAGGTAGCTGCAGGCCTAGGAGCAAACAGCTTTAATGAAGGACAAGGGAAAAGACCATCACCCTGAAATGACAGCAGATACCCTCAACTGAGTAGGGGATGATGAACAGCCTCTTGGCCGTCCTGTGACATACCATGCCTGCGGTTACGAGAAGCAGACCTGGACCACTGGCTCACGACATGGGGCTGCCTCCTGGAATGGCTTGGAGTGCCACAGTCACCCTTGCTACAGCATTGACAGATGTCAGCTGGGCCTTCCACTGGGAACCAGCTGAGTTGAAAGACAAGCAGCTTAGATTTTTGTTGCCTGCAGGAAGCAGTTTGCTGATAATACATTGGGGGAAATAGACAAGGCGTCACCGATTCAGTTTCTACCCCAGTCATGGGGCACCTGGCCTCCTCACCTGTTGGAAGACTTGCTGAAGGAACAGGCTTTGTTGAGTTCGTCTGGTTCCTGCTCAGCTGGGATGGCCTTCAGGTGGCAGGTGATGTATATCTGCAAAAGGAATAACAGCTATTTCCAGGCTGAGTTCCAAGCTGTGCCTGGGAGTTTAACATGCCAGTTCTCATATAACCCTTAACCCTTTAAAGAGGGAGAAGGGGCCGGGCACAATGACACACATACCTATACTCCCAGCACTTTGGAAGGCCGAGGCAGGTGGATCACCTGAGGTCAGGAGTTCGAGACCAATCTGGCCAACATGGTGAAACCCCATCTCTACTAAAAATACAAAGTTAGCCGGGCGTGGTCGTGGGTACCTGTAGTCCCAGCTACTTGGGAGGCTGAGGCAGGAGAATCTCTGGAACCTGGGAGGCAGAAGTTGCAGTGAGCCGAGATCATGCCACTGCACTCTAGCCTGGCTGGCAGAGTAAGACTCTGTCTCATAAAATAAAGAGGGGGAAGGAAGAGCCTCATCTCTAAGATGGTCTAAAGGTTCACTTACCCAATGTTAGAGCAAGCAGCAACTAATTTTAGACTGAAATCCACCATTTATCATTCCCCGAATCTTTTCCAAACTTACCCAATCATTGAGCGTGCTTGACCCTGGGCTTCTGAGACAGGGTCTGTCACCCAGGCAGGAGTACAGTAGCATGATCATGACTCACTATAGCCTTGACCTCCCGGGCTCAAGGATCCTCCCACCTCAGCCTCATGAGCAGTTGGAATTATGAGTACACGCCACCACACCTGGCTAATTTTGGATTTTTTGCAGAGATGAGGTTTTGCCATGTTGCCTAAGATGACCTCAAACTCCTGGGCTCAAGTGATCTGCCCACCTCAGCCTCCCAAAATACTGGGATTACAGGTATGAGCTACTAGTACCCAGCCAATCCTCAGCTTAACTCAGCATTGCTAAACCCCTGCACCCACCCCCAGGTGACTGAGGTGGGTGGTGGACACCTTACTAGCGAACAGCTTAGCTGGGCTCCCGACACTGCCACCTGCCACCTGACTAGTTGACAAGCTACTTTTCTTCAGGGATGTAGTCACTGTATTGCCAGCTACGGCAAGGCCAAGGTGTTTGTGACCCGAGGTCCTTGGGCACATAGAAGCCTTTCAGACCTGCTCCTATGGAGTTTCCATTTCAGACCTAACAGGTGTTGAGACAGAGTCTCACTCTGTCACCCAGGCTGGAGTATAACGGTGCAATCTCAGCTCACTGCAACCTCCACCTCCCAGGTTCAAGGGATCCTCCTGCCTCAGCCTCCCGGGTAGCTGAGACTGTACACGCACACCACCATGCCTGGCTTTTTTTTTTTTTTTTTTTTTTTTGCATTTTCTTGAACTCCTGACTTCATGGTCCACTCGCCTCAGCCTCCCAAAGTGCTGGGATTACAGGTGTGAGCCACTGCGCCTGGCCAGACTTAAGAGTTTGATGGCTCACTCCTTGGGCAAGCTTCTCCGGGCTTTTCTTCCTCGCACATACCTCTGCTATTAGTCAAGCCTAGGTCAGCCTCCTTTTACCTGTAAGGGATATGATGACCAGAAGACTCACCAGGGTGACACCCTGACAGTCCTAGCCTCTGGGACATGTTTACCCACATTTTTAGACAAGTATGAGGGAATGAACCCAATCTGAGCTCCTGCTGGGAGCTGAATGACCCCCTACCCAGGGAATAGTCAACTGCCCTGTAAGCCACCCCCTTTTTTTTTTTTTTTTTTTTGAGATGGAGTCTCACTCTGTAGCCCAGGCTAGAGTACAGTGGTGCAATCTCAGCTCACTGCAGCCTCTACTGCCTGGATTCAAGCGATTCTCTTGCCTCAGCCTCCCAAGTAGATGGAATTACAGGCACCCACCACCACGCCAGGCTAGTTTTTGTATTTGTAGAAGAGATGGGGTTTTACCATATTAGACAGGCTGGTGTTGAACTCCTGGCCTCAAGTGATCCACCTGCCCCGGCCTCACAAAGTACTAGAATTATAGGTGTGAGCCACCGTACTTGGCCAAGCCTTCTCATCTTCGGCTGACATTCCATCCTGCCACTGGGGTTAGGGGCCATTTTGACAGAGCCAGGGCTCAGTCTAGCCTTGGCCCGTCCCCAGGTCAGTTTCCCTTCATATTCCAGGCAGGGCTGAAATTCCTCCCTGCTCAACCTCAGGCAAAGCATGGCAATTCTGCCACCTTCTAGCAGAAGCCACAGAGCCACAAGCCTCAGTCACCACCTAGTGGCCAAGCATACCAGCAGGGAAACTTGAAACCATGTAAATTCAGACTTTTAGAAACAAGCCAGTTTAGCAGTTCTCCGGCTGCCCATCTTAGCCACCTGCCTCGCAAGTAAGAAGCTTCCAAAGCCCTGTAGTCTGTTCCAGAAAGGAAATGTACTTTCATCCTTAGCTTCTTCCTAGTATGTTTTTCTGGTGCTAACTGGAGTCTAAGATCCCAGGGTAGTACCCCTATAGCGGCCTTTTAGAAGCAGGGTCTAGGCTGGGCATGGTGGCTCACACCTATAATCCCAGCACTTTGGGAGGCCACGGTGGGTGGATCACCTGAGGTCAGGAGTTTGAGACCAGCCTGGCCAACATGGTGAAACCCCATCTCTACTAAAAAAAATATATATATATACAAAAATTAGCTGGGCATGGTGGCGGGTACCTATAGTCCCAGCTACTTGGGAGGCTGGGGCAGGAGAATTGAACCCAGGAGATGGGAAGTTGCAGTGAGCTGAGATCGTGCCATTACACTCTAGCCTGGGCAGCAAGAGTGAAATTCTACTTCAAAAAAAAAAAAAAAAAAAGGTGGGTGTGGTGGCTCATGCCTATAATCCCAGCCCTTGGGGCAGCTGAGGCAGGTGGATCACCTGAGGTCAGGAGTTTAAGACCAGCCTGACCAACATGGCGAAACCCCATCTCTACTAAAAATACAAAAATTAGTCAGGCGTGGTGGTAGGCACCTGTAATTCCAACTACTAGGGAGGCTGAGGCAGGAGAATCACTTGAATTGGGAAGTAGAGGTTGCAGTGAACCGAGATTACGCCATTGCACTCCAGCCTGGGTGACAGAGCAAGACTGTTTAAAAAAAAAAAAGCACAGGGTCTTGCTCTGTTGAGGGCAATGGCACCATCATAGCTCACTGCAGCCTTAAACGCATGAACTCTGATCCTCCCACCTCCGCCTCCCAAGGTGCTGGGATTACAGATGTGAACCACCGTACCCAGCTACCCTATGGCTCTGAAATAGGGTTGCTCCTTTGCACCATGGGACATAGTCTACTGAGGCATCATCAATCCTACCTTTGAAGGGGAACCCTCCAAGGGCTCAGACTATCTTCCATTAAACAGCACTGTTCTCTGGTCTTAGTCACCCCTCAATCCCGAGATTGAGAAACCACCTCAGTCTATACCCACGCTGACCGCTACCACCTGGATAAAACCCTCTCCCCCATCTTCCTCCCAAATGGGCCACATCTGAAGTCAATCTTGACTTCCTCCCACAACCAGGATCCTCTCCCCTAAGGAGCTATTGGTCACTGATCCGAGGACCAGGACTCTTAGCAAATCTGCCCTCCTGTATCCCCAACCCCACTGAAGCAGGGCCTACCACCGAGAGCTTCAGGCCATCTCATCAATATTAGATGCTTTTCCCTTTTGCTACCCTAGTGACCCGTGTTGATCTTTCTCTTCCCACAAGGCAGCTGCTGGAAGAGGTAAAGTGGCATCGATGTGATCTTTGATGAATTTCTACTTTGTCCCTTAATGCCACCCTGACATATGAGCCTCTGCTTCAGAGGTCTGCAAGCCTGGCTGTGTATTAGAGTCACCTGGGAGCTTAAGTGGCTTTTGATGCATTTCCAAGTAGAATAAGGTAGATTAGTAGATGGAGGATAATAGTAAAATGCTAGTAGGCTGGGTGCAGTGGCTCACACCTGTAATCCCAGCACTTTGGGAGGCCGAGGCGGGTGGATTATTTGAGATTGGGAGTTCAAGACCAACCTGGCCAATATGGTGAAACCGTCTCTACTAAAAATACAAAAGTTAGGTACGCAGTAGTGGCACAGGCCTATAATCTCAGCTACTTGGGAGGCTAAGGCAGGAGAATCACTTGAGCCTGGGAGGCGGAGGTTGCGGTGAGCCAAGATTATGCCACTGTACTCCAGCCTGGGTGACAGAGTGAGACCCTCAAAAAAAAAAAAAAAAAAAAAAAAGCTGGGTGCAGTGGCTCACACCTGTAATCCCAGCACTTCAGGAGGCTGAGGCGGGTGGATAATGAGGTCAGGAGTTTGAGACCAGCCTGGCCAAGATGGTGAAACCCCATCTCTACTAAAAAATACAAGGATTAGCCGAGCATGGTGGCAGGCACCTATAATCCCAGCTACTTGGGAGGCTGAGGCAGGAGAATTGCTTGCACCTGGAGGCAGAGGTTGCAGTGAGCAAAGACCATAACATTGCATTCCAGCTTGGGCGACAGAGTGAGACTGTCTCAAAAAAAAAAAAAAAAAAAAAAAAACACACACACACACACACAAAAAACACACACACAAACAAAAACAAAAATGCTAGTGGTAGAACCTAGATGGTGTACACATTGAAGTTGGTAGTTTTACAGCAAACACCCATGAAGATTTTGGTAATAGAATGTTACAAAAATGTGACACCAGGCCCTACCCCGATAGTGAAGGTATGAGACTCTCTACAATCAGTATTTTTACAGCCTCTCCAGATGATTAGTATAGAGCCAGCATTGGAAACCCCTGCTTTAATCACTTCCTAACCACCTATTCTAAGCTCACAGCCCCGCCTCTCATCGCAGTGAGCTTGTTTAAAAGCTACTTGAGGCTGGGCATGGTGACTCACGCCTGTAATCTCAGCACTTTGGGAGGCCAAGGTGGGTGGATCACGAGGTCAGGAGCTCAAGACCAGCCTGGCCAACGTGGTGAAACCCCGTCCCTATTAAAAATATAAAAATTAGCTGGGCATGATGGCGGGCACCTATAGTTCCCAGCTACTTGGGAGGCTGAGGCAGGAGAATTGCTTAAACCTAGGAGGTGGAGGTTGCAGTGAGCTGAGACCGTGCCATTACATTCCAGCCTAAACTGTAGAGCGAGACTCCAACTAAAAAATAAATAAAAGCTACTTGAAGCTGGGCACAGTGGCTCATGCCTGTAATTCCAGCACTTTGGGAGACCAAGACAGGTGGATCACCTGAGGTCGGGAGTTTGGGACCAGCCTGGACAACATGGTGAAATCTTGTCTCTATTAAAAATACAAAAATATTAGCTGGGCACGGTGGCGGGTACCTGTACTCCCCACTACTTGCGAAACTGAGGCAGGAGAATCACTTGAACCCCGGAGGCAGTGAGCTGAGATGGTACCACTATACTCAAGCCTGGGCATGACAGAACAAGACTCCATCTCAAAAAAATAAAAGCTACCTGAGGGCTGGGTACAGTGGCTTATGCCTGTAATCCCAGCACTTTGGGAAGCTGAGGGAGGAGGACTGTTTGAGGCCAGGAACTCAAGACCAGCCTCATCAATAGAGCTACATCCCGTCTCCACAAGATAACTTAGTTGGACATGGTAGCATGTGGCTGTAGCTCATCCTAGCTACTCAGGAGGCTGAGGTGAGAGGATGGCTTGA
The DNA here is from genome assembly GCF_049350105.2 of Macaca mulatta. Taxonomy (NCBI): domain Eukaryota; kingdom Metazoa; phylum Chordata; class Mammalia; order Primates; family Cercopithecidae; genus Macaca; species Macaca mulatta. The sequence goes on from NC_133408.1 coordinate 49,917,472, forward strand.
GCCCAGGAGGTCGAGGTTGCCCTGCACTGCAGACTAGGCATAGGAAGCCTCTTTCCGCAGAGGGCAAAAGACCCATGATTTGATTTTTACTTCTAACCACCTACCATTACTTCCTGGCTAGATGTCGGTCCTTGAACCTGTACTTCCTACCACATCCCTCCCCACCTCAGCCATCAGAGGCAGTTCCCATCTTTATTCCTTCCTTCTCCTTCCCTCTTAGTGTCAATTGGAACTTTCTAGTTTAGGTTCTCAAGGAGAGGCCCCAGACCGGCAGAACCAACACTTAAGAATGCAGATTCTATTTATGTATTTATTTAGAGATGGAGTCTCGCTCTGTTGCCCAGGCTGCAGTGCAGTGGCACAATCTCAGCTCACTGCAAGCTCTGCCTCCCGGGTTCACACCATTCTCCTGCCTCAGCCTCCCAAGTAGCTGGGACTACAGGTGCCCACCACCATGCCCGGCTAATTTTTTTTATTTTTAGCAGAGATGGGGTTTCACCGTGTTAGCCAGGATGGTCTCGATCTCCTGACCTCGTGATCCGCCCGACTCGGCCTCCCAAAGTGCTGGGATTACAGGTGTGAACAGCCGTGCCTGGCCAAGAATGCAGATTCTAGGCCTCACTCAACCACCTGAAACAAACCCTGGGTTGGGGCCCAGTCTCAGTTTCAACGAGCTCTCCAGGTGAGGATGATGCCTTCAGAATCGGCCTAGCCTAGATCAAGTTCAAGAGGCCACCCTGCCTAGTAAGTTCACACTGGCCTTCTTTGAACCTGGAGAAAGCCTCCAGGAAAACTAACGCCTGCTTTTTTTTTTTTTTTTTTTTTTTTGGAGACAGTCTCACTGTTACTCAGGCTGGAGGTTCAGTGGCACAATCTCTGGTCACTGCAACCTCCACCTCCCAGGTTTAAGCTATTCTCCTGCCTCAGCCTCCCAGGTAGCTAGGATTACAGGTACCCACCACCCACGCCCAGCTAATTTTTTTGTATTTTTAGTAGAGTCCGGGTTTCACTGTGTTGGCCAGGCTGGTCTTGAACTCCTGACCTCAAGTGATCCACCCCCCTCTCGGCCTCCCAAAGTATTGGGATTACAGGCATGAGCCACTGTGCCTGGCCTCTACCTCTTAAGGCTTCATATTGTTCATTCTTATACTTGAAAGCCTCACTAAAGCTCATGGCTTTACGTGTAAGTTTCAGTTACTGGACAGAGCTCTAAGTCATTTGCTTAAGGGTAGAGCTGGTGAGCAACCCCACTCAGTAGGATATGAAGGTTGCAAGTTCAGCCTTCTTCCAGGCTGTTAAAGCTCTTACCATGTTTCTGGAGTCATTAGCAAAGTGGAAGACATCCACTGTGAACTGGAGTGTATCTGGCCCGGGTCGAGGAACTTTGAACGCAGAAGAGGCATCAGTGAGACCATCGACAAGACAGCTTGGAAGAGAACAGAATGGTGTTAAAACCAGACAGGTGGGCCAGGCACGGTGACTCACGCGCATAATCCCAGCACTTTGGGAGGCTAAGGTGGGCGGATCACTTGAGGTCAGGAGTTCAAGACCAGCCTGGCCAACATGGTGAAACCCTGTCTCTACTAAAAACACAAAGATTAGCCGGGTGTGGTGATGGGCACTTGTAATTCCCAGCTACTTGGGGAGGCTGAAGCAGGAGAATCACTTAAACCCAGGAGGAAGAGGTTGCAGTGGGCAGAGATCAAGCCTCTGTATTACAGCCTAGGCTACAGAGTGAGACTGTCTCAAAAAGCCAAACAGGTGGCTCTAGGGTCATCTTGCTAGGAAGGTTCTCTAGGCAGGGAGTCCAGTGCTCACCCATGGAAGTCCACGATGGTGTGATAAGGGGAGGCATTCTGGTCTGGTGTTGGTGTGGCCACGCAGTGGTCCACAAACAACCGCAGTGGCACGTGGCTGCCAGTGTGGATTTCTGCCTGGAGGTGGGCTGCATCTCCCAGGTGGAAGGTAGGGGACCTCTTCTCAGCGTTCCAGTTCTCTGAAAGACACAGCCAGCTGGGCATGGTTGGCTCACGCCTGTAATCCCAGCACCTTGGGAGGCTGAGGCAGGTGGATTACCTGAGGTCAGGAGTTCGAGACCATCCTGGCCAAAGTGGCAAAACCCCATCTCTACTAAAAATAGTCAAGTTAGCTGGGTGTGGCATCACAAGCCTGTAATCCCAGCTACTCAGGAGGCTGAGGCAGGAGAATCTTTGAACCCCAGGAGGTGGAGACTGCAGTGAGCTAAGATAGCACCATCGCACTCTAGCCTGGAGGTCAGAGCAAGACTCCGTCTCAAAAACAACAACAAAAAAAACAAAGACACAGCCAAGGGCAGGGGTTTGAGATGGCCCAGGGCTTTACACAGCTGTCCCACCCAGCCTTCTCTTACCCTCCATCAGACGCAGAGAGAAAGTCAGCTTCTCCTCCGAGAATACCGTGGTCCTGAAGGGCAACCAGGTGGGCAGGATGGCCTGGCTGCTCACATTGCCCTGCCTGAGAGAAGAACGGCAGCTGTGCACACCAGCCTCAGGTCACACTCACCTGGGCCCCCACTGATGGGGAATATCTCACTGCTACCCCACTACAGGATCACCAGCTATGGCCCAGCCAGGTAGCTGGTGCAAGATGGCTGAACAGACACCTTGAGCCTGAGGCTGCCCCCAGACCCTCCTGAACTTCTGCACCTGTGAGTGGCCCAGCCCTCCTAACTGATGCTAGGATGCTGTCTGGGCTGCTGAAGACAGCTGAAACTAGGAGTTTGGTTTCTAGACTGAGATCTGCTCCTTCTTGAGCCCTGGACCTGAGTGCAGTAGCTCGAGCCTGTAATCCCAGTACTCTGGGAGGTGGAGACAGGAGGATTGCTTGAGGCTAGGAGTTTGAGAGCAGCCTGGACAACACAGCGAGACTCTCTATAAAAAAAAGAAAAGATAGCTAGGCACAGTAGTGTATACCTGTAGTCCCAGCTACTCTGGAGGCTGAGATGGGAGGACTGCATGAGCCCAGGAGGTCAAGGCTGCAGTGAACTATGATGGCACCCACTGCACTCCAGCCTGGGTGGCAGATTAAGACTTTAAAAAACAAAAAACCAAAAAGCCACCACACATACTTTAGCCCTAGAGGTTCAGGTTTGGGGTCTGAGAGCAGGCCCTGCACAGTACTCCACAGGATGCTTGAGAGGGGAATCAGTTAAGGCCATCCTTTAGAGATCAAAGATAGACCCGTAGGGTCTTGAGATGCTACGGAGAACCTGAACCCGCACCAGTGACTGGGAAGTCCATGGAAGCAGGTCTGGGTATCTGCAGATACCTCTGCTGACCCCACAGGATCTGCTGGGAGAAGCTATTCCAAGCAATGGATGCATCTATTGATAACTAGACTCAGGTATCTGGAGCCAGGTTAAAGCATCCCAGCCTACAGCCAGCCTCTCTAGTACTGCCTGCAGCCAATGGATCAGGTGAGCCGCCATCCTCAGAGGCCAGGCCCAGACAAAGCTACTCTGAAGTCAGAGACTTCCACGGTCACAGGAGGACTTCAGTCCCTCCCGCAGGCTGGGCAGCCTGCCCTTGATTCTTCCATCTCCACTACCCACATAGACACCAAGCTCCTCCAGTTGCTCTTAGCTCCTCCGAGTCAGCCTCTACAGCCCCTGCAACCATGGGTCAGGCCTCATCGAATTCGGTTTTCCAGCCTCCCGTCTGGTTCTCACTGGTTCCCGCTTGTCTTCTGCACCAGCCACCAGGTGACCCTGGGTGGAGATTCAGTCCTCACCCATTCCAGGAGAGGCACCTGTGGTGAGGCTGGTGAGCCCATCTATCTGGCTCCCTCATTTCCCTAGTCCCTGGGCTCCAGCCCCTAGGCTACATGTCACCTACTAGGGGCACACTGCCCTCCCATGGGGTATGTGGCCACATGGCTCTGTCCAGGCTATCTCAGCCTCAAGGTCCCACTCCAGGATCCTGTTCTAGGATAACCCCTACCATGACTCCTCCCAGGGGCATGGCTCATCCCTCATGTCCTGACTGGTATCAGCTCCCTCCCCACTTCACACTAGCATTTTCTTTTTGAGATGGAGTCTTGCTCTGTTGCCCAGGCTGGAGTACAATGGTGCCATCTCAGCTCACTGCAACCTCCGCCTCCTGGGTTCAAACAATTCTCCTGCCTTAGCCTCCTGAGTAGCTGGGATTACAAGCACGCACTACTACACTCAGCCAATTTTTTTGTATTTTTAGTAGAGATGGGTTTCACCATATTGGCCAGGCTGGTCTCGAACTCCCGACCTCGTGAACTGCTCACCTTGGCCTCCCAAAGGGCTGGTATTACAGGCCTGAGCCACCGCACCCAGCAGCATCATCTTATACCCACTCCCACACTGGTTCAACGGCAGGGACAAAGTACCCTGCACCCCATGCTGAGGCCAGCACAGGACCCAGCGTGGTCCTTGGGAGCCACAGTTTCTCTTCCCACTTCAGAGCCTGAGTTCACAAGCACGTGCTTGATGCCAGGGCCCCGAGGACCACAGAAGAGTAGGCCACCACCGCCCAGGTCAGATTCTAGAACCCAGCCTAGCACTATTATTTTTTTGAGATGGAATATCGCTTTGTTGCCCAGGATGGAGTACAGTGGTGCAATCTCGGCTCACTGCAGCCTCTGCCTCCTGGGGTCAAGCAATTCTCCTGCCTCAGCCTCCAGAGTAGCTGGGATTACAGGTACCCGGCTAATTTCTGTGTTTTAAGTAAAGATGGGGTTTCACCATGTTGGCCAGATTAGTCTTGAACTCCTGACCTCAAGTGATCCACCTGTGTCAGCCTCCCAAAGTGCTGGGATTACAGGCGTGAGCCACTGCACCTGGCCCCAGCCTAGCGCTATTGGAAGGCCATTTCTGAACCCTTAAGGAGGGCCCAGGCTGGCATAGTACCATCCCTGGGGCTGGGCAGCTCTGCAGCTTCCACTAAGCTGCAGTCAGGCTCCTGATGCTCTTCTGGGACTAGAACTAGACTCAGCAAGACCCCCAATCCCGCCCAGGGCAGTAACCACAGCTGCAAATGCTTCCATAGATAATTCTAATAGCCATGCTGCAAGCTGCCGCCAATAGCCAGCCCACTTGCCTGCAGCCACACCCAAGGTGCTTTTGCACCAGGGGCCATGAGTCAGTCCCACACTGACCTGGGGTAGCGGCACTCAATGGGAATCTCTGCACGGTTAGTCCTCACGATGGACAGGTTTCCCACAGGGCGGGGGTTGTGGAGCAGGAAGGTGCTGTACACCAGGGCATCGTCAGTCACCTGGAGGAAAGGTGAGAGGTTAACGCTACTGGCATCACCTGCCTGGGTGTACCCAAGTCATACATAAGTACACAGGAAGGGCAGCAGGGAGGGCAGCCCACAGGGGGACAGAGAGACCACAGGGTCAAGGCCAGGTGCGGTGACTCACACCTGTAACCCCAGCACTTTGGGAGGCCAAGGATTGCTTGAGGCCAGGAGTTCGAAACTGGCCTGGGCAACATAGCAAGACCCCATCTCCAAAAAAGAACACAGGCTCTGCCACTGGTCAGTAAAGAGGCAGGACAGGTACTGTCTTTGTACCTCAGAATCTACTTCTGACACACTGACACCACCTCAGGCAGCCTGGATCAACCACATGGCAGATACCATGCAGCAGCCAAGCAATCCAAGCATCAGGATACATGTTTCCCTTCTGACACTCCCCCTCCACACCCCCCAGTACATACAGTTTCCTCTTTCAGGAGAGGCCAGGGCTAAGATAGCCCCCAGGAAGGAGCCAGGAAGTACCCAGCTGTTAACACTTATCAGCTTCTGGCCGGGTGCTATGGCTCACACCTGTAATCCCAGCACTTTGGGAGGCTGAGGCGGGGAGATCACCTGAGGTCAGGAGTTCAAGACCAGCCTGACCAACATGGTGAAACCCCATCTTGACTAAAAACACAAAATTAACTGGGCATGATGGCACATGCCGGTGATCCCAGCTACTCGGGAGGCTGAGGCAGAAGAATCGCTTGAACTCGGAAGGCAGAGGTTGCAGTGAGCCGGGATTGTGCCATTGCACTCCAGCCTGGGCAACAAGAGCAAAATTGTCTCAAAACAAAAAACAAACATCAGCTTCTAACCTATTCAAGCCCATTTCACATAAGATGGGGGAGACTGGTTCAGAGGTTGCCTGAGGCAGGAAGCGCACAGGTGAGTGCTACTGGGGAGATTTGCATCGTCCAATAGGGCTGCAGAAGGCAGGGCCTGCCTGGGAGATAGTTTTACAGCAAACACCTATGTTTGAAGATGTTGCTAGAATATTAGAAAAATGTGACACCAGGCCCTACCCCACTAGAATGAAGGTATGAGATTCTCTTTGAGAATCAGTATTTTTACAACCTTTCCAGGTGATTAGCATAGAGCCAGCATTGGAAACCCCTCCTTTAGTGACTTCCTAACCACCTTTTTTTTTTGAGATGGAGTCTTGCTCTGTCAGCCAGGCTGGAGTGCAGTGGCATGAACTCAGCTCACTGCAACCTCCGTCTCCCAGGTTCAAGCAATTCTCCTGCTTTAACCTCTGAGTAGCTGGAATTACAGGCACGTGCCACCATGCCCAGTTTAAAATAAAAAAAAAAAAGATACAGGGTTTCACCATGTTAGCCAGGCTGGTCTCGAACTCCTGGTCTCAGGTGATCCACCCGCCTCAGCCTTCCAAAGTGCTGAGATTACAGGTGTGAGCCACCGTGACCAACCCCTAGCCACCTATTCTAAGCTCACTATCCCCACCTCTCATCTCGGAGCTTGTTTAAAAACTACTTGAGGGCTGGGTGCAGTGGCTCATGCCTGTAATCCCAGCACTTTGGGAGGGATGAGGATTGCTTGAGGCCAGGAAGTCAAGACCAGCCTAGGCAATAGAGCTAGACCCCATCTCTACAAAAAGATAACTTGGCTGGGCAGTGGCATATGCCCGTAGTCCGTCCCAGCTATTCAGGAGGCTGAGGCGGGAGGATGGCTTGAGCCTAGGAGGTCAAGGTTGCCCAAGAGCCCAGGTGGCTGCCTGGCCCTGACCCAACTAACTCGATCTTCAGGGAACAGTCCTAGACCTTATTAGCAGATGCCCCAGCACAGACAGAACCAGCACAGTTCGTGGAGCCCCTTATTCACAAGTTATTACCATTTCAGGGCAGGAGGGCATTCAATTAAGCACTGAGCCCCACAGAACTGCACAGGCTGTATACCTGGGAAGCTGGTCTTGGCTGTAATTTTTTTTTTTTTGAGATGGAGTCTCGCTCTGTTGCCCAGGCTGGAGTGCAGTGGCACGATCTTAGCTCACTGTAACCTCCGCCTCCCGGGTTCAAGCATTTCTCTGCCTCAGCCTCCTGAGTAGCTGGGATTACAGGTGCTCGCCCCTAACTTTTTTGTATTTTTAGTCGAGATGGGGTTTCACCATCTTGACCAGGCTGGTCTTGAACTCCTGACCTCGTGATCCGCCCACCTCGGCCTCCCAAAGTGCTGGGATTACAGGCGTCAGCTGCAGGTGATTCTTACCGGGCAGAACTGGGAAACACCACATCAGAGGAAGGAATTTGCAGGCTTTGCTCCTCATTGCAGTCACCTGAGATCCTTAATACCCACAGCTGGTCCCACACCCTTTCTATTTTAGCAGCCTGGACATCAGGATTTTTAGAAGCTCCACAGGTGGGTTTTATTTAAAAAAAAAAAAAAAAAAAGAGGGTCTTGCTCTGCCTCCCAGGCTGGGATGCAGTGGCACAATCGTAGCTCACTGCAACCTCCAAATCATGGGCTTAAGCAATCCTCCCGCTTCAGCCTCCCAAGTAGCTGAGACTACAGACAGGCACCACCACACCCTGTTTGTGTGTGTGTGTGTGTGTGTGTGTTTTTTTTTTTGGTAGAGAAGCGGGTCTCATTATGTTGCCCAGGGTGGCCTTAAACCCCTGGGCTCAAGCGATCCTCCCATCTCAGTCTCCCAAGGTGCTGGGATTATAGGCACCATTGCACCCCAGCCTGGGCAATAAAAGCAAAACCGTCTCAAAAAACAAAAACAGCTGGGCGCGGTGGCTCACGTCTGTAATCCCAGCACTTTGGGAGGCTGAGGCAAGTGGATCACGAGGTCAGGAGATCGAGACCATCCTGGCTAACATGGTGAAACTCCATCTGTACTAAAAATACAAAAAAATAGCCAGACATGGTGGTGGGCACCTGTAGTCCCAGCTACTCGGGAGGCTGAGGCAGGAGAATGGCGTGAACCCAGGAGGCGGAGCTTGCAGTGAGCCGAGATTGTGCCACTGCACTCCAGCCTGGGCGACAGAGCGAGACTCCGTCTTTAAAAAAAAAAAAAAAAAAACACACCCACACACACAAACAAATACCACTTATCAGCTTCTAACCTATTCAAGCCCATTTCACAGAAGGTAGGGGAGCCAGGCGCCTGGCTCCCCAAGTAAATCTAAGACCTGTTTGTGAGCCTCTAAACTAGAATAATTCCTCAACTCCTGAAGCTCTCTCTGGCCTCCCTCCCCAGGAAAACAAGGGCCCCTGAGTCCTCAAAGAGAGCCCAGGAGACCACACTTAAGACCAGAGCTCTGGCCGGAGGACTCCAGGGGCTGGACGTGCCCCCAACCCAGGCAAGCTATTGAAAAGGAGGAGCCAGGTTCCCCTGAGGCGGGAGAGGACAGGCCCTCCATGGGGCAACAGGAACTTGGTCCAGATCAGGGTTCAGCTGGGGAGCTGCCCTGCCGTAAGGCCTCTCCTTGCAGCCTCTTTCCCCACCGGCCAGGGGAAGGGAGGTCTGGCCTGGATTTCTTGGTCTTTTCCTGCATGTACCTCGGGTTAAGCCCTCCCCCCTTGAAGCTGCCCCCAGGGACCCACTGGAGCTTTATAAGGTCTTCAACACCAAGGTTATGATGCCCCCGCCCCCACACCACTTATCTACGTGGGATTTTATTTTATTTTTTGAGCCAGAGTCTCGCTCTGTTGCCCAGCCTGGAGTGCAGTGGCACAATCTCAGCTCACTGCAACCTCTGCCTCCTAGGTTTGAGTGATTCACCTGCCTCAGCCTTCCGAGTAGCTGGGATTACAGGCACGCACCACCGTGCCTGGCTAATTTTTGTATTATTAGTAGAGACGGGGTTTCACCATGTTGGCCAGGCTGGTCTCAAACTCCTCAGCCTCCCAAAGTGCTGGGATTACAGGCGTGAGCCACCATACCAGGCCCCAGTTAGTTTATTTGAAAGCTTTTAAGAGACAGGGGTCTACACTATGTTGCCCAGGCTGGCCTCAAACTCCTGGCCTCAAGTGATCCGCCAGCCTTGGCCTCCCATAGTGCTGGGATTACAGGCATAAGCCACTGCACCTGGCCCACTTGGTGCTTTTAAGATAATACTTTGGGTCTCTTCAGAATGAGTTTCTAATGCTCCAAGCGTTAGAAACAGCCCCTTAGGCTACTCACAGGGCTGCCCTATCACTCATGCCTGTGTGTCACAAACCCACCTGAGTCAGAGTGGCGTGGCTTGGGCCAGCCCGAAGTGCACTGCCACCTCTGGCTCCACCCCACCTACCCAGTGTTGGCAATCAGAGGCAGGAGCTGCCCTAGGCGCCGGTGCCCTCAGCGCCCAGCTTCAGGCCTCAACTGGGCCACCTCCCCACCTACAAATGAGAGGGATCCACCCAACCCCACCTCTCACTGCCTGTGGCCAGACTCCCCATCCCCGGCTGCCTCGAACATCCTCCCACCAAAGCCGGGGCCGCCAGCCTCTCTACCTGCATGCTGCTGCCACACTCGTGGAGTCCAACCTCAAACCTGACCACATCCTCGGTGTCCATGGAGACCAGAGGCTCACAGGCCTCCGGGCCCAAGGTGAGGTCAGCAGCCCTGATGAGCTTCCCAGTGCCAAAAAGGTCTTTGCTGACCGTGACCAGCAGGGTGGCCTCCCGACACTCCACCAGTACGGGCTGTACGGACGTCTCAGCACGACTGGCTCCACCCTGCAAGAGCCAGAAGGGTTGGGGGTAGCACAGCTCGGTACTACCCCAGAGCAGAAGGCAGATAAAGAGCCTATAGCTCAGCTCCATGGCGCCTGCAGAGCAGTGGGCAGCCACCACTGGCCGTCTTATACCCGTGGGATGCTGGCTGCTGCCACCTGGGCTCTCAGCTGCCTCCCTTCCCTAGCCAGGTGGGCCCTTGTTGCATAAAGCAGTTCCCATCCAGCAGCATCAGTAACACCTGGGAGCTTGTTAGAACTGCAAACCCTCAGCCCTCACCCCAGCCTGACCACAGTAGAATTTGGCTTTTAGCTTGGAAATCCCCCACATGTATTCACGTCAAAGTTTTTTTTTGCTGTTTGTGTGTGTGTGTGTGTGTGTGTATGCGTGTGGTTTTTTGTTTTTGTTGTATTGTGTTTTGTTTTGAGACAGAGTCTCGCTCTGTTGCCCAGGCTGGTGTGCAGTGGTGCGATCTTGTTTCACCGCATCCTCCACCTCCCAGCCAGCTCCAAGTGATTCTCCTGCCTCAGCCTCCTGAATAGCTGGGATTGCAGGCAGGCATGCACCACGCCCGGCTAGTTTTAGTATTTTTGGTAGAGACAGGGTTTCACTATGTTGGGCAGGCTGGTCTCGAAGTCCTGACCTCAGGTGATGCTCCTGCCTCGGCCTCCCAAAGTGCTGGGATGGCAAGTGTGAGCCACCGGGCCTGCCCTGCCCACTGGAAAGTTTTATTATTTTTTTTGTTTTGTTTTGTTTTGTTTTGGGGGAGGGGGGACAGAGTCTCGCTCTGTCACCCAGACTGGAGTGCAGAGGTGCAATCTCAGCTCACTGCAAGCTCCGCCTCCTGGGTTCACGCCATTCTCCTGCCTCAGCCTCCCGAGTAGCTGGGACTACAGGCGCCCGCCACCACGCCCAGCTAATTTTTTGTATTTTTAGTAGTGACGGAGTTTCACCGTGTTAGCCAGGGTGGTCTCGATCTCCTGACCTCGTGATCCTCCCGCCTCGGCCTCCCAAAGTGCTGGGATTACAGGAAAGTTTTTAGCTTGGAAATCCTCACGTGCATTCATGTTAAAGTTTGCAGAGTGTGCTGGCTGCCTGGTGCGTCACAATGTATCACAGCTTCCCTTCAATCCCCTGCTGGCCCTGCCCTTAATAAGCTCACAGTCCGACAAGGGAGCTGTCCCAGGTCTGTGTGGGACACAGGAGAAAGCCCTTGACTGAAGGGTCAGGGGGATTAGATCCGAGACATAAGGAGCTCATTCCAAGTGTGAGAAAAAGGAGGCAGTATCAATTAGGAGACAGGAGGAATTTCATGGGTCTCTGCCTTACTTTATGGGAGGCCGGGGGGGTAGGTCAGTTCAGGCAGAGGCAGCTGTGTGAAGGGAGGTGGAGAAGGGGCCCTGGGTTCTTCATTCCTGGGTGAATCCCCGGGAGTTCATACTGAGACAGAGCAGAAGCGGGACCTGACTTCAGCTCACCCCAACCAAGGCATTCTTTTTTTTGAGACAGTCTCGCTCTGTTGCCCAGGCTGGAGTGCAGTGGTGCAATCTCAACTCACTGCAGCCTCTGCCTCCCAGGTTCAAGCAATTCTTGTGCCTTACTCTCCCGAGTAGCTGGGATTACAGGCTTGTTCTACCACGCCCAGCTCCTCACCACAAGGGATCCGCCCGCCTCAGTCTCCCAAAGTGCTGGTATTACAGGCGTGGCCCACCACGCACCTGGCCCAACCACGGCATTCTTTCCTGCATTCCCAGTCATCACCAGACCCATACCATGACCTCACCAACGTCATCATGTGGAAACATGCCTTTTACTTAAGAGAGTCCCAGGAACTGACCTGAAGAGATCCAAATATCAAACCAAGGTTGTGGAGTGTCCCACCTTGGGAAGCAATGCTGAACTGATTGACAGCCTTGTTGCCACCCGCCAGACCACAAGGTGGCCCATTACTCAAGATAACCATGGCAACCAGATAATGCCAACCTGCATACCCTCACGTACTTTGCCCAGCCCAGCCTGCATGCCCTACCCCTGATGTCAATTCCCACGCTTTGCCTAATAAAAAGCCTTACTGGCTCTTTTCGGAGAGTCAGATAGAAAAATCTCAATCTCTCTCCCTCTCTCTCCCCCTCTCTCTCATGCTGCCTCCTTTATGTCTGTGCATAAGCTCCAATGAAGGCTTGTTTAGGAAAACTCATTTAGCCTCCTGTCAATTCCTTCCTTCCTTTCTTTTCTTTTCTTTTCCTTTTCTTTCTTTCTTTCTTTCTTTCTTTCTTTCTTTCTTTCTTTCTTTCTTTCTTTCTTTCTTTCTTTCTTTCTTTCTTTCTCTTTCTTTCTCTCTCTCCCTTTCTTTCTATTTCTTTCTCTTTCTTTCCTTCTTTCTTTTCTCTCTCTTTCTTTCTCTCTCTTTTTCTCTCTTTCTCTCTTTCTTTCTTGACAGAGTCTCACTCTGTCACCCAGGCTGGAGTGCAGTGGTGCTATCTCGGCTCACTGCAACCTCTGCCTCCCGGGTTCAAGTGATTCTCCACCTCAGCCTCCTCAGTAGCTGGGATGACAGGCACCCATCACCACGCCCAACTAATTTTTGTATTTTTAATAAAGATGGGGTTTCACCATGTTGGTCAGGCTGGTCTCGAACTCTGGACCTCAAGTGATCCTCCCTCCTCGGCCTCCCAAAGTGCTGGGATTACAGGTGTGAGCCACTGTGTCCCGCCCTCATGTCAATTTCTTTTCTTTTCTTTCTTTCTTTCTTCTTTGTTTTTTCCAGACAGAATCTTGCTCTGTTGCCCAGGCTGGAGTGCAGGCGCGATCTCAGCTCACTGCAACCTCTGCCTCCCAGATTCAAGCAATTCTCCTGCCTCAGCCTCCTGAGTAGCTGGGATTACAGGTGCCCACTACCATGCCCAGCTAATTTTTGTATTTTTAGTAGAGACGGGGTTTCACCATGTTAGTCAGGTTGGTCTCGAACTCCTGACCTCAGGTGATCCACCCGCCTTGGCCTCCCAAAGTGCTGGGATTACAGGCGTGAGCCACCGTGCCTGGCCACCTCATGTCAATTTCTATTGCACTGAGAGCCCAAGGACCCGTGTTTGGGGTAGGTAACAAGACCTGCTAAAGCCTCAGGTCCCCGGGAGTGAAAGTAGCAGTTTAGGAGGCCGGGCAGAACCCTGTGGGTGCCAGGCTGAGATGTTGGACTTAGCCCTGTGGGAAAAAGAGGCCACGAAAGGAACAGTATTGGCTGGGCACGGTGGCTCACATCTGTAATCCCAGCATTTCGGGAGGCCGAGGCGGGCAGATCACCTGAGGTCAGGAGATCGAGACCAGCCTGGCCAATATGGAGAAACCCCGTCTCTACAAAAAATACAAAATTAGCTGGGTGTGGTGGCATATGCCTGTAACCCCAGCTACTTGGGAGGCTGAGGTGGGAGAATTGCTTGAACCTGGGAGGTGGAGGTTGCAATGAGCCGAGATCACACCACTGTACTCCAGCCTGGGCAACAGAGCAACACTCTGTCTCAAAACAAAACAACAACAACAAAAAGTTTACTGCAAGGGTCCTATCAGGAGATGATGAAGGACTGACAGGTACAGCATTTACCAGTGGCCTACTCTACGCTGTCCCTGGGTGAAATTCCTGCAAGACAGGAGGAAGAATACAAAAACTAACGACATTAGCTGGCCATAGTGGCACACACCTGTAGTCCCAGCTACTCAGGAAGCTGAGGTGGGAGAATTGCTTGAACCTGGGAGGCAGATGTTGCAGAGAGCCAAGATTGCACCACTGCACTCAAACCTGGGCGAGACTCCACCTCAAAAAAATAAAAAATAAAAATTATACATGTATATGTGGGTATATATATTATATATAATTTTTAAAAATTTAAAAATTTGCCAGGCACAATGGCTCACATCTGTAATCTCAGCACTTTGGGAGGCTGAGATGGGCAGATGACAAGGTCAGGAGTTTGAGACCAGCCTGACCAATATGGTGAAACCCCATCTCTACTAAAAATACAAAAAATTAGCTGGCATGGTGGCATGCGCCTGTAATCCCAGCTACTCAGGAGGCTGAGGCAGGAGAATCACTTGAACCTGGGAGGTAGAGATTGCAGTAAGCTGAGATCGTGCCACTGCACTCCAGCTTGGGTGAGAAACTTAGTCTCAAAAAAAAAAAAAGAAAATGGAGACGGAGACACACACACGTGGAGAGATATATGTATGTGTGTATATGTTACATATAGACATAAATATAAAGAGATAGGGAGAGAGGGAGGATATGTATCAATCTTCATATTGGCTGAACCTGGGTAAAAGGTAAACAGGTGTTCTTAGTGTTATCTGTGCAACTCTTGTCAGTTTAATTTCAAAATAAAAAGTAAAACAAAAAATAACCAAAAACATGAAAAACTCTGTGTCAGATTCAAATGAGAAGACGACGATGCTGTTAACCAAGTACCAAAAGCAACTGCTAAAACAAAATATGAGGTTCCTAGGTATAAAACAAACAAAAAAAGATATGTAAGATCTTTGAGGAAAAATTAACAAAACTGTATTGGCAGTCAGAGTAAAGAATGCCTAAATTTACAGAGGTATTCCATGTTCATGGATGGGAAATGCAATATCATCATTATGTCAATTCTTCCAAAATTAATCTGTAATTTCTATCAAAATCCCAACATGTTTTAGCTATAATGTGGGTAGAACTTAGTAAACTGATTCCAAAATTTATATGGAAGAGATAAGGATCAAAAAGTCAAGATTTTTGCAGAAAAAGAACATCTGGTACGAGTGTGGTGGCTCACACCTATAATCCCAGCACACAATTTTGGGAGGCCAAGCAGGAGGATTGCCTGGGGCCAGGAGTTTGGGACCAGCTGGGCAACATAGTGAGGCTTTATCTCTATGAAGAAGAAGGAGGAGGAGGAAGAGGAGGAGGGAAGAAGAGGCTGGGCATGGTGGCTCATGCCTGTAATCCCAGCACTTTGGGAGGCTGAGGCAGGAGGATCACTTGAAGTCAGGAGTTTGAGACCAGCCTGGCCAACATGGAGAAACCCCATCTCTACTAAAAATACAAAAATTAGCTGGGTGTGGTGGTGCACACCTGTAATCCCAGCTACTGGGGAGGCTGAGGCAGGAGAATCACTTGAACCTGGGAGGTGGAGGTTGCAGTGAGCCAAGATTGCGCCACTGCCCTCCAGCCTGGTGACAGAGTGATACTCTGTCTCAAAAAAAAGAAGAAAGGAGGAAGAGGAGGAGGGGGAGGAGGGAAAAAGAAGAAAGAAAAAGAGAGAGAGACAGGAAGGAAAGAAGAGAGATAGAACGAAAGAAAAGAAAGAGAGAAAAAGAACATCATGAGACACACACCCTAACAGATATAAAAACATATTATAGAGACATGATAATTAAGACACATTGCTGTTAGAACAGAAACAGTGGAATAGATGAGAGAGCCTAGAAGCATTCACGTGCATATGTGGAAACATGATACAGGATGGAGAAAACAGATGGACTCTTCAAGAAAAGGAGCTGCATCAATTATTATCCATCTGGGGGAAAATTGGATTTCACTTCCCACATAAAAATGAATTCTAGATAGATTAAAAATCTGAATGGGAAAGAACAAAACTAAAACTTCGAGAAGAAAATATGATCTTCAGGGCAGAGTGAGGTGGAAAGTATTTGCTAAAGAAGACCCTATCCTCCAAAAATAATGCACAAATCGTAAAGAAAAAGTGACTTTGTAGAGCACTTTCATAAATAATGACCAAAATTGTTATAACAATAATGACCAGGTATTGCTCACTCTCAATATGGCAGGGACTAGACTGAGTTCCTTAATCCTGACACTCATCCAGGAAGGCACTATTTGCTCCATTTTACAGCTGAGGGAATAAGCACTCAGAGAAGTTAAGGAACTTGCCCAAGTTTGCATAGCCA
Organism: Macaca mulatta; assembly: GCF_049350105.2. Taxonomy (NCBI): domain Eukaryota; kingdom Metazoa; phylum Chordata; class Mammalia; order Primates; family Cercopithecidae; genus Macaca; species Macaca mulatta. The sequence continues at coordinate 49,933,395 of NC_133408.1, forward strand.
ACGAGGAACCAAATCAAGATTCAAGGGTCTGTCTGACGCTTTCTGTTTGAGTTAACAACACCCAATGTGTGCATTGGGGGAGATACATCCAAAAAATAACTCCAGTACAAAGATGTGTTATTATTTTGGCCTTTTTTTTTTTTTTTTTTTGAGACAGAGTCTCACTCTGTTGCCCAGGCTGGAATGCGGTGGCGTGATCGGCTCACTGCAAGCTCCGCCTCCTGGGTTCATGCCATTCTTCTGCCTCAGTCTCCTGAGTAACTGGGACTACAGGCGCCCACCACCACACCTGGCTAATTTTTTGTATTTTTAGTAGAGATGGGGTTTCACCGTGTTAAGCCAGGATGGTCTCGATCTCCTGACCTCGTGATCTACCCGCCTCGGCCTCCCAAAGTGCTGGGATTATAGGCGTGAGCCACCGCGCCCAGCCTTCTTCATCTTTTTTTTTTTTTTTTTTTTTGAGATGGAGTCTTGCTCTGTGGCCCAGGCTGGAGTACAGTGGTGCTCTTCTGGCTCACTGCAACTTCCACTTTCCAGGTTCAAGTGATTCTCCTGCCTCAGCCTCCCGAGTAGCTGGGATTACAGGCGCATGCCACCATGCCAGGCTAATTTTTGCATTTTTAGTAGAGAAGGTGTTTCACCATGTTGTCCAGGCTGGTCTTGAACTCCTGAACTCAAGTGATCCGCCTGCCTCGGCCTCCCAAAGTGATATTTTGGTCATTTTAAGGACTTTATGGACTCACCCAGATATCCAGTAGGTGTTTTAAAAAATAGCACTATTCGCCAGGCAAGGTGGCTCACATCTATAATCCCAGCACTTTGGGAGGCCAAGGCGGGTGGATCACCTGAGGTCAGGAGCTGGGGACCAGCCTGGGCAACACAGCGAAACCCTGTCTCTACTAAAAACACAAAAAATTAGCCGGGTGCGGCTACATGCCTGTAGTCCCAAATACTTCGAAGGCTGAGGCAGGAGAATCGCTTGAACCCGGGAGGCAGAGGGTGCAGTGAGCCGAGATTGTGCCATTGTACTCCAGCCTGGGCAACAGAGTGAGATTGTGTCTCAAAAAAAAAAAAAGCACTATTCAACTATTAAAAGCCAGACATGGAAGCTCATGCCTGTAATCCCAGTGCTTGCTTTGGGAGGTAGAGCTGGGAGGAGCAATTGAGTCCAGGAATTCCAGCCCAGCCTGGGCAACATAGCAAGACTCCATCTCCGCAAAAAATAAAGTAAAATTAGCCAGGTGTGGTGGTGTATGCCTGTAGTCTCAACTACTAGGGAGGCTGAGGTGGGAGGATCACTTGAGTCCAGGAGTTCGAGGCTGCAGTGGGCTACAATCACACCACTGCACTCTAGCCAGAGAGACAGAGTGAGATCTCGTTTCAAAGAAAAAAAAAAAAAAGAGAATAAAAGAATAGCACTTTTCTTTCTACTTGTCAACCTGGGAAGACAAAATATCTGGCATGTGATGGAAAATAAGAGGAACCACAAATTTGAGAACGTGCCAGACACACATACATACATAGTGATGATCATTAATTCTATAGCCAGAATTCATTGATTCTGTATCCAGACTTTGGCTGGAGGGACCTCAGTGGGTTGAGATTT